>NC_142605.1:7005966-7335966 GCF_041222555.1 Hakea prostrata
TAATCAATGTATAAAACAAGCAATAAATAGATCAATTGAATAAGTTATAGTAAACTGTAGTGCGGAAATATTAAGTATCAACTTCACATAGAGGATTCAAAGAGAAGAAGTGATCGTGGAGTCACTCCTTCAAAGAATAGCTTATGGTTAATTAAGTGAATACAATCGTGTCAAGCAACAAATCCATAAGAACTAGAGAGAGATTATCCAACGACATAATCATCCGTGAAATGGGCTCACACAGGTTTCTTCTATCCTAATGCTTTCTTCTTCATAAGTATGGATTTAGGGGTTAAATGTTAACGTGGGTCTGCGCCCCCACTAAGGTGGGGCTAACCTCATTATAACCATAACCCTCCTCGTGTTAGCAATTTGGACTCTCACGAAGCTATCACCTAGGGTAGTATGCTTAGATCATAGTTTTTGTCATAGGACTATTATCAAGGTCTCCTGTAACTACAATATAACTAGCAAATTGCACAAAAAGGAATGAGTTCAAAAGAATTTAGTAAGGCAAGTCGTTACTTAATACATATTCATTCGATATAAGTCACATTATGATGCAATATGATATGAGAGAATGATGAAATATGATTCTAATCTTTAGTATGCTAGTCTCTAAGGTAGACATGCTTTAAGCCATAGCACCATACTTTTTATATTGTCGCTACCACCCCCTCAATCATAAGATATCTTGAGTCCGCCGTGGTAATTGGGTAAGGTCCTCATCAAGCCATTGTTGGGGATTTAGTCACCACTCTCTCACATCACCATTGGTATAAGTATTGGCGCATGTTGAGCGAAGCCTAGCCCAATGCAAGTCATCTACTCAATCGTATCATGTCAAATCCGGATACTTCCCCTATGGCACCGACTCAACTCGGTTCCGTATCCTTCACACTAGAGTCAACAGATCCTATGGCATCGACCAACCTCGACTACGGACTCATCAACCCTATTGGTCATCCACGAATGGTAAACGGGAAGCTCTCACGTCCTCTCATGGGTTAGTTACTGGTCTTGAGAGCCCGTGAGCCCAAGTCTATCCATTTGCAACCCTACCAATAAATGGCCCCTTTCGGGTATCCACGGTATGGTTTAAGTCCTCTCACGGAGTGGATTCGGTCTTGAGCGCCCATCAACCATACTCTACCACGGGTCGTTCGGTCTCAATACCCTTCCAACTCGGGTCTGATACAGCAAGGATAATCCTAGCCATACACCTAGACCATCCTATGCATGTCATCCAACAACCGGAAAGCGCCGATGGACACCTCTCGGGAATATCCCATACTACTCCCTCCGATGTCCAAGGACGGAAGTGTCGGAAGGACACTTCCTAATCCCAAGTCATACGTAGTCAATCACAAGCTCAATCTCATCATATCATACTAAATCCATGATTCATCATATAAATAATACATATCATAACATGATTGATCATATACAAATTCATAAAGTACAATTGAACATGATATTCTAGATGATATATAACAATCTATTACGATAAGAAAACATATAACAGTCATGTATGGTAAAGAAATACTCATATGAACATAACCATTAAGTTCCCATAATGTAAACATGTTAGTATAATTAACATGCTTGAGTTAACGACTGTCCTTACCTTAATCAAGTTGTAAATAGATTTAATGATCACCAAGTATGGACCCAAAATCAGTGTTGATACCCTAGATAACATACAAGTAATGTTAGAGAAGAAATCAATCAAATCGGTTCAAACGGATCAATTCGGTTGTTGTGGGGGTCTTAATAGCTCTTGGTTGACTGGCTTTGTCGACTGTCAGTCGACCAAGCAATCGATCAAGACTTGTTAACCACAGGGCAGCAATGGAAACTTGATCTGAAACTACCCTTCCAGTGCTCCGATAGTCACGAAATTTGAAGGGCATGTTTATAACAGTAAGAGGATACTACACACTAATTTTCATGATGATCCAACGGTTCAATCAAAAATGCCCAAATTGAAATTTAGGTTCTATATGATACTTAGCAAGAATTTAATTGGAATTGATAGAAATTGTAAAGGATGAAGGGAATCAATCAAATGAGTGTTAAGAATCAAGTTAGAATCTTAATTTCATTATAGTCTAAGCTTAACATGAATCTACATATCAGATTTGAATCAAAATAGGTTAAATTGAATAGAATCAAAGTGATGGAGTGCAATTAATCTCATTTGAACTATAACATAGCATGAGTGGGGAAGGGTTAAGGAATTGAAAGGGGAAATCTCATGGTTAAGTGTTTGCAAGGTTGCAGCACTTCAGCCATGGTTTCAAGATCATCAATTGATAGAAAAATGAATAGATTAGAAGAAGAATTGAAGAAATCATACCTTGAGTTGATGATTAATGTATACACTAATGATTGGAGCCAAAGATCTTCCCAAACATCAAGGAATAGCCCAAGAGAGTGTGCAACCTCGAGCTCGAGTGCAAATGATTAGTTTAGGTCCTCATTCACGAGTTCCAAAAGGTAGGGGCAAAATGGGAAGTGATTTAGTGAATTTTCGAATTCCATTACTTTTGGTCGACGGCTGGTCAATTGTCGTCGAGTGGCAGACCAACCAAGCTATGACAACAACTTCAGGAGTGGATTCGGGAGGCTATTACAGGGTCAAATCGAACGGGGTTTTCTCCTACAAGTTCAATCAACAAGTCTAGTTTCACAAAATACCTTAGGTTGATCACTGGTTCCAAGAAGTGCTTCAACTAATTCAATCTTCATCGATGCGCAGATTTCCACTCAGCACCGACAATGTGCTCAAGTAAGGGGCATCATTGTCAATGTCCATAGGATCTGTATCAAGCATCGAATCATCCACTAAGAGGGCCCACAGGTCTCTTTCTACCACTACTTCGGGTCTTCGGGACGCACAAAGATAAAAATGGGCCCAAATAAGGCCGGATTTTACACATAGAGCCAAAGGAAAAGGCAAATAATAGATGCAATGAGAAAAATTCAATAAAGATCGGTTACCTTTGATTGAGATAAGGGGATTAACTCTATTAGCATGGGCTTGGATGATTTCCCCACTTTAGCTCTAATTCTATCTTTGCATGGCACATTATAGTCCTATTAGTGTTAGATCCATATCGGATATAGTTTCCATAACCCTTCCAACGATTCCTTACCGAGTGTGTTATCTTTGTTGAGTACCCCATTTGGTTAGGATAGTGTTGAGGTGAAAATGTGCTCTTAGCTCCTTGGTTCGCTACTAACTCGGGCCCGGTTTCCGGGGCCAAAACAAAGGTGAGAGTGGGCTGCCTTTTGGGACGCAAAGCCACCTCCAATGATTAAGTCAGGTCAAGTAAGAAAACCAGAGACTCTACCTTAAGGAATAAATGCTTAAGGGGATGAAGAAGAGAATGTTCTCGTGGAGTAAATGCAGGAGAGTCATGGCTGGAGTATTCAAGTTAGCTTGGCTTGCTTACCCATAATAGGGTACATCCGGGGTATATATGCAACTAGTCCATACCTAAAAAGATAGCGGACGCTTCACAGCCCTTAGATGCTTATCTGATGAGATGGAGGGTGGAGATGACTTCTTGAAGAGGCTTGTACAACAAGTCAAATCTTGCGATTATCTTGCCGATGGAAGATCTTGTTGATGAACCAAAGGTCTGCGTCGATTGATATTGACGTGACCACGGCCCAAAGTTGGGGGGACAACAGAGATGTTAGTACGTGGCTCGAGGCGAGCTTGGGGTGAGTGAGAAGCTTCCTTTCCACGAAAGGATATTAAGGACCCTGGGGGCATTAAATGGATGAGGATTATGTCGAATTCCTTATTTCCGCCACCTTTACCGAGAAGTCGCATGAATACAGCTGTGTCACTTGCATGGTACTCATAAAACAACTTCTCTGAGGGAAGGTTCTCCGAGAAGTACCTTATCCGAGAAGCATCCAACTGAACAATTATACTTAGTCACATACCCTGCAATTGAACCCTAGAAAAATAATCTAGTTACCAAAAAAAACCAAAAATAAAGAAATAAAAATGAAAAAAAAGAAACCGAAGAGGAGGGGAGATAGAATTCAACTCAAATTTGGACAGGATGCAACTCCTAACCTTCCGGCGAGATTTTGTGGTTTGGCAATGGTGGGTTAGTAAAGCGGTTAAAAGTCTAAACTCCCATGGGGGGTGTTCGGTCGGTCCTATAAAGCCGGTCCCCCCCCCCCCCCCCCCCAAAAAAAAAAAAAAGTAACTGGGCCTTCCCTATGTATGCTAGGGGAGAAGGTGGGAACCCAAATCGAATTTGAATTTTGCCAATTTCTTTAATTCAAAATAAATAAGTTTAGTGAAGGTGGAAAGCCAATATTTTTTTAATTCAAAATAAATGAAGTTAGGGTAAAATTGACATTTAATCACCTATAAATGGGAGGGGTAGGCTCTATTTTTTTATTTTAATGAAGGACAAAGGTAAACACATTCAAACTTAACGGCTACTTACCCTTGTAAGGAAGGGCGCCACACATAATTTTAAAAAAAAGATAAATTATTGATAATGATATTTTTTTTGGCAAAATATAGGTAAAATTAAAGCAACAATATAAAAAAAAATATATACATATGACTTCAACTCTAAAAAGTTAGATGCAAGCTGAAATTTTCTTTGGTAGGAGATGTAAACAAAATTTATTTTTTAGGTAAGAGATGCAAACCAATGGTAGTTAGTTACCCACTAACTATAGACATTTTATTCACAATACAAATCAAATAACAAAAATTGCAAAAGAAATAAAGAAACATAGAATATAGAATCAAATAAAAAAAAAAAAAAAAAAAGAAAAGAAAAGAGAAAAAGAGAAACGATAAATAAATTGATAAAGAGAAAGAGTATCTAATTGTGGAGTAGATTTTTCTCCAAATTTTCTTAACCCACGCTTATAGAAAGGGAAGAAAATAAATAGGAAGAAAGAAAGGAAAGAGAATAAATAGGAAGAAAAGAGGAGAGAGGAGATATGAGAGAATAAATAGGGATTGAAGAGTTAGTTTCTAATTAAGAATGACATTTTGATTTTTGAATACCTAATAACATTTTTTTTTCCAAAAATTTCCTTTAACCCACGTTTATTATAGAAACAAAAGAAAATAAATAGGAAGAAAAGATGAGAGAAGAATTGATGGATTTTCTTCAAACAAACCATCCGAGCATGTTTATCCAACTCTTATGTACATGCGTTATGTTCGAATCGCAATTTCGACAAAATCGAAATTTTTCGAAAAAATTACGAAAATGCCACTCTTTCATGCAAAACAGCTCAAGAACTCATCCAATTGAAAACTTCTCTTGAGTCAACAGGTTTACTATGCCTAGAGGAGGTAGGAGGGCTGATAGAGGTCGGGGACACGTTCTATGGCTAGTAGTTCTACAGGAGGGTTCTTCCACAACTTTCATCCTTGCTAAATTTTTCCAAAATCCAAGGGTTTTGATGGATCTTCTCCAAATAACCATTCTTAGCATGTTTAACCAACTCTTGTACACATGCTAACACATCCAATTTGCATTTTCCATCAAAAACAATTTTTTCCAAAAATTTACCAAAATGCCCTTCTTCACCAAATATTGTAGTGCTTAACTCCCTTTACTCATGCAATGTAAATCTCAACTTGTCTCTTCAGATTCCCATCAAACCACCACGAAGGAAAAACACTTAAGGGTTAGGAGAGGTAGAGATGAGGATCAGAGTACTATTCCTACGCCACAATCAGAGATAATACAAGGATAAGGAGGCAACAATCCAAATTCCAGATGAGGTTCAAGATTAGAATGGAGATGGTGATGAGGAGGATCAGGAGGTTTAGGAAAATGAGGAGGGAACTACTCCAGCTCGACAGCTTTGAGGATGGAGGCACATATATACACTATAGAGGATCGATTGACACGACTGGAGGAAGAGTCTCGGGCTATGAGAAATCAACTCAGTTCTCAGGAACAATTTCCTAAGCAGATAGCACTATGATTGTCATCAAGATTAAGGGAGTTGAGGATCATGGTCAGGGTGAGATTCCGAGACACGAGGAGATTCCTATACCATGCTTCTGTGAGGTTGGAGGTCCATCACATATGACTTCTGAGGCTCCAGGTGTGGCTTCTTATCAGTCATCGATTTTTTCCACGCTTAAGAGGATAAAGGCTCGACAGGAGAGGATAGAGTCCTATATGTATACCTTGGGAGAGAAATTTGCATGATTGGAGAAGGAGTTCAGATCCAGGAGGGACCAGACAGATCATCGGAGTCGATCACCTAGATAGATAGTGCTAGGAGTTTCCTTTCATGCTTTCACAGATGTATTCCTTTCAGACTTGTAAAAATCTCTTATGTGATTAATGAAATTCAGTTTGTTTCGCTTATGTTATTGTACATTATGCATTTCTTTTGTTGCATTAGTAATTGTTAATGTTTAGTTATGACTTATAACTCATGATGACTACTCACGACCATTACTCCCAATGACAACTCCCGACTCAGACTTATACGACAACACATGATGACAACACGACTCAGACTCATACGACAACACACAACGACAACACTTCACAACAAAGACTCATTCACAAAGACGACTCATGACGACAACTTTCAACTCAAGAGTCAACTCACAACTCAACACACATACACAATACTTAAAACTAACAACTTAACTCTAACCATGACTACAACCCCAGTACAAGTCATAAACTTTAATTATTGTGTATTATTCAACCAAAATGTATTATGCTCCATTTATTCAAGTTTATAATCCAAGTTCTCTATTATTCACTTCTAAGAAAGTTTGAGTCACTTCTGGATCTATGACTCAAGGATGCATTCATTACGGTGTTCTATGGTTATGATTGTCCGAAAACTTGGGCTTTGATACCATCTGTCACATTCTGCAAAATCCACCCAGGGGATACCCTATCTGGATTACCAGGGGAAGTGATCCATGGTCCCAATGATCTAGTTTAGGAACGATCATAACCACTTAGCACAATAATATAATAAAAAAGCAAGAACAAATCTTTGTATTCAAGTAATTTAATAATAAAAGTCAAGAAAGGATCATAGAAGGATCATAAAAGAACATTTGAGTACGAAAATGATACCAATAGAATAAATAGTCAAAGTAATAAATGAAGGGGGAAACACATTCTACAATAACAGTAGAAGGTAGATCGAAATAAAGTAATGGTTACAACCAATTCTCAAAAGAAGGGAAAGAAAAAGGTAAGCAACTAAGTTACAGTTTCTTCTAACTTATACAATGTTTCCTCAATAACATAATCATATGAAACTAGACAAGGCCGAATCCGCTCCTGACAAATATCAGTCTCGTACTGATAGTCTTCACCAATGTAGTCATCATGATCAGTAGTGTATGAGTCATCAATTTGGTCTTCATAGTATTGACCATTATAGTCAACAGTAGTAGTACCTGCAGGTAAGTCTAACAAAAGATGTTGCAAAAAGGAGTGAGTTCAAAAGAACTCAGCAAGGCAGTTATTCCATAATAACACAGATACATGATACAAAGCATAGCATGATGCAAGATGATATGAAACAAACGATGCAAGTATGAAACTAACTCTATATATGCTAGTCTCTATGGTAGACATGCTTTAAGTCATAGCACCAAACTTCTTTGGGTAGGTCTCAAATCACTCGGCTCTGGTTGGTAATGGGTCCTGCATCCATCTCGGACAATCCATGGCTAGGGTTGTGGTCACCACTCTCACATCACCATTTGGTCTAAGTATTGGCGCATGTCAAGGTAAAGCCTAGCCCAATGCAAGTCATTTACTCAGTCATATCATGTCAGATCCGGATACGTCCATTCCTCCCCTCTCGGGATCCTTTTTGGTATCCTTCACACTAGAGTTAGCGTATCTGACTCTCTCAAATACGGACTCACCAACCTTATTGGTCATCCACAAATAGTAGACAAGAGGCTCTCACGTCCTCTCACGGATATTACTCACCAGTCTCGAGCGCCTGTGAGCCCAGGTATAGCTATTTGCAACCCTACCAATAAATGGCCTCTAACGAGTATCCGCAATGTGATTTATGTCCTCTCACGGGTTGGTTACTAGTCTTGAGCGCCCATCAAAACACACTACTTGTGAAACCCAGCCCTAACCTTGATCCGGAAACCCTGTTGTTTGTAGGTCCGACAACCCGAAGTAAAGCAAGAAGTCAGCTATGGGCCATCCCAGTGGAAGACTTGGTGGCTAGCTTGGAATCCATGAGTGTTGATGTCAGTGTTACATTTATGGAAACTGCACCTTGATGAAGATGGAATTAGTGGAATGACTTGGAGTGCTCTCTGTCATGGTTCAAAGGCATTTGTACCTACTACTTAAGTCACTTGATGTGTGTGCATAACCCCTTTATGTTTGGATTTGATCTGAGCCTTTATTTCCCTGTTTTGGACTTGCTGTTCTGATTGGTCAACCAATCCAATCGACCAATGGGATCTGATTTTGCTAACTAGGTCTTGCTTGCTCTATTTAAGTCCAATCTCATGTCTACTTCGTATTTTCTGCCTCCAAACTCTTTGGAACGTATCAGAGCCCTCTGCAAGTCATCTCCCTTGCAACCTTGGTGATTATCTTGACGGATCTTCGTCAAAACTCATGCTTTTACACAAAAAGGTATGTGATCATCCTCTTCTGTGTTTCATCTTTGATTCTTCGTTACTTTTCTTTCCTTTTCTGATTAAGGACAGTAGTAGTGATGTTGTATCTCTGCTGCAACCATCATTATACTCATTCCCTCTCTTTTCCTAAGGATCTAAAGCTTGGTGGATGATCTTCATCAAGATCATCACTCGCTTTTGAAGGAAAGCTTGCATTCATTCTCTTTCCTTATTTAGATCATGTTCTTCAGTCTTAGATCTATTTTTCTTGAAGATCTATGCATGCTTTTCATGAATTCTTATTCACAATCAGTTATCCATCATCTTATTGTTCTTGTCCATGATTTTACTATGATTTCTTCAAGAACCATGATTGATCTAATTATGGTAACTTTTGTTTCCTAATTCGTAACTTGAACACTTGATTTGATTAGTGTTTTGGAGTCCTCTATATACTAGTATACTGCCATTGTAGTTTACCCCTTGTTTAGTACCCTTTTGAACCACCAAATTCGGTTTCATATTCTTAAATCTTTGATTTTTGAAGGCCACTGTCTCTGTTGGTCGACTCATTGGTCGACTGAGGCAGTAGACCAAGTCAATTGACCAATGAGTACATCAACCTCATATTTGGTCTGTTTTGGATGTTTTGATATCTTTCCTTTTAAGTATCTTTCCAAATATGTTATATATACTTGTTTAGGACTTTTTTCCCAAGTTTAGTCAACGTCTTACTTGATTCCCTAAGATTCCTTTGCGAGTTATATAAGGTAAGGATGGTTATTTCCTTAACTACATAGATTGCATATCCTAGTTTCTATATTTAAATCTTGTTAGTTTATTTCCTTAATTAGATTCTTACAATGATATACTACTGTTGCATATTCTTGATTACAGTAGCATTACTTGTTTATGTTAACTTGACTCATGTATGATTTACTTACCAATTATATGCAAGTTGTATGTTATTATTGATTTCTTTCCATATAAGAAGTTACCATATATGTGATGTTATGGATTTATGCTTGTGTATGATTAAGTATGGTTTGGAAAGGGGAGGTGTCCTTTTGACACTTCTGTCCTTGGACAACTACGGGAATATTATGGGATGTTTCCGGAGATGCCCTTTGGACACCTTCCTAAACTGTTGGATGAAATATTTAGGACTGTCTAGTAGTGTTTGGCTAGGATGTCCCATTATGTCAGACCCTAATCAGAGGGGTATTGAGACCGAACGACCTGTGGTAGCAATGGGGATTCATAGGCGCTCAAGACTGGTAACCAACCCGTGAGAGGACAGGAATCACATTGTGGGGACCATTTATCGGTAGGGTTGCATATGGATAGACTTGGCCTCACGGGCGCTCAAGACCGGTAACCAACCCGTGGGGGGACGTGAGAGCTTCCCGTTTACCATATGTGGATGACCTATAGGGTTGATGAGTCCCTAGTCAGGGACTATGAGGACACTAGTGTGAAGGATGCCGGAAAGGATCGCCAGGGGCAAGGAATGGACGTATCTAGATCTGACTTGATGTAACTAAGTAGGAGACTTGCATTTGGCTAGGCTTTGACCCTGACATGCGCCGGTACTTAGACCAATGGTGATGTGAGAGAGTGGTGACTTAACCCCCAGCCATGGAATGTCCCGAGGGATGCCGAACCCACTACCAAAAGGCGTTGTGTGATGAGACCTTCCTAAAGGAGTACGGTGCTATGACTTAAAGCATGTCTGCCAATAGAGACCATCATACATAGAGTTAGAATCATATTGTATCATGTGTTTCATATCATATAGCATTTTACTTTGCTTTGAAATTCGGCTATTTATGTTGTTATGGATTATCTACCTTACTGAGTTTCTTTGAAACTCATTCCTTTTGTGCAATGTTTTGTTAGATTACTCTATAGGTACTGATGACTATGAAAGTCAATATGAGGAAGCACAAACTGAAGAGGCGTACTTCACGCAAGGTGTTGGCAACCATGAAGATTACATTGAGGATTCCTCAAGTGGTTTTGCTTGTTACCAGGATTAGCCCTACTGTGGAGTGGGAACGTCTGAGCATCATTGATGAAGTTTATTTTTATGAAGACGTTCTTTATAAGATAGAATAGACTCTAGTTTAGTTTGTTATTTCTTTCTTATCTTAGAAACAGTTGTAATCTTTCTTTTGATTTGCGATCTACTTTCCGCTGGTTGTAGAGTGGGATTCTGCCTCACTTTACTTATTGATTTAGACATTCTGATTGTCTTTCGTACTCTGATGATATATGATTTAATCTTTCCTTATTTGGATCTTTTGATTATCTTTTGCACATTGATTATTTATGTTCATGATTATGTTATTGTCTATGTGGGAGGTTGATTACCTCGATACTTGGTCTTCGGGGCTATGGATCACACACTCGGGTATGCCAGGTAGGGTACCGGGTGGGTGGATGTGACACTACTACCACGGGTCGTTCAGTCTCAATGCCTTTCCGATTCGGGTCTAATACAACAAGGACATCCTAGCCAAAACCACTAGACAAGTCCTATGTATGTCATCCAATAATCCGGAAAAGCGTCGATGGGCATCTTCGGAGAACATCCCATACTATTCCCTCCGATGTCCAAGAACAAAAATGTCAAAAGGACATTCCCCAATCCCGAATCATACCTATTCAACCACATTCTCAATTCCATCATATCATACACCAATGATAATTCATCATATAGAAGGATATATAACATAACATGATCAATAATATATGTAATTAACAAGAATGAATAGTCATGATAATCAATGAACTTATTAACATGGTACTACTGTTTTAAAGTACATACAGCAGTCATGTGATACTAGAAATACCATAAAGAAGGTGATTCTTCCAAGTTCTAACATATAAGCATAGATCACATAATCCATCTAATTATGGTAATAATCATCCTTACCTTAACTAGAATCGAAGATGGTCCAAAGATCAAAAAGGAATGGTCCAAAGGATAGTATTTGCACCCTAGACAATCATAGATAAAAGATTGGAGAAGAAATCGGGAAAATCGGAGGTCGAAGGGGTCAAATCGGAAAAATACACCATGCAACCATCAATTGGTTGACTGGCTTGGTTGACTGACCCAGTCAACCAAGCCAGTCAACCAAGTGTACAATGTCGAGCTGAAATAGTGGACTTTTGGTTCGAAACCGATCTTCCGGAGCTTGGATGGCTCCGAAATTTGGAGGGATAATTAGTAACAATATAAGAACACTATCTAGCAAGTAATTAGCATCATCTAATGGTTTAATTAGGAATCCCCAAATTGAAACCCTAGGTTCTATATGCAAGAATCATAGGCATCAATAGAATTATATGCAAATGCAAGGAACCTTAGGGAATTAGCTAGGGGAATTGATATGCAATAGATTAGAATCATATACTAACCTAAAATCAGACTTAGCATACAATAGAAATCAAGTTGAAATGAAGAAGATCATGGTAATGTATAGACAAGAATCAAAATGGGGGCGTAGCATAGGTAGAAATGAAAGGGGTTTATGCAATGGCAAAGATAGAACACATGAAGAGATGGTTGCAAGGTGGCAGCATCATCTTCATGGTTACAACAGCAAGTAAGAGAAGGGTTTAGAGTAGAATAGAGAGTGAGAGAGAGAGTACATACCTTGGGGATGATCCTTGAGAGTGAGAGACAAAGATTCTTGAAGAAAATCTTCACCAACACCAAGGAATGGCCTAAGAGGAGCCTCTCCACGTTCCAAGAGAGTCCCAACAATAGAATAGGGCTTAAGCTACGAATACCACTTAAATAGAGCTCAAAAAGACCCAAAAATCATATTTTCTCAGGCTTAAATGCCATTGGTTGACTAATTGGTCAACTAGGTTGGTTGACTGGCCCATTCGACCAAGCCAGTCGACCAAGCAAGGACAGCAACTTGGGGGAGGGAATTGGAGGCCGAGATCAACTCGAATTCACTTGGGCTTTCTCCTACAAGTCAATCAACAAGTCTAGGTCAGATAATTGCCTTCGAATCATGTCTGGGAGTGCATTAGGTATCTCAACTAAACTCACCTTCTTCAAGGTGCAGTTTCTTATCAAACATTGACAATGCATCCAAGTTATGAGCACCATCATCAAACTCCAAGGGTTTTGGGTCAAATACCATGTCTTCTACATAGAGGGCCCATAGAGACATCTTCCTTCACTTCGGGACATTGGATATACCCTAAGGGAAAGGTCTGACATGTCTTCCTAAGACTTTCAAAGAAAGAAATACTGGAATCAAGGTCCAACATCAAGGTCAAATACAAACAAGCTCTTTCTTCACCCAAAACAAATAGGGTGTCCTAGCTAGGTTTGGGCTGGATTTCACATCAATTCTTGACCCAATTTTTTTCGCAATGTGGGGAATTGACTTAGTGGGAAAATTCCCGAAAGCATCAGGAGGAAGAGAATTCCTAATCGTTGCAATCGATTATTTTACCAAGTGGGTAGAAGCAGCTCCTTTGGCCACAATCACAGAAAGAAAGATGGAGAAATTCGTGCTGAAATCAATCATCCACAGGTTCGGGATAATCCCCAGTTTGAACTCTTTTGCAACACTTACATGATTGAGCACCGGATGTCGTCAGTAGCGTATCCTTAGACTAACGGCCAAGTAGAGGTGATGAACCGAACAATGCTCGATGGAATAAAGAAAAGGCTCGAAGCCAATAAGACCTTGTGGGTGGAAGAATTGCCAAATGTCCTCTGGGCATACCGAACTACCGATCGAACACCCACTGGAGAGACTCCATTCAAATTGACATATGGTTCAGAAGCATTAGCACCAGTCAAGGTAATGGTAGGAACCCTTTAGGAGAGGGAGCTTGAAGAAAAGGCGAACGAACAAGGTCTATTATATAGCCTCAAATTATTAGATGAAATTCGAGAAAAGGCATTCACTCGAACTCAGCAATACCATTGAAGAATAGCGTCTCATTACAATGCTCGAGTAAAGCGTCGACAATTCCGAGCAGGAAATTTTGTTCTAAGGAACACTCTAGCATCAGACCTATGCCACCAAAGAAAGTTGGACCCCAAATTGGAAGGACCATACACGATTATAAAGCAAGTAGGTTCGGAAGCTTATAAATTGAAGCATTTGGCAACATAATGCGAGCTTGACCGATCGTGGAACGCGAAACATTTGAAGAAATATTTTTCTTAGCTGATTCAAATTTATTCAATTTTAATGTAGAAGACTGAAAGTTATTCAATGCAAATTCTAGATTTCAACTACCAAATCCTTTGATTGGGGGCAACACAGCATAAGGAATGATATGTAGAATCAAAAGGCTTCGGGTAACACCAAATGAGACCTTTGAAAGCCTCGAAAATTTCCAGGAATTTTCAGGTAAAAGGCTTCGGGTAGCACCGAATGAGATCTTTGAACACCTAGAAAAATTCTAAGTAATTTTCTAGGTCTAAGGCATCGGGTAACACCGAATGGGACCTTTGAACGCCTCAAAAAAAATTCTGAGGAATTTTTTAAGGTAAAGGGCATCAATCAATACTGAACAAAACCTTAGAAAGCGTACAAAATTCGGGGAATTTTGTAGGTAAAAGGCTTCGGGTAACACCGAATGAGTCCTTCGAACGCCTGCAAAATTCAAGGAATTTTCTAGGTAAAAGGCTTCGGGTAACACCGAGTGAGCCCTTCTAACACTTCAAAAAATTCCAAGGAATTGATATCACATTGGAAAACCAATAATAAAATTCGGCCAAATTGACTCTCGAAGGTTGAAATACAACAGTCACAATCGGGCAATTTCAAGACAAAAATGAAAGCGATTTAATAAGTTCTTTTTCATTTATGGAAGGGCCAATAGGGGCCAACCTTTACAAGACTAAGGATATTTTTGTATCTCAATTACAAACTGCTTCTGATGCAAAGATGAATGTCAACATGTTAGCCTCTTTGGTAGATACAAGGAGCTTCTGATGCAAAGACGAATGTCGTTATGGATCCTTCGTTCAGGCAAAGAGAGTATCTGGAAGGAGGAACATTTCTCTAACAGAAACAAGAGCTTGACCAACGACTGGGAGGAGTCATTCCATACCCTTCGTCTGCTTTTCTAGACCTCAGGCCCTTCGTCTGGCGAAAGAACTTCATCTTCGGTTGCTGTGAAGAGTTCCGTAAGCTCCCACCAACTAAAGGTAAGAAGAATGAAGGACGAGCCGAATGATGAGTCCTAGACTTTGTGTCCCACAGCCTCTCTGATCGTTGTGGAAGAACAATTGATGCCCGTGGAATTGACATTTGGGGCGTTTTCTTCTTCCTCTTCTTCTACAATCTCTTCTATAATCGGAGTCATAGGAGGAGAATCATCAAGAAAGAGCGTTATATCCGGATCTGGGACGGGCAGATCTACAATGTCTTTGGCCCAATCGGGAAGAGGAAGCTGTAATTTGGAGAAGACTTTGGGATGACAATGTTTTCAATGAGGAGCCGTATCAAAGTTTGGGTCCCTCCTCAGAATTGATTGGAATACCTCATTCTGACCATCCCGATAAGCCTGATCATTGAAAATGTCCAACAACTTATAAAAAGGCTTACTGTCCAAATACTTACAGATGCAAGCCTTCCGAGTCTTGGCAGGGATATAATTGAGATTAGGAGGAACTATTTGATTCCATAGTTCAGCAACCTTTGCTTCGGAATCATTCAGTTCCCCTGAAAGTCTCACGATCCTCCGCTCGAAACCACGGATGCTCCCCTTAGCAACATCCAGATCCTGGGAAAGACGCTCGATCTAAATATTCCTTACCTTAACCTCCTCCCAAAGAGTGTGTCACATCCCCCCAGCCGGTACCCTAACTACCATACCCGGGTGTGTGATCCATAGCCCCGAAGATCAAGTATCGAGGAAATCATCCTCCCACATATGCAATAACATAATCATGAACGGACATAATCAAGTATAATATTATGAATAAAAGATCAAATCAGGAAATAAATAGTAGTATAATCAGAGTGCGGAAATGATACCAGATGTAAGCAAATCAAAAAGAAGTAGAGTGAGGTGGAAACTCACTCCACAGATACAGCGGAAATGTAGTACGTAAGTCTAAAAAGAATTACAACTGAGTTTAAAGGAAAACAAAGAAAGAAAGTCAAACTGAACTACAAGTTTTCTATCCTATAGATAACATCTTCAAAGTAATGGACTTCATCAATCCAACAGAGATGTTCCAACTCTACGTTACGCCTAATCGTAGTACGCAACTTGATCGCTTGAGGGATCATCAGGGTTATCTTCATGGTTGCCAGCACCATGAGTGTAGTACGCTTCTTCAGCTTGCACTTCATCGTATTGTCCTTCATAATAGTCGATACCTGTAGAATAATCTAACAAAAAAGATTGCACAAAAAGGAGAGAGCTCGAATGAACTCAGCAAGGCAAGTTAACTTATAACAACATAAATAACATGCGGCAGAACATAACAAGATGCAATGCAATATGAAACAGATAATGTATGTATGCATCTAAACTCTATGTATGCTGCTCTCTATTGGCAGACATGCTTTAAGTCATAGCACCATACTTCTTTGGGTAGGTCTCACCTCATAACGCCGGTTGGTAGTGGGTTCGTCATCCCTCTCGGACAAATCCATGGCTGGGGGTTAAGTCACCGCTCTCTCACATCACCATTGGTCTAAGTACTGGCGCATATCAAGGTTAAACCTAGCCCAAAGCAAGTCATCTACTCAGTTACATCAACTCAGTTCCAGATACGTCCATTCCTCCCCTCTCGGGATCCTTTCCGGTATCCTTCACACTAGAGTCAGCGTATTCCCTCTCGGACTACGGACTCATCAACCCTATAGGCCATCCACATATAGTAAACGGGAAGCTCTCATGTCCTCTCACGGATATACCTCACCGGTCTTAAGAGCCCATGAGCCGAAGTCTATCCATATGCAACCCTACCCATAAATGGCCCCCACAATGTGATTCCCATCCTCTCACGGATATAACTCACCGGTCTCGAGTGCCTGTGAATCCCCATTGCTGCCACGAGTCGTTCGGTCTCAATACCCTTCCGATTCGGGTCTGATATAACAGGGACATCCTAGCCAAACACTGCTAGACAGCCCTAGGTATGGCAACCAATGATTCGGGAAAGTGTCAATGGGCAACCCCGAAAACATCCCATACTATTTCTGGTATTGTCCAAGGACAGAAGTGTCAAAAGGACACCCCTCAATCCCAAACCATACCTAATCAAACACATTCACAGATTAGTCATGACATACAAAATCAACAACTCATCATACAAAGAGAATGTAAAAGCATAATCCAATCATTAAACCATATGCAGTAATAAGCATTTCATATAATCTTGAATAATGAAAAAGAAGACATAAGTGAAGTGCTACTGTACTTACAGTAGTACATCAGAAGTATAAAATACAAGAACAGTAAATAAACTCAGAGTTTCTTAAAGTAGAAACCATAGAGTATGCGATCTATGTTATTATGAAATAACTGTCCTTACCTTGATTATCGCCGAAGATAATCCAATGATCAAAGAGAGAGGCTCCAAACTTAGCAATTAAACTCCTAACAATCATAGATATAACATTAGGAAAGATGCCTAAAAGATCAGAGAGAAAACGAGTCAAACTGAGCGAAAAACAAAGCTACTACCTTCATTGGTCGATTGATTTGTGTACTGACCCAATCGACCAATCAGTCGACCAACAGAGTTAGGCAAGTACGAGAATTCTGATTCGAAACTCAATCTACAGGGTTTGGAACTTCACAAAACTTGGAGGAAAACTATATGATAGTATTCTAACACTAAGGGAGTAAAGATCGGGCACTAATAATGATAAAAAACATTACCTTAAATTAAAATTATGGTTTTCCCTAATTGGGAGAAAAACCCTAGAATTCGATGAAAATACACTATGGAAATCACAGCAAAGATAGGGGATGATTTAGATCTCATCCAAGAAAAAGGTTATCAGAATTAGATTCAAGTACGTAATGAAAATTAGATTTAAATGGTTACGAAATGAGATCCATGGAAAGGATTAGGGTTTAAAGAAGAATTTTTAGATTTAGGGTTAAGATCTCTATGTTGATCATAAACCTTAAAGAAAAGAATTAGATTACGGAAGAGATGGTTGCAAGAATGCAGCATCTTCTTCCCAATCTTAATCAAGAACAAGATCGAAGAAAGAATAAATTACAATATAGAAGAGATACTAACCTTAGATTGGCAGATCGGAGATGAGAGACTTCAGATCTGGCAGAGGGATCTTTGAAATCACCGAAGAGAGTTTCAAATGAGTCTTCCCACGTTCTCAAAGTGTTCTGGAGGCAGAGGACAATAAGAAACATGAAGTGTGTTTAAATAGAGAGTGAAAAACCCTAAAATTGGAGTTTCTCGGATTTAACACACCATTGGTCGATTGATTGGTCTACTGGCCCAGTCGACCAATCAGGTCAGCAAAGTTCAAATAGGGAAATGAAGGATCAAATGAATACTAACCCCAAGGGCTTTTGCACACATATCAAATGACATACCTAGTATGTAGAAATGCCTTCGAACCAAGTCAGATAATACTCCAAGTCCTTCAACTAATCTCATCTTTAGACAGGTGCAACATTCTTTCTAGATCTGCACAGACTTCCAAGTATGAGACTCCATCATCAACATCCATGGGTTCAGAGTCAAACACCAAGTCTTCTACTAAGAGGGCCCATAGTTGGCTTCTTCCTTTACTCCGGGTCTTCCGACCTAAAAACAACCGGGTTTTCGGGTCAAGGTTAGGGTTAGGATAGGGTTGGATTTCACAGAGTGTCTCAAAGACGCTCAATCTCCCGATCCTTGGTCGAAGACTCTGCCCGAAGCCTGGAAAGATCAGAATGCATTCTCCCGATCCAATAGGCTGCCTCCGCCTGTTTGTGGAGGTTATCAATGGTACTCCTACAACATCAAGAGGTTTGTTCGGGAATCAAAAGTGCATAAGAAAAAAAAATGACTTCAAGTCAGAAGACTTACATTACTGACGATCTCACGAAAGCATCATTGGGAACAGAATCTATCACATCCACCAAGCCGGTACCCTACCTGGCATACCTAGGTATGTGATCCACAGTCCCAAGGATCAAGTATCGAGCAACCATGCCTCCCACATATGCGATAACACAATCATGAACAATAATAATCAAAGTTAAAGCATATAATAAATGAAATCATAAATAAGATAAGAACAAGATAATATAATTAGAGTGCGGAATTAAACGATACCAACATATATAGTCAAAAAGAAGGAAGTGAGTGGAAATCACTCCCTTAGTAACAACGGAATGTAGATCAGTTAAAGTTAAGGTTACAGATCCAAGACTTTAAAAGAGTATAACAATATAAAAGTCTAAACTAAGGTCTCCTCGGTCTTATACAAGATATCCTCATAGGTATAAACATAGGAGACCAAATACGACCTTTCCCACACTAAGGTCGAGCTAGTCCTGGTACGGAGGGTAACCACTCTAAGGATCTTCACCGTGACCTTCATAGTAGCCAAGACCTTCAGAGTAGTATGAGGCATCCGGGTCCATCTCAATGAAGGAGCCATCGACTTCTTCAATACCTGCAGAATAATCTAACAAAACAATTGCACAGAAAGGAATGAGTTTGAGAGAACTCAGCAAGGCAGTTATTCCATAATACATAAGTCATATGATACGAAACATAACATGATGCAAAATGATATGAAACAGATGATGCAAATATGATTCTAACTCTACATATGCTACTCTCTATGGTAGACATGCTTTAAGTCATAGCACCATACTTCTTTGGGTAGGGCAGGTCACTCGGCTCTGGTAGGCAATGGGTCCTGCATCCATCTCGGACAATCCATGGCTGGGGTTTCAATCACCGCTCTCTCACATCACCATTTGTGAAATCCAGCCCAAAACCTAAATTAGACACCCTATTTGTTTTGGATGAAGAAGAACTTGTTTGATGTTTGACCTTGAAGTTGGACCTTGAGTATGGTGTTGATATGTTTAAAAGGTCCTAGGAAGTCAAGTCGGACCTCTCCCTTAGTGTAGATCTAAAGGCCCGAAGTGAAGAAAGAAGGCTTGTGGGCCATCTCAGTTGAAGACATAGTGTTCGACACCGAACCCATGGAAATAGACAGTGATGCCCCATACTTGAAGACCTTAATTGATCTAGAAAAGAGACTACGCCTTGATGAAGAGAAGATTGGTTGATGACCTTAGAGCTTGGTTAGATATGATTCGAAGCCATACATGCTAGGTAAGTTGTAGTTTATGTGTTTAAAGTTTCGTTTAATTCCGAGTAGTGAAAGGCCCTCAAATCCCTATTTCCGGCTAAGTTGACAGTCTGGGTCGATTGGGCCAGTCTACCCAGCCAATCAACCCAAGGATGTTGAACTCGAGCATAATCTTCTATTTAGGTTATATTGCTATATATACCATAGGACTTCGTGTTTTTAGTATCCCTAGCCTCCAAAACACCTAGAGAATGAAGGGAACTCATCTCCAAGCCTCCATTGGTGTGGAAGAAGATCTACATTCAACTCTCAAGCTTTCTCTCTCTTGTTCTTCAATCAAAGGTTAGTAATCTTACTTCTATGTTATTGATTTATTCTTTCCATGATCTTTTTCATCTCTAATCTGAGATTATGAAGAAGATGTTGCATCTCTGCAATTGTATCTTCTACAATCTCCATTCATTCTCTTACTATGATCATCATAATCAATTCTTACCATGATTCTTATGTTTTCTACATGCATCTATGATCATATTCTTATTTCGATTTCTTCTAGCATTATAGATGTATTCTTATGATTATTCATACCTCTGATTTACTATATTCATGTACTAGAATGAGATCTCATCATCTCTAGTTCATCTCTTTCATTCATAGCATGTTTTCAATGAAAACTATGATTTTTACCAAATTAGAAAGTATGATTCTAAATTAGTAAGTATTGATTTTGATCAGTGTTTGATGTCTACACTATGCATTTTAGTCTTAGATTACTGTTTTAGAGATTCCCTCCAAGTTTTGTAGCATTCCGAATTGTGTACGATAGGTTTCGGATCAAAAATCTGATTTTTGACCCGTACTGTTCATTGGGTCGACTGGGTCAATCAACCCAGCCAATCAACCCGCAGTGACAACAACTCCTTTTTTATCCTTTTCGACTCCAATCTTTTGGAATTGCTTCATATGACCTATGCATGTTTTGTCAAGCTTGTTTAGGTGATTTTGTATTTGTTCTCTGATCTCTTAGTTGAAGACTATAAGTTCATATTACGAGGTGAGTAATCCAACTCACAATATGCCTATTTACATGTCTTTATGCATTATGATATGAATGCATGATTTAACTGTTGTTGTTTGGTTTTCTTTACATCATGATACTTCTGCAACTACAGTAGCTTGTCCACATTGTTAATTTCATACTAGAATTGATTATTGATTATGAGTATGTGTTATGGACTATGATGTGGATATGAGTGTGATTATGATATGTTTGGAATCATGATGTGATATGGATGCTTAGGTCGTAGTTGTGGAATGGGGAATGCCCTATTGGCATTTCTGTCTTTGGACATCAATGGAAGTGGTATGGGATGCTTTCTTATGGTGCCCCTTGACTCTTTCCCTAACTACTAGTTGACATATCTAGGATTGGTCTAGCAATGTTTGGCTAGGAATACCCCTGTTATAAAAAACCCGATTCGGAAGGTATTGAGACCGAACGACCCGTGACAGCAATGGTGATTCATGGGCGCTCAAGACCGGTAACCAACCCGTGAGGGGACATGAATCACATTGTGGGGGCCATTTATTGGTAGGGTTGCATATAGTTAGACTTGGGCTCATGGGCGCTCAAGACCAGTAGCCAATCCGTGAGGGGACATGAGAGCTTCTCGTCTACTATATGTGGATGACCAATAGGGTTGATGAGTCCGTAGTCTGGGACTATGTTGACTCTAGTGTGACGGATACCGGAAAGGATCGCCAGGGGCGAGGAATGGACATATCTGGATCTGAGTTGATATGATTAAGTAGAAGACTTGCATTGGGCTAGGCTTTGCCCTGACATGCGCCAATACTTAGACCAATGGCGATGTGAGAGAGCGGTGACCTAAACCCCAGCCATGGAATGTCCTGAGGGATGCCTTAACCAACTACCACCGGCAGAGCCCAAGATGCATAGATGGCTGAGGGAGAGTGAATGACCTTCCTAAAGAAGTACGGTGCTATGACTTAAAGCATGTCTGCCAATAGAGACCAGCATACATACATAGAGTTAGAAGCATACTTGCATATATTGTTTCATATCATTGCATATATGTTTGCTTATGAATGCATGTGAAGATGCTTATTGTGTTTGGATTACTTGCTAAGTTCTTTTGAGCTTACCCTTTGGGGGACTTGTTTTTAGATGACATTACAGGACCGAAAGAGAACTCGTGCCCCAGCACGGAGGACCTTTCCATATATGGTATAGCTCCGGATGTCCTTGGACAAGGTAATGAACAGCGTGGCAGCTAGTACACAGACTTGGGCTGAATTGATGGCTCCCATTGACGACAGGCAGCATCGTCTTATTCGCCGATGGGATCGTACGCTAGATGCTGATCTGAAGCTTCAAGAGCATGACCCTAAAGTGAAGAAGATGAAGACTGAAGAAGAAGAAGAAGAGCCAACTGAAGATGTGGATTAGATTCTCTTGTTTCTTCTAGACTTTTATTTTACTTGTATTAGCTTAGAGCTTGCTTTAGATTTCGATCTACCTTCCGCATATGTTGTGGGGTATATTTTCGCTATACTCTACAGTTGTCTTTTGATTTAGTATCTTGTTATTCCGCACTCTGATATTCTTTAGTGATCCTTCTGAGATCCTTTCTTGACTTTTATTAGTAAAATACTTGAATACAATGATTTGTTCTTGCTTTTGATTATGTTATTGTGCTAAATGGATATGATCATTCCTAAACTTGATCTTTTGGGCTGTGGATCACTCCCCGGGTAATCCAGCTAGGGTATAGGCTGGGTGGTTATCTGGCGGGATGTGACACCATTGGTCTAAGTATTGGCGCATGTCAAGGTAAAGCCTAGCCCAATGCAAGTCATCTACTCAATCGTATCATGTCAGACCCGGATACGTCCATTCCTCCCATCCTGGGATCCTTTCCGATATCCTTCACACTAGAGTCAGCGTATCCGACTGTCTCAAATACGGACTCATCAACCCTATTGGTCATCCACAAATAGTAGACGGGAAGCTCTCACGTCCTCTCAGGGATATGACTCAACGGTCTCGAGCTCTCGTGAGCCCAAGTCTAGCTATTTGCAACCCTACCAATGAATGGCCCCTTTCTGGTATCTGCAATGTGATTTATGTCCTCTCACGAATATAACTCACCGGTCTTGAGCGCCCATCAAATCATACTACTACCACGGGTTGTTCGGTCTCAATGCCCTTCCGATTCAGGTCTGATCCAACAAGGACATCCTAGCCAACACATCTAAACAAGTCCTATGTATGTCATCCAATAATCCGGGAAAGCGTCGATGGGCATCTTCAGAGAACATCCCATACTATTCCCTCCGATGTCCAAGGACAAAAATGTCAAAAGGACATTCCCCAATCCCAAATCATACTTATCCAATCACATTCTCAATTTCACCATTTCATACATACATGATACTTTATCATATTGAAAGATAAGTCATAACATCACATGATCAATCATATATGAAATTGACAAGAAATAATAATCATGCTAAGCAAGAGTATGTAAACATGATACTATTGTCATAAATATGATGTTTAAATACATCCAATAAGCTAAGCCTACTAAGTTGTCAACATCAATGTAATAATCACATAGTCTATGCAATATGTTGATAACCGTCCTTACGTTAAGTCGCGATGATGATAATCCAATAATCTCAAAAGAATGATCCAAAGATGGTATTAAGACCCTAGACAAACATAAATGAAAGATTAGAAAAGAAATCAGGAAAATCAGAGGTCGAACGGGTCAAATCGGCGAAGCACACAATTCAGCAACCAATAGAGAAACCTAGCTTCCGGGGCTCGGATTGATCTGCAACTTGGAGGGATTGATTGTAACAGTATAAGAAAACTACCTAGCAAGTAATTAACATAATATAATGGTCTAATTAGGAATCCCAAATTGAAACCCTATGTTCTAAATACAAGAATCATAGCATCAATTGAAATCAAATGAAATTGCAATGGCAATGATGGAATTAGCTAGGGGAAATGATGTGCAATAGATTAGGATCATATGCAAGCATAGAAATTAGACTTAGCATACTTCATACTTCAGTTTAGGACAAGAATGCAAGATGCTAAGAAGAGAATCAATCAAATGCATATGCAAGAATCAAAATGAGAGCATAGCATAGGCAAGAATGGAATGAGATCGTGCATTTGTACAGAATGAACACTTGGAGTGGTGGTTGCAAGGTTGCAGCCCCAACTCCAAGGTTACAACAGCAAGACGAAGAAGAGAAAAGAGTAGGATAGAGCAAGAGAGAGGAATCATACCTTGTAGATGCCAATGGAGACAAGAGACAATGATTGGCAATGATTTGAATGGAATAATCTTCACCACTACCAAGGAAGTGCTTTGGGAAGCTCTCCCCTTGTTCTCAGCAAGCTAGGAATGTAAAATAGGGTTCAAGACACGAGGTTCCCTTAAGTAGAGAAGAGAATATCCAAAAAGCATCTTTTACTCGGATTTGGGCATCCTTTGGTCGACTGGCCCAATCGACCAATTCAGTTGACCAAGCATGGACAACATGCTTAATCCAGGGAAATGAAGGGCTAGAATGATTCAAATTGAGTTGGGTTTTCTCCTACAAGTCAATTAACAAGTCTAGATTAGAGAAATACCTTCGAAACAAGACCGGAAGTGCATCAAGTACTTCAACTAAGCTTCCCTTTTCTAAGTGCAATTTCTCACTAAACACTGACAATGTATCCAAGTAAGGGGCATCACTATCAATATTCATGGGCTTAGAATCAGCACCAAATCTTCAACTGAGAGGGCCCACAAGTCTCTCCTTCTTCCACTCCAGGTCTTCGAACCTACAAACAACAAGGGTTCCAAGTTAGGGTCAGGGTTAGAATAGGGCTAGGTTTCACAGAATCAAAGGTCTTGCTTTCAGCTGGCGTTTGGGCAAGAGTGCACCATTCTAGTGCTCTGTCAAAGTTATCCGTCATGCGATCAGACCTCTTCAACTTCCAGGAAGGCCTGTAAATTTCCTCACCCATGTGTGGAGGCCTTTTTGGTACAAAAGGAGAAGCTTCTTTTGGAGCGCTCGATCGAACATCTTCTGGAATACGCTTTGAAGACACTGCAACATAAGCAAGAACATCAACCAAGATCACTATCAAAAGAAGTTAAATAGCCTAAGAAGATATTTACATCCTAAGGAACTCAATGGGTTAATGGAGTCTAAAACCCTCTTTAAGAAAAATGACAAGACCAGTAGACGGAGTAAGAAGGGCGATAGAACTTCAAAAGCATCAAGAAAATAATCATCAACAAAACTTACTTGTTCAACTAGCAAGGGGCAATTCTTCTGCAAGTCCTTCAAGATTTTAGCCTCTGAGATAGAAGAGTCTTTGAACTCCGTGCGACTAAAAAGTCTAGAGTGAAGAAATGAGCGAAGAAGGAGCAAAGGAGGGCTTAAATAGCTTGAAGGGAAGAATAAAGAGGTTCACACCAAACAAATCAAGGGTGGAAAATTTGTGACGGTTCGAATGCTACAAGATCAACGGTGGTCATTGAGCAACCTTTCAAATTTCAAAAAAAGAGTGTGAACCTGTCAAATCCACCCACGTGGAGATTTCGACACCGTTTCGAAAACAAGTTGACTTGACAAGCGAACCATCAATCAAAGCATTTAAGATGAGGCGACGCTGGCACTTCCCAACAAAAATTACCCAAGTGAGCCATTAGGAAGCAAAGGTTCGGAATCAAAAACCGCAAGATGCCTGAGCGATACACGAAGGAATGAGAAAACTCACTCTTCGAGAAAGGGGTCGGGAACACAAACATTGACCAAGAAAGAAGGTTGCCTGAACTCCAACTTTCACTGCATTAGGAGGGCCAGAGCCCGAACCCCTATGAAGACTGCTGAATTTAAGTTCCTCCGTGAGAAGCACAATATATGATAGTCAATCTAGATGGTTCGGGAGTACACTAGAAGAAAAACTACACGAATTAAACCGATTGTGGAATGCAAGACATCTTAAAAAACTCCAAAGCCTATTATCTTTTGAATGAGGGGCTAAATGAAGGGTATAAAATTACAACACAATCAATTCAAAAGGCTTCGGCTTTGGTCGATTAAGCCTTAAGGAGGTGCACGCCCGAATGAGGACCCCAAAAGCTTACGATTAAACAAGCAATGTCAGTTTTCATTAAGATTAAAGACCCAAAAGGGGGAGGGAAGAAGAAGAAGAAGAAGAAGAAGGTGATCAAGGACTTGGTCAATCAAGGATTTGGTCAACAACGGCTTCAGGAGTCTGATCTTCGGGAGCTTGATGCTGGACGTTCGGCAGGGCATTTCTGCCACACCTTCCCATTCGGGAGACATCTCAGGCTCATCACTTAAATATCCTTCAGTGGTCGGATTAGCAGGCAAGGGATTGTTCTTCTCCGCAACCCAACTCGAGGTAGGCTACTGCAAATCCTCGAAGATCTCTTCGTAGATGAGATCTTTGTGCTCTTCGATTGGGAAAGAAGGATCCACCGTCAAAATACTTTTCCAGACATCATTGATGCCAGCTCGATAAGCTACCATGTTACACAGGTTGAGCAGATCACTAAACGGCTGACTATTCAGATATTTATGGACACAAGCCTTCCAAACCTCCGGTGTCAGATCTTCAGGATGCTTGGGAGTAACACCAGCCCCTAGTTTTTCCTCCAGCTCTTGTTTCTCTCGAACGCGATCCCCGATCTTGGACTCTAAGGTCAAGACAGTATTCCTTAGCTGTCTTAGCTCTCTATCCATCTCCTCCATTCGGGACTTGGCTATCACAAGTTCCTCGGCGGAAGAATGTAGTCGAGAAGTCTCTTCTTTCAGCTTTGAGACCTCTCCTAGCCTTTTCTCATTGATATCATCGCTGCGTTTAGCCCGAGCGCTCAGTTGGCCAACCCTCAAATTTATCTCCATCTCACAATGGAAGTTCTCGACAAGAATCAGTGGCAAATAAACATCCCAGAACGAGTCAACAAAGTACAACGAATTTTGTCGAAAGAAAAGATGAGTGTTCGGGATATACCTGATGTTGGAATTCACCAGCTCATTATTAGACACCTCGTTCAAAGCCTTACTATCGCTGGGCTCCCGAGCATTGACAGCCCAGTCGATGGACGCATCCGTGTCCATAAGGATTGGGTTCAGAAGGTTCACTTTCCATTTGGGGGCATAGATTGCCCCCTCAACCTTGCTTCTTTTAGAAGCAGCATCATCGGTCACCTCTCGTCTCCTCTTGACAAGAGCAACATCATCACAGGTGGACTCCTCGACTTCCACCATCTCTTTTCCTTTGGCAGCATGATCCTGCCTGGTCCTCAGAAGCCCCTTCAGGAAGGGGCACTCTCGGGAGCGTCCCTATTTTTTCCCATTCAGGGAACTCTCTCCTAAGTAGCGGCAAACTTCTGCTGAGCCAGTGATCTAACATCATTACGATTGAACTTGGGAGGCACCGCAAGATCAACAGGAAATCAGAATTATTATAGGAGCGATAAGGAAATACACAACAAAGAAAATAAAAGCTTCGGGCGCTCACCATGGCTCAAGCCCCAATAAAAGAGAATCGCTTCATACTCCATGGCATACCCATGGATTTCCAAACACCAAGGGATGGCTTTGATGGCCCGAACCATTTCTTTCTCGTGGTCAGAAAGAAAAGAAGGACGATTGATCTGAGTGAAGGAGTCCAGGGTGCTCCATCCCATCGGGAATTTCAGATTTGATTCGGGAACCCTATAGAAAATGAATATGTTCTGCCATCCCTTATGATTGGAAGGGCAAGTACCTTCGGTGAGGATTCCCCCTTGCCACTTTAAGTCAGTTTTCGGGCGCTTGGAAAAGAACACCCACCCGGGAGGATTCGACTTACTCAAACTATAGAAATGACAAAAAACACCTAAGGAGGGGGTTACCCAAGTTCATGACAGAGTCCCACGTAACCAATGATATGCCTCCAGCTATTCGGGAGGAGCATACCGGGGCAAATATCCCAGTGGTCGAGAATTTTGGCGATAACAGAAGAATAGAAAGGAAGTTAAAGCCCACTTTTGAAGGAATCAACGTAAATGGAGAACTCCGAGGAGGATTGGAGTTGACTCTCTCATCCGAGTCCGAGGCACGAAGGACACAAGAAGGCGGAATTGAATATTCAGAATAAAGACCCTTGAGGTCTGCTAGATGAACCTTAGATACATAGTCTGAGGAGCTAGTGGAAGGTCTTTTTGATAGTCGGGAACTCCCAGCCATCGGTTTCTTAGGAGCTTTCCTCTTCTTTGAGGAATTCCTTTAAACTTCAGGGGCATTGCTAGGAGGATCTCTAGGGCTAGCAGGGGCAGATTGTAACTAGTGTTCGGTCACCCTATGGTCCCCATCACCAGAAAGTTCAACATAAGCCATAGGGGTTCTCTGTTCGGCAAACTCCTCACCCTCAATCATATGGTCGATAGAATCATTATGAAGTCCTACCACTACCCATTTTCACAGATGACCCAGATCAAGGATCACCAACGGTCTTTAATCAAAGACGGTTTGAAAATCTTAGCAATGATGATAAAATCCTAAGACACGACGGTTCAAACGACAAGACGCAATGTCCGCACCTCCCTAATTGCCACGTGGAGCACTATACACAAGGAGCGAGGCATTAGAATGGCTCGACAGCACCTTGCTGGAAATAGATGTCAGGAGCATTAAATGTAAAGATATATTAACATGAAAAGACTTCTCGTCTTCGCTCATATTTGGTAAAAATGCAAAACTAGACCAAGAATTCCACGATGTTGCTCGAACGCTCGGTCTGCGGTGCAAATGATACGAGGAAAATTGCATCGAACCCATTAGATCGGGTTCGCAACCTTTGCCCTGGTTAGACCATGATCAGGACCCACCTTAACCTAATCTAAACGATCGTGAGGGCGCCACACTTTAGCTACCAGTCACGAACGACCTCCCGAATCTTGCGGTAGGCGAAGCTAACTTGTAGGAAGCAACTATCGTCAAGGCGGAGAGGGAATCTTGCTAAGATCGATAACTACCTGCACCCCCGAATATCTAGGGCAAAACCCTATGATCGGACGGTCATCTAAAGAGATTCAGAATTCACTCAAAGGTCGAGAATTGGAGGTAAAATCTATATAAACAGGTAATCTACTCACTCTAGAGGTATCTAAATCGTTTCTCAACTATTCGTATTCATTTTTTAGACTCTGCATTCAGCCAGAGCATTGTGATTAGTTTAGCAACTAACTTAAGCTTTAGCGGTCGGGCCACGTCTAACCCTATTTTGAAGATTATCTAACAGATCCGGAGGCTTAACAATTTCTGGACGAATCAGATTATGTGCCCGGTTTAACCACCACTGAGCCAGAATTTGTAAGCATAACCAAACAAAGCTTTATTAGAAATGAAAAATCAACAAATTTTTTAATGTGCAGTATACATTATCTCTCTGCAAATATCTTTGACTGCTAATACCGTATATACTAGATGACTTTTCATCAGCTCTTTTACTTAACATTCCATACATTCAAGTTACACTATTTGGTTACTATCATTTTTCTTAATGCAATTGGTAAGTCCAAAGTAGGATTAGAAGGGTCAAAGACAAACTCACCTAGAGGAACAGATTGTTCAGGGCCAGGAACCAAAGCTTTTGACAGGTTTTGTTCAGAAGTGGTCACTTGTTGCTTTTTCTGATAGGTCTTCAGAGGTCTAGTCTCCCCTTGTATATCATTTACCAGGTGTTCTTGTCTGGTCATTCCATCTTCCAAAGGAGGATCATCTGTAGGAATCTCAAGAGAAATATTGAAAGAAGGAATTAACACTAGAACCTCTTCACTAAAACTCTCCCCCTGAAGAGGTGTAGGGGAAAAATAAGGAATTTTTTCCTAGAACACAACATCTATAGAGACGAAAAAACAACGAGAACTAGGATGATAACACTTATACCCCTTCTGTGTAGGCGGATAACCCAAGAAAATCCACTTTAACCCACAAGGATCTAACTTGTTCCGGACAAAGGCAACACATCCAAAAACCTTAGGTGAGATTGTAAAGACTGTTGTCCCTAAAAGAACCTCAAGGGGACAATGTTGGTCTAAGACTCGAGAAGGCATTCGGTTAATTAGATATGCTGCAGTAAGAATGGCTTCACCCGAAAAACCGAAAAGGCACATGCATAGAAAACATGAGGGAATGTGCTACCTCAAGTAGATGCCTATTCTTACATTCGGCAACCCATTTTGAGGTGGAGTGTCGACGCAACTAGTTTGGTGTATGATGCCATGGTTTGCTAAGTGGGAAGGGAATGCGCCACCCAAGTGCTCAGTTCCGTTATCCATACGAAGGATTTTTTGACTGTCGCCCAAAACTGAGTCCTAATCATATTATGAAAATTTTGAAAGCACGAGAAAACGTCACTTTTTTGGTGAAGTAAGTAAACCCATATGGTCCTAGTACAACAATCAATAAAGTTAACAAACCATCTATGACCAGATACAGACACGGTCCGAGACGGACCCCACACATCAGAGTGAATGACTGAAAAAGGAATTTTACTACGATTATCTGAAATAGGGTAAACATGCCTGATGTTTTACTACGATTATCTGAAATAGGGTAAACATGCCTGATCTGTTTGGCCAAATTACATGCCTCACAATAAAAATCATTCAAAATACACCTTTTAATCATATCAGAAAATAATTTGGACAAAATAGGTAAAGGAATGTGACCAAGATGACTATGCTACTGTAATAAGGTAAAAAGTGCAAGAGAGGTGGAACTAGAAACCGAAGAAAGAGCTGATGGGGACCCATCCATTAAGTAGAGCCCCCTTTTCTGTCTATTATTGCCAATTGTAAGCCCCATTTCCAGGTCCTAAAACACACAATAAGAAGGAAAGAAAGTTATTTTGCAGTTCATATCATGAGTAAGGCTACTAATAGATAAAAGATTAGCCAAAAACTTAGGAACATGCATGACATTAGATAAGGTAAGAGAAGGCGAATAGATAATAGATCCTTTCCTAGAGATAGGGGAGAGAGACCCAACAGCCGTTCGAACATCCTGAGCAATAGGGACAGATGAATAAGTATGAAACAAAGTAGATGAGCCTATCATATGGTCGGTTGCCCCAGAGTCGATTACCTTGGAGGGATAAGTCAAATTGACATTGTGACAACCAAAAATACCTGTGGGGAATTGTGGATCAACAGAGGGAACAATGACAGAGGCTATACTCGCACTGGATGTCGGTACTGGAGAAGATGAGTCAAGTCTGGACATCAATTGGCGAAGATGCTGGAGCTCATCTAAGGAAATAGGTGTTAGAGTACTCAAGATGTCGGCTTGATTTGCAGATGTTTGATTGCTACCCTTGATTCCATTTCTACCTCCTCCACGGGAATTTGTTGGACGTCCATGCAACTTCCAACACTTGTCCTTTGTATGACGCTCTTTTCCACAATACTCGCACTTTACTGGAGGGCAAAAATTTCCAGAACTAGATTTATTATTGCCATAACCAGCCACCAATGTAGATCTATCAGATGTTTGAGTGTGTACCATAGTTGTCCTTCGACTGTCCTCGGTATCTACCATGGCATAGAGCCAGAGAAGGGAAAGGCTCTCTATAAAGGATCTGTGCGCGAATTTGATCAAATTCTATATTCAATCCTGCCAAAAAATCATAAACTCTCTGTTTATCTTCCCATTGTTGATAGGCAACAGCATCTTCAACATTCTTTGGTGTAAACTTCCCACAGAAATCTAAAGTCTGGTAATATCCCGGAAGAGTGTTATAGTACTGAGAAAGAGAAAGGTCCTTTTGCTGTAACTGATTGATTTTCCGTCTAATTTCAAAGCATTGTGCATCATTGCCAACTCTGGAGTATGTATCTTTAGTAACTTTTCAAATAGTTGCCGCATCAGGAAGGAGGAGATAACTCTCTGCTATGCACGATTCAATGGAGTTGATGAGAAAATCCATGACCAAGCATTCATCTGTATTCCACTTGGAAAGTTGTAGACCAGGTGTGGAAGGTTTTGTAGAAGTCCCATCAAGATGGCCAGTAAGACCACGAGCGCCAACAACGAGGGAAACTGAACGAGACCATCTAAGATAATTTGTCCCATTAAGTTTCACAGTGGTTATCTGAAGCGGAGAAAACTCATGATCCTTATGAATGGAAGACATGGGAGATTCTTCATATGTACCAGATAAAGGAGATATGGGATCAGGCATCATCGCAAGGAGAAGTTATTCAAATTTACAAATAGCCCCCTGAACTTTTTTGAAATTACGAAAGAGTCCCTAGAATTGTTAAAAATTGCAGAAAAGTCCCTGCAAATTTTTCAAAAATTAAAAAAAGTCCCCTGCAATTGTTGAAAATTACAAAAAAATCCATGAACTTTATTTAAATTTATGAAAAAGTCCTTGAAATTGTTGAAAATTGCAAAAAAGTCCCTGAAATATTTTCAAAATTACGAAACAATACCTGGAACTATTCAAAATTGCAAAAGCTGCCCTTGCTTCTATCACGAACTGTTGTTGACTACAGAATAACTCCCACTAATTCACGTGAAAAGTATCTCCTCAGTTTATCTCCAATTGGTATATTGTTGAACCAAAGTACACCAGGAAAGTTTCTAGGAAAGACTGGAGGGACACAACCGGTTCGCTTAAATACCTGACTCCTTAGACAAAATTTTCCTAGACATGCACTTAATCACCCAATATACATTTTGATACGACTCAACGAGTTACACAGGATGAGACCACTGACAGGGCGGAGGAACTCCAACTAAGACGTTCGTCTCATAGAGGAAGACGCCCGAAATCTCTAGAAGCTTATGTTTGAAATGCCGAATCATTACTCACCATATTTTAGTTTTTTCGAAAGAATATGTACTACTTTTGTAACTGTTTTGGGGACCACTATAAAGGAGGCTGTCAGACGTTATTAGAAGGGAGGAAATATCAAGAATTCTCTCTCATTAATATCTTCTTATCCTATCTCGTGTTTCTATTTTGTCTCTTCTTATAGTCTTAAAACCTCTTTTCTACTTTACCCTCTCTCTTCTTCTAATACACTGTATCATTGGTCCAACCTGCCGGATCCACCATGGCTTAAGGAACTCAAGGAAGGCAAGCAGAAGAACTACTCAGGCAATTGAGTGCTACATCCAATGAGCATGCATAAAAAATCGGATCTTTGCAAGAAGTCATGACGGATCAACGCAAAGCTCTGGCCGAACAACGAGCTCTGCTGGCATAAATTATGGCAAAGTTAACAACGATGGATGGTCGAGTTGCGCAAGCGACACCGGTATCGGAGAGTCGAAGTATTTTAGGATCTCCTCCAAGATCAACCAACACTTCCTCTTCAAACTCGATTCAAACTCGGGCAGCTCGTGTTGATTTTCCCAAGTTTGATGGCACAAATCCTTCGGGATGGATCTTTAGAGCAGAAAAATTCTTTGAGTTTCATTCAACACTTGACGATCAACGCTTCACGTTAGCATTGATCCATATGGAAGGTCTAGCATTACAATGGTTTTAGTGGGTAACCAAATCCAAACTCTTCACAACATGGAACACTTTCACGAGAGCTCTGGAAATGCGATTTGGCCCAACAGGATATGATGATCCGAGAGAAGCATTGGCTAAGCTAACTCAGACTGCAACGGTGGAACATTACCAAGGACAATTTGAGGGTCTAGCTAATCGACTGGAAGGCTTGCCAGCCGAATTTCTGGTTAGTTTCTTTATTTCAGCACTCCGATCTGATATACGCCATGATGTAAAATGCTTTCGACCAGTGGAGTTAATGGATGCCATGATACTGGCCCGGATTCAGGAACAAAAATTATGTGAGGTTAAACGACCATTTGTTCAGTCCATGCCATTACTACCAAAACCACCCATTCACATACCTTCAATCGTGGGATCTGGAACTTCCAAATCGACCACAGCATCAATGTCATCGACTACCATCCCTATCAAACGATTAACAGTTGCTGAAATGCAGCAACGCAGGGAGAAAGGATTATGTTACAATTGTTGTGAAACCCAGCCCTAACCTTGACCCGGAAACCCTATTGTTTGTAGGTCCGAAGAATTGAAAAAAAAGGAAGAAGCCAACTATGGGCCATCTCAGTGGAAGACATGGTGTTTGACCCAAAACCCATGGAAGTTGATGATGGTGTTCCATACTTGGAAGCTTGTTCAAAATTGGGAAAGAAATTGCACCTTGTTGAAGATGAGATTAGTTGATGGACTTGAAGTATAGTTGGACATGATTTGAAGGCATTTCTCTATACTAGGTAAGTCATATGTTGTGTTGGGAGAAGCTCATTGGGTTTGGACTTGATTTGGACTTTAAATTCCTTGCTTTGGCCTTGTTGACTTGCTTGGTCGATTGGGTGGTCAATTGGGCCAATCGACCAACCAATCAACCAACAGGGACAAAATCTGCCAAAGATCCCCTGTTAGGTCTATTGGTGCTCTATATAATAGATGCACGTGTTTCTTAGCCTTCTTTGTTTCTAAAACCCTCAAAGAATGTGGGAAGACTCACTCAAAGCCTCTCCTTGGTGTTTGTGAAGAACTCTTGCAAGACTTCAAGTTTTTCATCTCTTATTCTTCAATCAAAGGTTAGTAATCTCTCTTGTATGGTGTTGATCTACTCTTACTATGTTTTATTCTCTATGTTGAGATTATGAAGAAGATGCCGCATCCTTGCAACCATCTCTTCAACAATCTCCATTCATTCTTAAGGTTTTATGATCTTCATATTGATCTTAGCCATGATCTTTGTGAATTCTTCATGAAGCCATGATCACCCTTTCCATTTGATTTCTCTAGCATGTTAGATCTGTTTTGCATGATAGTTTCATGTATGATCTTCTGATTATGTTCTACTAGAATGAGATCCTATCATCTCTAGTTTTTCCCTTGAGTTCATAGCATGTTTTCATCGAAAACTATGAATTTTACCAAATTAGAAATTTATGTTTCCAATTCAGTAAGTAGTGCTTTTGATCATTGTTAGTGTCCAATCTATGCTATTTTAGCGTTAGATTACTGTTTTAAGGTTTTCTCCAAGTTTCATAGTGCTTCGGATCTTGTAAGATGAGTTTCGGATAAAAAATCAGATTTCTGCTGCGTATTGTTCAGGTGGTCGATTGCTTGGTCGACTGAGCCAAGCTACCACCCAATCGACCAAGCAAGAAAGTAGATGTGTTCTTCATCCAATTTGATTTGTTCGATCTTCAATCTTTTAGGCCTCTTTCCTAATGATGTATCTATGCTTGTTTAAGGTTTATTTGCTAAGTTTGGAACCATTCACTTTGATCTTTGGATATTCATCGAAGCTATTTAAGGTAAGGACAGTTGTTTCCATAATTACATAGATTTCATTAATCTTAGTTTCTATTTTGGGATTTTCTTAGATTCACTAACATAATTGTATTTTCTTATTATTATACTACTGTTGTAAGTACTTCAAGTACAGTAGTAACATGTTCATGTAATCTTTTGATTATGAATACTTATTCTTGTCATTTACATAATCGATCATGTTTATATGCATCTTTCTATATGATGAGATATCAGTTGTGTATCTTATGACTGAATTGAGAATGTGATTGAATATGTATGATTTGGGATTGGGAAGTGTCCTTTTGACATTTCTGTCCTCGGACATTAGTGGGAATAGTATGGGATATTTTCGATGGTGCCCTTTGACACTTTCCCGGATTATTGGTTGTCATACCTAGGGCTTGTCTAGCGGTGTTGGCTAGGAATACCCTGTTATATCAGACCCAATTCGGAGGGGTATTGAGACCGAACAACCCATGGTAGCAAAGGGGATTTGTGGACGCTCAAGATCGGTAACCAACCCGTGAGAGGACATGAATCACATTGTGGATACTTGCGAGAGGCCATTTATTGGTAGGGTTGCAAATAGTAGACTTGGGCTCATGGACGCTCGAGACCGGTGAGTTATATCCGTGAGAGAACATGAGAGCCTCCTGTCTATTATTTGTGGACAACCAATAGGGTTGATGAGTTCGTAGTCCGGGACTATGCTGACTCTAGTGAAAACGATACCGGAAAGGATCGCCCAGGGCGAGGAATGGACGTATTTGGACTTGAGTTGATATATCTAAGTAGATGACTTGCATTTGGCTAGGCTTTACCTTCACATGCGCCAATACTTAGACCAAACAATGATGTGAGAGAGCGGTGACCTACACCCCAGCCATGGATTATCCCGAGGGATGAAGGACCCTTTGCCAATCGAGGATGAGTGATTTGAGACCTACCCAAAGAACTATGGTGCAATGACTTAAAGCATGTCTGCCTATAGAGACCAGCATACATAGAGTCAGATTCATACATGCATTGTCTGTTTAATATCACATTGCATCATGCTATGTTTTGCTATCATGTTATTTATGTTGTTGTGGAATAACTTGCCTTGCTGAGTTCTTTTGAACTCACTCCTTTTGTGCAAATATCTTTGTTAGATTATTTTACAGGTGTTGAGTATTATGACGACTAGTATGAGGAAGCGCAAGCTGAAGAAGCATACTTCATGCAAGGTGTTGGCGGTTACGAAGATCTCAGTGATGATCCCTCATGTGATCATGCTACGTACCATGATTAGCCCAACCGTGGAGTGGAAGCAGCCGTGCTTGATTTCTGAAGTTTATACTTATAAAGATGTTCTTTATAAAGTAGAAGATACTTTAGTTTAGTTTGATTACTTTTTTACTTACTTTCTTTTGGAAACAATTGTAATCCTCTTCTTGACTTTTGAACTACATTCTGCTGTAACTATGGAGTGAGATTCCGCCTCACTCTACCCTTTTGATTATACAAATATATTTGTTATCATTTTCCGCACTCTGATATTGTCATTCTCTTTTCTTATCTTGATCTCTTGTTTATATTATTACACATTGATTATATTATGTTCATGATTATGTTATTGTGCATGTGGGAGGATGATTTCCTCGATACTTGTTCTTAGGGGCTGTGGATCACACACTCGGGTATGCCAGGTAGGGTACCAACTAGGTGGATGTGACAACTGTGATGAAAGATTTTCTCCAGGTCACTGTTGTAAGACTAAACAATAGTTTCTCTTGGAATATGAAGGAGAGGACAATGAAACTCAGTTGATTTCGGGTTCTGCGGAGCCTTTAGAGCAAAGCCAATTGTCAACTGAAGAAACTACTGAACTATCTTACCATTCCCTCACTGGTATTTCTTCACCAACAACTATCTGCTTCGCAGGGAGAATAGCCGGCCAGCTTGCTCAAATACTGCTTGATAGAGGAAGCACTCATAATTTCATTTAGAACCATATGCTACCGCATTTGAACACGCCGGTGAAACCCGTAACAAATATTTAGGTCATGGTGGGCGATAGAAATAGGTTGGTTTGTGAAGGGCTGGTACGTAATTTAACTATGCACATTCAACAATTTTCTATGACTATTGACACCTATGTCTACTATTATGTGGAGCAGATCTGGTCTTGGGAGTCCAATGGATGGCTACCCTAGGCCTGATTGTGTTTGATTATGCCAAACGAATAGTCCAATTCCATCATGGGCTGCGCTCAATAACATTGGAGGGAGATGGATCAAATGGGCCTGAACCCATTAAATATCAAGGCCTTCACAAGGTACTAATTAATGGGTCTGGATGGGCCTTGTTTCGATTGGAATTAATGTCCATAGAACAAACCCCATCTACCCAATTTACACCCGAGCTCACCCCACTACTGGAAAAATTCAAAGCCATTTTTAAGGAACCAGTGGGCCTACCACCGGTTCGAGCCCAAGATCATTCGATCCATTTGTTGCCAGGAGCTGAACCAATGAATGTAAGACCCTATAGATATCCCTATTTTCCAAAAAAATGAGATTGAGGCCCAGGTAACCCAAATGCTCTCTACTGGTATAATTTGGCCTAGTACCAGTCCCTTCTCCTCTCTAGTGCTTTTGGTAAAGAAGAGAGATGGCACGTGGTGTTTTTGCTTGGATTACCGAGCCCTTAACGCTATCACTATTAAAGACCAGTTTCCCACACCTACAGTTGACGAGTTATTTGATGAATAATATGGTGCACAAGTATTTTCTAAAATGGATCTTCAATTGGGTTATAATCAAATTCGTGTGCGCATTGAAGATGTTGCCAAGACAACCTTTCGCACACACGATGGCCACTATGAGTTTTTGGTAATGCCTTTTGGGCTCACCAATGTATCGTCCACATTCCAGTCCATGATGAACTCCATCTTTAAGCCATATCTTCGACGATTTGTTCTAGTGTTTTTTGATGATTTGCTAATTTATAGCCCATCGTGGTAGGCCCATTTACATCATTTGAGATTGGTATTTGAGATGTTGCAGGAAAATCAGTTATTTGCAAAATTATCTAAGTGTGTGTTTGGGCAACAGAGCATCGAATATCTAGGCCATGTGGTTTCCTCTCAGGGTTTGGCGGTGGATTAAACAAAAGTAGCAGCAGTTCTTTTGTGGCCCATACTAACAACATTAAAGGCACTATGGGGATTCTTGGGATTAACTGGATATTATCGTCATTTCATCAAAAACTATGCACACACAGCTGCTCCACTCACTTCTCTCCTCAAATAGGGAGCTTCTGCATGGACTCAAGAAGCTCAAGGAGCCTTCCAACAGTTGCAGCACACCCTTACCCAAGCCCCAGTTCTTGCTCTCCCCAATTTTGCTGAACCGTTTACACTTGAAACGGATGCATCGGGCCTCGGGGTTGGGGTAGTTTTGACCCGAGGAGGACATCCAATTGCCTACTTTAGCAAGAAAATGACTCCCACAATACAGCTCAGCTCCACATGTGCGGGAGATGTTTGCCATCACTCAAGCGGTGGGATGTTGGCGTCAGTACCTATTGGGTCGCAAGTTTGTCATCCTAACTGATCAGCGAAGCCTCCGTGAGCTCACAACCCAAACCATTCAAACACCTGATCAGGCCAAGTGGTTAACGAAGTTGGTGGGCTATATTTTTTAAATTCAGTATAAGCTAGGAAAGGAAAACATGGCTGCTGATGCCCTCTCTCAAGCCCATAGGCCTCAGTCAGTTGAAGCACCCCTTTCAGCCCAACACAATGAGTCCACGGGTTCGTTTCATATGGGTCTCACCGATTCGGTAACACTGAACCAAATGGTTTTTACACAGATCAGTTGGGATTTCTTACCGGAGTTACATGAGTCAACAGCAACATCGCCCGAACTACAACCTATCGTTGCCACTATTCAGTCTGATGAAACAACTACCACCGGTTATAGCTTTCGTGAAGGAATCCTCTACCACCACCACCGATTGGTTATTCCCAAGCCTCTTCAGCAACGTTTCTTATATGAGTACCACAATACTCTGCATGGGGGATATTCCGGCTGGTTAGGCACTTACAAACGCATTTCTACAAATGTGTTTAGGAAAGGGCTGCGCAGAGAGGTTCAACAGTATGTTGCTACTTGTTCTATATGCCAACAGATTAAGCCGCAGCAATCCAAACCCGCGGGCCTTCTCCAACTGTTACCAGTGCCCACACAAATTTGGGAAGATCTCTCTATGGATTTTGTTACCGGTCTCCCTCTCAGCTCTGGTGAAGGCCACAATCATGGTAGTTGTTGATCACCTCAGTAAGTATGCCCATTTCACTACTTTGGCACCCAAGTTCACAGCATTGCGTGTGGCTACGACATTCCTCCAAGACATCGTTCGCCTCCATGGTCTTCCCAAAACAATCTTCAGTGACCGCGATCCCATTTTTCTCAGTATGTTTTGGCGGGAATTGCTTCAACGTCAAGGCACTTATCTTGCAATGAGCACCGGTTACCATCCCCAAACTGACGAGCAAACAGAGGTCCTCAATCTCTACCTTGAAATGTACCTACGCAGTTTTACAGATGATATGCCGTCGCGATGGGTCACCCTACTTCCTTTGGCTGAATATTGGTATAACACTGCCTTTCACTCTTCTGCGAGCAACTCTCCTTTTTAGCTCATCTACGGCAGACCTCCACCAACGTTGATACGTTACATTCCTGGTTCTACTTCCGCCATTGCCATTGACCACGAATTAATTTCTTGCGATGCAGCCCTCTCTGTCACATCCACCCAACCGGTACCCTACCTGGCATACCCGAGTGTGTGATCCACAGCCCCAAAGATCACGTATCAAGGTAATCAACCTCCCACATAGAAAATAACATAATCATGAACATAAATAATCAAGGTACAACGTATAATCCAAAAGATCCAAATAAGGAAAGAATAAATCATATATCATCAGAGTACGAAAGACAATCAGAATGTCTACATCAATAAAGTAAAGTGAGGCGGAATCTCACTCTACAACCAGCGGAAAGTAGATCGCAAGTCAAAAGAAAGGTTACATCTGTTTCTAAGATAAGAAAGAAAGAAAGATATAACAAACTAAACTAAAGTCTATCCTATCTTATAAAGAATGTCTTCGTAAACATAGACTTCATCAATGACGCTTAGACGTTCCCACTCCACAGTAGGGCTAATCCTGGTAACAAGCAAAACCACTTGAGGAATCCTCAATGTAATCTTCATGGTTGCCAACACCTTGCGTGAAGTACGCCTCTTCAGTTTGCGCTTCCTCATATTGACTTTCATAGTCATCAGTACCTGTAGAGTAATCTAACAAAACAGTGCACAATAGGAATGAGTTTCAAAGAAACCCAGTAAGGCAGTTAATCCATAACAACATAAATGACAGGATTTCAAAGCAAAGTAAAATGTTGTATGATATGAAACACATGATGCAATATGATTCTAACTCTATGTATGTTGGTCTCTATTGGCAGACATGCTTTAAGTCATAGCACCGTACTTCTTTAGGAAGGTCTCATCACACAACGCCTTTTGGTAGTGGGTCCGGCATCCCTTGGGACATTCCATGGCTGGGGGTTAAGTCACCACTCTCTCACATCACCATTGGTCTAAGTACTAGTGCATGTCAGGGTCAAAGCCTAGCCAAATGCAAGTCTCCTACTCAGTTACATCAAGTCAGATCCAGATACGTCCATTCCTCGCCCCTGGCGATCCTTTCCGGTATCCTTCACACTAGAGTCCCCATAGTCCCTGACTACGGACTCATCAACCCTATAGGTCATCCACATATGGTAAACGGGAAGCTCTCGCATCCCCTCACGGGTTGGTTACCGGTCTTGAGCGCCTGTGAGCCCAAGTCTATCCATATGCAACCCTACCGATAAATGGTCCCCACAATGTGATTCCTGTCCTCTCACGAGTTGGTTACCAGTCTTGAGCGCCCATGAATCCCCATTGCTACCACGAGTCATTCGGTCTCAATACCCTTCCGATTAGGGTTTGACATAACAGGACATCCTAGCCAAACACTACTAGATAGTCCTAAATATGTCATCCAACAGTTTAGGAAGGTGTCCAAAGGGCATCTCCGGAAACACCCCATAATATTCCCGTAGTTGTCCAAGGACAGAAGTGTCAAAAGGACACCTCTCCTTTCCAAACCATACTTAATCATACACAAACATAATTCCATCATAACACATATATGGTAACTTCTTATATGGAAAGAAATCAATAATGAAATCCAACTTGCATATATTTGGTAAGTAAATCACACATGAATCAATTTAGTATAAACAAGTAATGCTATTGTAATCAAGGTAATGCATCAGTAGTATATTATTATAAGGATCTAATTAAAGAAATGAACCAAAGATTCAAATATAGAAACTAGATTCATGCAATCTATGTCATTAAGGAAATAACCATCCTTACCTTATATAACTCTCAAAGGATCTTGGGGAATCAAGTAAGATTTTGACTAAACTTGGGAAGAAAGTCCTAAACAAGTATATATAACATATTAGGAAAGATATCAAAACATCCAAAACAAACCAAATATGAGGTTACTACACTCATTGGTCGATTGGATTGGTCTACTGCCTCAGTCGACCAATGAGTCGACCAACAGACACAGTGGCCTTCAAAAATCAGAGTTTTTTAGAATATGAAACCGAATTTGGTGGTTCAAAAGGGTACTAAACAAGGGGGAAACTACAATGGTAGTATACTAGTATATAGAGGACTCTAAAACACTAATCAAATCAAGTCTTCAAGTTACAAATTAGGAAACAAAAAGTTACCATAATTAGATCAATTATGGTTCTTGAAGAATTCATTGTAAAAGTCATGGACAAGAACAATAAGATGATGGATCACTAATTGTGATAAAGAAATCATGAAAAGCATGCATAGATTCTTAAAAGAAATAGAGCTAAGGCTGAAGAACATCAATCTAAATAAGGAAAGAGAATGAATACAAGCTTTCCTTCAAAAGCGAGTGATGATCTTGATGAAGATCATCTACCAAGCTTTAGATCCTTAGGAAAAGAGAGGGAAAGAGTAAAGAGATAGTTGCAACAGAGATACAACATCATCTCTATTGTCCTCAAATCAAAAAATTAAATAAAAATAATGGAGAATCAAAGATGAAACATAGAAGAGGATGATCACATACCTTTTTGTGTAAAAGCACAAGTTTTGATGAAGATCCGTCAAGATAATCACCAAGGATGCAAGGGAGATGACTTGCAGAGGGCTCTGGTACGTTCCAAAGAGTTTGGAGGCAGAAAATACGAAGTAGACTTGAGATTGGACTTAAATAGAGCAAGCAAAGACCTAATTAGCAAAATCAAATCCCATTGGTCAATTGGATTGGTCGACTAGTCCAGTCGACCAATGAGTCGACCAATCAGAACAACAAATCCAAAACAGGGAATTGAAGGCTCAGATCAAATCCAAACATAAAGGGGTTTTGCACACACACCATGTGACTTACCTTGTTGGTGGAAATGCCTTTGAACCATGACAGAGAGCACTCCAAGTCCATCAACTAATTCCATCTTCATCAGGGTGCAGTTTCAATAAATGTAACACTGACATCAACACTCATGGATTCTAAGCCAGCCACCAAGTCTTCCACTGGGATGGCCCATAGCTGACTTCTTGCTTTACTTTGGGTTGTCGGACCTACAAACAATAGGGTTTCCAGGTCAAGGTTAGGGCTGGGTTTCACACTCTCTGCCTTGCGCCACCATCTACACCGAGCCCAAGCACGCATGAAATCTCAAGCCGACCACTGGCGTACAAACCGAGAATAAACTGTTGGAGACTGGGTATGGGTCAAGATCTGGCCTTACCAACAAACATCGCTTGCTGCTTGTCCCAGCCATAAGCTCGCCAAACGATATTTTGGCTCCTTTCGTGTCTTGGTGCGTGTTGGCACTATTGCGTACCGCCTCCTTCTTCTTGCTGAGGCCTTGATACATGATGTCTTCCACGTTTCCCTTCTCAAGCCATTTGTTGGTAAAGTGCCCTCTACGGCCATCTCTACAGCAACTGTTCCCCCACTTGACCCTGTTCCTCTTGCCCTTCTCCAACATCGCTATGATGGTCGGCTTGGTGACTCATACCCCCAAGTTTTGGTTCAGTGGCAAGGTTTACTTACGGAAGATGCGACTTGGGAAGACTTTCATGAACTTTGTCATTGATACCCTGCTTTGAACCTTGAGGACAAGGTTCTTTCCCCAGCGAGAGGTAATGATACGACTCAGCGAATTGCACAGGATGAGACCACTCACAGGGCGGAGGAATTCCAACTAAGACATTCGTCTCGTAGAGGAAGACGCCCAAAATCTCTAGAAGCTTACATTTGAAATGCCGAATCATTACTCACCATATTTTAGTCTTTTTGAAGAATACGTATTACTTTTGTAACTGTTTTGGGGACCACTATAAAGGTGGTTGTCAGACGTTATCAGAAGGGAGGATATATCAAGAATTCTCTCTAATTAATATCTTCTTATCCTTTCTCATGTTTCTGTTCTGTCTCTTCTTATAGCCTTAAAACCTCTTTTCTACTTTACCCTCTCTCTTCGTCTAATACACTGTATCACATTTCCAGGATACCCGAAAAGAAAACAAACATGTGAATAGAGACTTAGTTTATTTTTTTTATACAGCACCTTCGTAGGATGAAAACAAAACCTTGTTCTAATACCATGTTGTAATGTGAGGAATTGCTCCTCTAAAAGTATATTATTCACAAGACCGCAATAGGGTATTTACAGTTACAACCTAGTTAAGTCTTATACTAAGTAGGAAAAGGAAATATAAAACAAATAGAAATAAAACTCTAGACTTGTTAGGAAACATAATCCTATTCTAATTAGAAAACCTCAATCCATGTTTTCAACTAACCAACTCATGAGAAGACATGAATCACATTGTGGGGACCATTCATTGGTAGGGTTGCAGTAGTAGACTTGGGCTCATGGGCGCTCAAGATCAGTAACCAACCCATGAGAGGACATAAGAGCTTCTTATTACTATTTGTGGATGACCAATAGGGTTGATGAGTCTGTAGTCTGAGTTGGTTGTAGCCATAGGATACGCTGACTCGAGTGAGAAGGATACCGAAAAGGATTGCGAGAGGCGAGGAATGCAAGTATCTAACTCTTACTTGATATAACTTAGTAGAAGACTTGCATTGGGCTAAGTTTAACCTTGACATACACCAATACTCAAACCAATGGTGATGTGAGAGGGCGGTGACCTAAACCCCAGCCATGGAATGTCCAAGAGGGATGTAGGACCTAATTACCACCGGAGAACCCAAGATACCGAGATAGTTGAGGGAAAGTGATTTGAGACCTACCCAAAGGAGTATGGTGCTATTTTTAAAACATGTCTAGCAATAGAAACCAGCATACAAAGAGTAGAATCATACTTGCATGTTTGTTTCATATCATATTTCATCTTGTACATTTTGCTATCATCCTATATTGTGTTATAGTGGAATGAACTGCCTTGTTGAGTTCTTTCCAACTCACTCCTTTTTGCAACAACTTTGTTAGATCTATCTACAGGTGTTGATGACTATGACGGACAAGCATATGAGATTGCCCCGGATGACTCATACTACACCCAAGGTGCTGGCTACAGTGACTATGACTGTGAAGACTACCAAGGTGACGGAGGAGTGTATCAGTATTAGTCGTTCTCATGTGCTAGTACAACGATACTTGGATATAGAGACCTTTACTTTTAGAAGTATTCTTTTTAAGTTTGAAGAAACATTAGTTTATTTTAGTTTACTTCTTTTCTTTCCCTTTTATTTTTGGGAATCGGTTGTAATCTTCTTTTTAGTTTTGATCTACTTTTCCATTGCTGCTGTAGAGTGATTTTCCGCTACACTCTACATTTGATTTATTCTATTGGTATCATTTTTCTACACTCTGATTATATAATGTATATTCTCTTTGAATCTTATCTTGATCTTTTAGTTAATATAGTTTAACATTGATTTTGTCTTGTTCTTGACTATATTATTGTAAATGTGGGAGGTTGATTTCCTCAATACTGATCTTTGAGGCTGTGGATCACACACTCGGGTATGCCAAATAGGGTACCGTTTGGTTGGATGTGACTGCTGTCACTTTCCACCTTGGCCAATCATGGTTGGTCGCTCGGAGTGACCAAAGGTCAATCGACCATAGTGTTGCTGTATGGATAGAAACTCTTAATTTTGATTAGAAACTCATCTTCTGGGATTCAAAACACTTCAAAATTTCAAGTATAATTGTAAAACCCAGCCCTAACCTTGACCCGGAAACCTTGTTGTTTGTAGGTCCGATGACCCGAAGTAAAGTAAGAAGTCAGCTTTGGGCCATCCCAATAGAGGACTTGGTGTCTGGCTTTGAATCCATGAAAGTTGATGATGAGGTTCTATTTATGGAAACTGAATCCTGATGAAGATCTAATTAGTTGATGGACTTGGAGTGCTCTCTATCTTGGTTTGAAGGCATTTCTACCTATTAGGTAAGTCACTTGACTTGTGTGCAAAACCCCTTTAGGTTTGGATTTGTTCTGGACCTTCAATTCCCTGTTTTGGCCTTCTTTAGCGCATTGGTCGATCGATTGGTCGATCTGGGCCGCCGGCCGTCGACCAATCCACTCGACCAATGAGTGTTGTCTTTGGCAATTAGGTTGATTCTTGCTCTATTTAAGTCCAACCTCGAGTCCACTTCGTATTTGCTGCCTCCAAACCCTCTGGAACGAACCAAAGACCTCTGCAAGTCATCTCTCTTGCATCCTTGGTGTTTTCTTGACGGATCTTCGTCGGAACTCTTCTTTTTGCATCAAAAGGTATGTCTACTCTCTCTTTTTCTCCTCCATCTTTGTTTTTCTTTCCTTTTTGAGTTGAGATAGTAGAAGAGATGCTGCATCCTCTGTTGCAAACATCTCTGAACATGTTCTCATGATCATCCTAAGGATTTAAGGCTAGAACAATGATCTTAACCATGATCATTGCAAGCTTTTGAAGGATTCATGATCAAACCATGATTTAATCTCTGTTAATCTTCTAATCTGAATTCTGATCTCTTTGGATCTTCTTTCATTGATCATGTTAGTGGTTAATGGTTGTGTTTTCTTTCCATGATCCATAATCCATAGAATTCTAGTTGTTCTCTTCTACCTTACTATGTGTTCTTCATGATGCATGATAGTTACATATATGGTAGGTTTTATTTCCTTATTTAGATTTATGCTTCTAAGCCTTATTCCATGAAGACCTATGCATGTTTTCATGTTTTCATTACCGAAAGCAATGATCCATCCTCCTATAGTTCTTGTCCTTGTTTTCTATTTCAAATTCATCAAGATCCATGTTTGAGTTAATTATGGTAACTTTTTGTCTCCTAATTTGGATCTTGATACCTTGATTTGATTAGTGTTTTGAGGTCCCCTATATGCTAGAATACTACTGATGTAGTCTACCCCTTGATTAGTACCCTTTTGAACCACCAAATTCGGATTTCATATCTTAAAACTCTGATTTTATAGGCTATCGTCTGCATTGGTCGACTGATTGGTCGATTGGACCACTCGACCAATCCACTCGACCAATGAGTACAGCAACTCCAGAATTGGTCTGTTTCGGATGTTTTGATATATTTTCTGTTAGGGATCTTTCCTAATATGTTGTATATACTTGTTTAGGACCTTCTTCTCAAGTTTGCCAAGATCTTACTTGGTTTCTTAGGATCCTTTTGCGAGTTATAAAAGGTAAGGATGGTTATTTCCTTAATTACATAGATAGCATGAATCTAGTTTCTATATTTGAATATCATGAATATGTTTCCTAAATTAGATTCTTACATTGATATACTACTATTGCATAACTTTGATTACAGTAGCATTACTTATTCATATTGAATTGATTCATGTATGATTTACTTACCAAAGTTATACAAGTGATTGGAATACTGATTTCTTTCCATATATGTAGTTACCATATATGTGATGATATGAATTGATGCATGTGTATGCTTACGTATGGTTTGGAAAGGAGAGGTGTCCTTTCGACACTTCTGTCCTTGGACTACTACGGGAATATTATGGGATGTTTCCGGAGATGCCCTCTGGACACCTTCCTAAACTGTTGGATGACATATCTAGGATTGTCTAGTAGTGTTTGGCTAGGATGTCTGTTATGTCGGACCCTAATCGGAGGGGTATTGAGACCGAACGACCCGTGGTAGCAATGGGGATTCATGGGCGCTCAAGACCGGTAACCAACCCGTGAGAGGACAGGAATCACATTGTGGGGGCCATTTATTGGTAGGGTTGCATATGGTTAGACTTGGGCTCACGGGCGCTTAAGACCGGTAACCAACCCGTGAGAGGACGTGAGAGCTTCCCGTTTACCATATGTGGATGATCAATAGGGTTGATGAGTCCGTAGTCCGAGTTGGTCGGTGCCATAGGATACGCCGACTCTAGTGTGAAGGATACCGGAAAGGATCGTCGGGGACGAGGAATGGAAGTATCTGGATCCGACTTGATGTAACCAAGTAGAAGACTTGCATTTGGCTAGGTTTACCCCAAAAAAGCGGTACTTAATACCCCCAACCCCCCCCAAACCTATAACAAAAATGGTTGTGAGAGAGTGTGTTGACTTAACCCCCTGCCAAGGTTTGTCCTGAGGGATGAAGGACCCATTACCAATCGGCTGCTCAAGACCGGTGAAATGATCCGTGAGAGAATCCAAGATATCTTAAATGGTTGAGGATGTGAGTGGACCTTCCTAAAGAAGTACGGTGCTATGACTTAAAGCATGTCCGCCAATAGAGACCAGCATCCATAGAGTTAGATTCATTCATTCATTGTTTGTCTCATATCATATTGCATTTATGTTTGTTCCGGAATCCTGCCATTTATGTTATTATGGATTTTAAGCGCCTTCTTGGGTTTCTTTGAAACTCATTCCTTTATTGTACAATGTTGTTAGACTATCCTGCAGTCTTGAGTATTATGACGGTCCCTATGAAGAAGCGCAAGGCGAAGAGACATATCTCCGGGGAAGGTGATTGCGGTTACCACAATTACTGCGAAGATCCCGCAGTGGTTATGCTCCGTACGATGCTTAGTCCGACCATTGAGTGGAAGCGTCCTTGTGCCATTTATGAGATTTACACTTACAAGGATGTTGTCTATAAAGTGGAGAACAAATTAGTTACCCAATGTACTTGCCTCTTTGGGATTAGATTTTGTCTAGTTTATTCTTTAGAGCTACTTTTCATTTGGTTGTAAAGTGGGATTTTTGCCTCACTTTACTTATCCGTTTGATACTACGATTATATCTATTATTCTCCGATTCATTTATGATTCATTCTTTCTTTATTGGGTTTTTGGTTTATCTTCCCCGCTTTTTTTTTGTTTTTTTTTGTTTTTTTTTTTTTTTTTGTGGGGGGTGGGGCCCCCCCTCCCCGGGCTCGGGGCGGGGGGCCCCCCCCCCGGGGGGGGCGCGGGGGGGGGGGGGGGGGGGGGGGGGGGGGTGGGGCGGGGGCGGGGGGGGGGGGGAGCCCAAACAAAAAAAAAAAAAAAAATTTTAAAATTTTTTATAAAAATAAACAATTAATCCTTTTCCCTCTTAGAAGTGAATAATAGAACACAGAATTAGAAACTTGACCTTTGAGGCATAAATGCGAACATTTACGAATAACATACCATAATTATACTTGAACAAATGACACTAATGCAAGGAAAAGAAAGTTGCATAACATACAATAATTAAGGAGAAGCAAAATGAACTTCATTAATTTCAAAAGTTTTTACAACGATTACATCCGAAATGCATAAATGGAAAATCCTAAAGTACGGTCTATCTAGGTGATCTACTCGATCTCTCTGTATGCTCCGAACTCCTCTCGCTAGCTGAGTCACCGATGCTCTATCCTATCCTGTCGTGACTCCATCCTCTCGTACATCTGCTCTGTCTAACCTCCATCCTCTCTAGCATGGAAGTCATCGATCTCATCTGTGCACCAAGATCTGAAGTCTCCGGAACCGCATGTGAAGGGCCGCGCCTCGAAGTGTGATGAAGGAAACTCGTGATGCACGGGCTCAGCCTCGCGCATATCTGTATCATCTCCGGCCTGATCATCACTATCGGGACCGATATCCTCTTCTCCATCCTCCGATCCCTGATCCTCATCCTCCGATTCATCATCATCCTCACCCTACGGACCCGGAGATCTCTCTAAGCGATGTAGTCTCATCCGTCGAATGGTCCGAGTCCCAATGGGGTATCCCCGTGATCTAGTGTCCATCGGTGTATCCTCGAAACTCACCCCGAAATGCCCGAAGATCAAAGTCGAAGCCTCCCATAGCAAAGGTTCCGCATGCTAGGCCGCAGAACTAAGTCCAGCATGACCTGCTGAATGATGTAGGAGAGATCGATCTCGAAGCCCATGTAGATGCGGTAGATGACCAAGGCCTCCATCACCGTGACCCGATGGTGATGTCCGGCTTTTGGCATGATGTTTCGGCCGACTATGCGACCGATAATACGTGCAGAGCCCGTCATCTGTCCGCTAGTCCACGGTGTGTAGCATCGACGGCTATCCCATAGCGTAGAGCATATCTCGCGAAGCTCGTACGGCATCGGATGGCTGTCCGGATCTGCTCCTGCAGGTATCCCACACACACCGCTTGTGGATAGTAAGGAACACTGCAAGATCTCAGCCCGGTGTCCGGGTAGAGAAGCGAATCCGAGTCCGGAAGACCCTGCTCCCGAGGACAAGTCTAAGTGGATGTCCTTGGCCTCGAGCCTCCTCCTGTGTAAGTAAGGTTGCTGAAGAACAACCTCACTAGTTCCGGGTATACCGGTAGATCCTCGGTGAAGAGATGAGTCCACTGCAATGTGTCGAATCTCTGCTGAATCCTAAAGGCTCCGAGCTGGCGTAAGTGAAGTAGACGTCCCATCTCGATATTGCAATAGCTGAAGTAGGCCTCGTACGGGGAACTCGGCTCGAGGTGTGTCAAACATGTCCGGTCTCCTAACCTCCTGTCTAGGCTCTGAAGGAACCTGACCTCTGCCCCTAAGAGCACCTACGATGCGACCACGACCTCTACCTCGTCCTCTCCCTCCCCTTTGCATAGTGTATCTGTGAAAGAGACAATTCCAATTAGTGCTATTTTAAGATTTGAGCCAAAAGGGTATTTTCGTAATTTTTCGGAAAATTTCAAATTTGGGGGAAATTTGATTTGAACATACTAGCATGTGCGCAATACTTGGAATTTCATGTCTATGAAGCTTGTTTGATGAAAATCGATCGAAAACTTGGATTAAAGCGAAAAATTCAGCAAGAAGGAAATTTGGGGATTTTGCAATTTAGGTCAAAATTGGATTTTTGAAAAGTTGAAATTGGTTAAATCAAATTGTATGGACCTATCTACAATGTCATCTTGAGCATGTAGCATTTGATCTCGTGCGAAAATTTCAAGCGGTTTGAGAGAAAACGAAATTTTTCTAAAGATATCGATTTCGGTATAAAGCTTTGCGAGATGAGCACCAAATGTGTTAAAACTTGTTGTCTATGCATGTCATTGTGTTTAAAACCTAGGGAATATGTTTCTAAGCATTCCTGAGCATGATTTCTAGCATTGAATACAAGTAAAGCATGGTTTTATTGAAATGCAAGCATGAGAAGATGATAATGGAAGGAAGAATGAGAGATTTACCTTGTTTGTGAAGATGGTGTGTTGTGGTGTTGTTGTTGAAGCACTAAATCACCTCAAGAACACTTGTGGGAACTCTTGGAGATTTTCCCTAGAGCTCTCTCACCTTTGGAAGAAGTTTGAATGAGGTTGGAATGTGGAAATGAGGCTTATAATGCGAATTTTCGCATTCTGTCTTCATTGGTCGACTGATTGGTCGACTGGGTCACTCGACCAACCACTCGACCAATGGTCACAGTGACCTCATTTGCTGTTGAATTTTTGGAAAATGTGATTTTTGCCTTATGGAATATTGTTTGATGACTATATGGATATATTTGAGCATGATTTAAGTTTTCAAATCATTTGGACTTGTGGTTTATGTTGAATCTTGAAATTCGGTATTTTGATGTTCTCGGTTTTGCGAGAATGGTTACTGCGAGAAGTGGGCGTGGTGAATCCAGTGGTCATGGAGGTGGTGAAGTACCTCATGGAGGTGGTGAAATACCTCAGGGAGGTGGTGAAGTACCTCATAGAGGTGGTGGGATACCAAATGCTGATCAGGGTACTCATGAGATCCCTGGTGCCCCGAATGTTGGAAGTTTCGAGAGATATTGCCAATATTATGGGCAATATGATGCAGCGACAAGCAGCTCGGTTCAACCGGATGTTGGTGGGTTTCATGACTCTGCATAATGAGACCCGGGCTGGTGCTAATGTGAATCCTCATGCCGCAGATCCTGAATGCGGGAGGTTTAGTTGGAACTCCTCATACTACTTTGATGGAGAGTTTTACGAAGATGCAAGTACCCACTTTTCTTGGAGTTACCAAGGACCCCTTGTTTCCTAACAAGTGGCTTCGTGAGTTGGAGAAGGCTTTCCGACATCTGCAATGCTCGGAAGCTCGGAAGATTTTGTTTCTTTGAGCGAAGTTGCAACAAGAAGGCGATGCATGGTGGATTTCCACTCGTCTGTTTTGGAAGGTTTGCATGCGGGAGTTGTAACTTGGGAGTTATTCAAAGAGGCTTTTTGTATGAATTACTTTCCCGAGGCGGTGAAGGATGCGAAGGAAGGCGAGTTTATGATTCGACTCAAGGAACTTTGTCCGTGTTGGAGTACCAACAGAAGTTCGAGGAGCTTCATTTCTTTGCTCAGATTCTTTGAAGGAAGACCTCGCCAAAGCAAAGAAGTTCTTCAAAGGATCGCGCCTGCCATTAAAGCTTACCTCACGAGTCCAGCCTATAGTGAGCTATGCTCAAGTGGTGCAGAACTCGAAGAAGTTGGAAGAAACGAGAGAAGGAAAGTGCTCGTGTGCAAAAGCCTTGGCGATCAAGGAATTCTGGTTTGGTGGATCGCAATGACCGTCGTTATGTGAGACCTACACCCTACCCCACTCCTACCTTTCGGGCTAAGAGTGTAGGTCGGAACACGGGTTTTCAGCAGCCCGGCCAGTTTAAACAAAGTATGGCGGAAACCGACCACCAGCAAGTGCAAGTGCAAGTGCAAGTGCAAGTGCAAGGCCTTTTGTTCGAAGCCCTCTGTTGCAACCACCCCTGTTGGATCCAGCAATCTGTTTGCTTCTACCGCAAGCAAGCTGGTCATTTCGCTCGTGCCTGTCCAGAGCGGCTCGCTTGACAGCCTGCCCCAGTGGTGAAGAGTGCTCCTGCTCCTCCCTCTCGGTAGAGTTTTCAGTATTTCCGATGACGCAGGATCCAAGCCATGATGTGATTACCGGGTACATTGTTAGTCGCTTCTATTTCGCATTTGTCTTATTTGATACGGGTGCATCTCATTCGTTCATGTCATCTGCATTCATCAAGAAGACTAACCTAATCCCGAGAAGTTGTCTAGTTGTTTATTGATTAGTACACCTACTGGTCCTGTTGTGAAACTAGATAAGGGGTTATCTAAATGTCCTGTGTTGGTTGGTGAGAAGAACTTGGAAGCCAATTTTGTGATTCTTGACATGAAGGACTTCGATGTTATTTTGGGAATCGATTGGTTGACAGCCCACAAAGCTGTGTTCCTTTGTTCCTCAAAGAAGATTCAGTTCCATATTTGTGGAAGTCCGGTCTTTGAATTTCAGGGTGAAAAGAGAAGGGTTTGTAAGAAGGTGTTGTCTCTGACCTTGATGCAAGTCTATGCCCTGGTGGATGATGCTTCATCCGAAGGCAAGGGTATAGTGGAGAAAAGAGTCGATGAAGTCGAGTTGTCTGCGACTTTGTTGATGTCTTCCCGATGATCTATCAGGAGTGCCTCCGGACAGAGATGTCGAATTCTCTATTGATCTCGTCCCGGTGCTGCACCGGTATCTAAAGCTCCGTATAGGATGGCTCCTACTGAGTTGAAAGAGTTGCAAAATCAGTTGAATGAGCTCATTGATAGAGGTTTCGTACAGCCTAGTGTGTCACCTTGGGGAGCTCCGGTCTTGTTCGTCAAAAAGAAAGACGGTAGTATGCGCTTGTGCATCGACTACCGTGAGTTGAATAAGTTGACTATCAAGAATAGATATCCGCTGCCCAGAATCGATGATCTCTTCGATCAGTTGAAGGGTGCAGTTGTGTTCTCGAAGATTGACTTAAGGTCCGGTTATCACCAATTGAAAGTGAAGTCTAGTGATATCTTCAAGACAGCTTTCCGAACGCGGTATGGTCACTATGAGTTTAGAGTCATGCCCTTCGGATTGACCAATGCTCCTGCGGTGTTCATGGACCTCATGAACCGAGTATTTCATGATGTGCTTGATAAGTTTGTGATTGTTTTCATTGATGACATCTTGATCTATTCGAAGAGCGAAGAAGAGCATGCGAGTCATCTAAGTTTCACTTTGCAAAGGTTGCGGGAAAAGAAGTTGTTTGCTAAGTTTAGCAAGTGTGATTTCTGGCTTAAGAGAGTGGTTTTCCTTGGTCATGTAGTTTCAGCCGAAGGTATTCGTGTCGATCCTGAAAAAGTCCAAGCTGTGGCTGATTGGGAGAGACCGAAGTCAGTAACGGAAATAAGAAGTTTTCTTGGATTGGCGGGTTACTACCGAAGGTTTATTGAGAACTTTTCTCGGTTGGCTGCTCCTATGACTAAGTTGACCAGGAAAGAAGAGAAGTTTGTTTGGTCCCGCCTTTGTGAGAAGAATTTCCAAGAGTTGAAAGATAGATTGACAAGTGCCCCGGTTTTGACTATACCCGATAGTTCCGGTGGTATGACAGTTTATACCGATGCGTCAAAGATTGGTTTGGGTTGTGTACTGATGCAACATGGCAAGGTCGTAGCCTATGCTTCTCGGCAATTGAAGGATTATGAGCGGAATTACCCCACTCACGATCTAGAACTTGCCGCCGTTGTCTTTGCTTTGAAGATTTGGAGACATTATCTTTACGGTGAGAAGATTGCCATTTTCACGGATCATAAGAGTTTGAAATACTTCTTTACCCAAAAGGAGTTGAACATGAGACAAAGGAGATGGTTGGAACTAGTCTCCGATTATGATTGTGATATTCAAGTATCATCCTGGGAAAGCAAATGTTGTTGCCGATGCTCTTAGTAGGAAGAACCGGAAGAAGACTTTGGATTTGAATGCTTTGAGTTTACCATTGTGGTCTTCTATTGAGAGTTTTGGTTTGGAAATCGTCCCGAGAATTCTGATTTTATTCTTTTCGCCATGACGGCAAGATCTGGTCTTAGAGATAAGATTGTTGCTCTGCAGAAGTTTCGATCAAGAGTTTTTGACCAAAGTTGAGAAGATTTCTTCGGATCCCGAGTCGGACCCCGACTTTGGTATATCCATGGATGGTGCTTTGTTGTTTAGAGGAAGACTGTGTGTCCCCGCAAACGATGAAGTTAAGAAAGAAATATTGAAGGAAGCACACCAATCGGTCTTTCTGTACACCCGGGAAGCACCAAGATGTACAAGGACTTGAAGGAACATTTTTGGTGGATTGGTCTAAAGGCGGATGTTGATGATTTTGTTGCCAAGTGTGAGACTTGCCAACGTGTGAAAGCCGTTCGACAACCTCCATCTGGATTACTTCAACCCCTTCCTATTCCTAGTTGGAAGTGGGAAGATATCTCCATGGACTTTGTGACTAGCTTGCCTCGGACAAGTAAAGGCAATGACACCGTGTGGGTGATTGTTGATAGGTTGACCAAATCAGCCCATTTCATTCCTATGAAGATCACTCATACTCGGATAAGCTAGCAAGGCTTTATGTGGATAATGTGGTTCGTCCGCATGGTGTGCCATTGAGTATTGTTCGGATTGTGATCCTAGGTTCACCTCAAGGTTTTGGAATAGTTTGCAGAAGGCCTTGGGAACCCAATTGAACTTGAGTACAGCTCATCATCCACGATCCCGATGGACAATCCGAGCGGACAATTCGGACATTGGAAGACATGCTCGGATCTTGTGTGGTGGATATGGGTGGTAATTGGGATGAACACCTAGCTTTGGTTGAGTTTGCCTATAACAACGGTTATCAAGCAACAATAGGCATGGCTCCATTCAAGGCTTTGAATGGTAGTACTTGTAGGACACCTTTGTACTTGGATCGAGACGAGTGAAAGAAAAGTCTTAGGTCCCGAGATGATTGAAGCTACAAGTGCTATGGTTGATATGATAAGAGAAAGGATTAAGTCCGCCTTGATCGAGACAGAAATCTTATGCTAATAAGAGAAGGACCGATTTGGAATTTCAAGTTGGAGAGAAAGTCTTTCGAAGGTCTCACCAATGAAGGGTGTGATGAGATTCAATGTTAAGGGAAAGCTTAGCCCTCGTTACATTGGACCTTTCGAGATTTTGGAAAAGGTTGGACCTGTTGCGTATCGATTAGCATTACCTCCGTCTCTTGCTGGTGTGCACAATGTGTTTCATATTTCGATGCTCCGAAAATACATAGAGAATCCGGAACACATTTTGCAGCAAGCACTGAAGGACTTAGTGCTGATTTGACCTATGATGAAGAACCGGCCGAAATCCTGGATAGGAAGGACAAGCAGCTGCGGAATCGCGCCATTCCTTTGGTGAAGATTCGGTGGAAGAACCATACCCCTGAAGAAGCTTCTTGGGAGAAGGAAGAAGACATGAAGGAGAAGTTTCCTTACCTCTTTGGAAGCACAGGTACGCTTTCAATTTCGGGGACGAAATTTCTTTAAGGGGGGAGAATGTAAAACCCAGCCCTAACCTTGACCCGGAAACCTTGTTGTTTGTAGGTCCGATGACCCGAAGTAAAGTAAGAAGTCAGCTTTGGGCCATCCCAAGAGAGGACTTGGTGTCCGGCTTTGAATCCATGAAAGTTGATGATGAGGTTCTATTTATGGAAACCGAATCTCGATGAAGATCTAATTAGTTGATGGACTTGGAGTGCTCTCTATCTTGGTTTGAAGGCATTTCTACCTATTAGGTAAGTCACTTGACTTGTGTGCAAAACCCCTTTAGGTTTGGATTTGTTCGGACCTTCAATTCCCTGTTTTGGCCTTCTTGTCGGCATTGGTCGACCGATTGGTCGATCGGGCCGATCGACCAATCCACTCGACCAATGAGTGCTGTCTTTGGCAATTAGGTTGATTCTTGCTCTATTTAAGTCCAACCTCGAGTCCACTTCGTATTTGCTGCCTCCAAACCCTCCTCGGAACGAACCAAAGACCTCTTCAAGTCATCTCTCTTGCATCCTTGGTGTTTTCTTGACGGATCTTCGTCGGAACTCTTCTTTTTGCATCAAAAGGTATGTCTACTCTCTCTTTTTCTCCTCCATCTTTGTTTTTCTTTCCTTTTTGAGTTGAGACAGTAGAAGAGATGCTGCATCCTCTGTTGCAAACATCTCTCGAACATGTTCTCATGATCATCCTAAGGATTTAAGGCTAGAACAATGATCTTAACCATGATCATTGCAAGCTTTTGAAGGATTCATGATCAAACCATGATTTAATCTCTGTTAATCTTCTAATCTGAATTCCGATCTCTTTGGATCTTCTTTCATTGATCATGTTAGTGGTTAATGGTTGTGTTTTCTTTCCATGATCCATAATCCATAGAATTCTAGTTGTTCTCTTCTACCTTACTATGTGTTCTTCATGATGCATGATAGTTACATATATGGTAGGTTTTATTTCCTTATTTAGATTTATGCTTCTAAGCCTTATTCCATGAAGACCTATGCATGTTTTCATGTTTTCATTACCGAAAGCAATGATCCATCCTCCTATAGTTCTTGTCCTTGTTTTCTATTTCAAATTCATCAAGATCCATGTTTGAGTTAATTATGGTAACTTTTTGTTTCCTAATTTGGATCTTGATACCTTGATTTGATTAGTGTTTTGAGGTCCCCTATATGCTAGAATACTACTGATGTAGTCTACCCCTTGATTAGTACCCTTTTGAACCACCAAATTCGGATTTCATATCTTAAAACTCGATTTTATAGGCTATCGTCTCGCATTGGTCGACTGATTGGTCGATCGGACCACTTGACCAATCCACTCGACCAATGAGTACGGCAACTCCGAATTGGTCTGTTTCGGATGTTTTGATATATTTTCTGTTAGGGATCTTTCCTAATATGTTGTATATACTTGTTTAGGACCTTCTTCTCAAGTTTGCCAAGATCTTACTTGGTTTCTTAGGATCCTTTTGCGAGTTATAAAAGGTAAGGATGGTTATTTCCTTAATTACATAGATAGCATGAATCTAGTTTCTATATTTGAATATCATGAATATGTTTCCTAAATTAGATTCTTACATTGATATACTACTATTGCATAACTTTGATTACAGTAGCATTACTTATTCATATTGAATTGATTCATGTATGATTTACTTACCAAAGTTATACAAGTGATTGGAATATCGATTTCTTTCCATATATGTAGTTACCATATATGTGATGATATGAATTGATGCATGTGTATGCTTACGTATGGTTTGGAAAGGAGAGGTGTCCTTTCGACACTTCTGTCCTTGGACTACTACGGGAATATTATGGGATGTTTCCGGAGATGCCCTCTCGGACACCTTCCTAAACCGTTGGATGACATATCTAGGATTGTCTAGTAGTGTTTGGCTAGGATGTCCTGTTATGTCGACCCTAATCGGAGGGGTATTGAGACCGAACGACCCGTGGTAGCAATGGGGATTCATGGGCGCTCAAGACCGGTAACCAACCCGTGAGAGGACAGGAATCACATTGTGGGGGCCATTTATTGGTAGGGTTGCATATGGTTAGACTTGGGCTCACGGGCGCTTAAGACCGGTAACCAACCCGTGAGAGGACGTGAGAGCTTCCCGTTTACCATATGTGGATGATCAATAGGGTTGATGAGTCCGTAGTCCGAGTTGGTCGGTGCCATAGGATACGCTGACTCTAGTGTGAAGGATACTGGAAAGGATCGTCGGGGACGAGGAATGGAAGTATCCGGATCCGACTTGATGTAATCAAGTAGAAGACTTGCATTTGGCTAGGTTTTACCCCGACATGCGCCAAGATTTATACCAAATGGTTGTGAGAGAGTGTGTTGACTTAACCCCCGCCAAGGTTTGTCCCGAGGGATGAAGGACCCATTACCAATCGGCTGCTCAAGACCGGTGAAATGATCCGTGAGAGAATCCAAGATATCTTAAATGGTTGAGGATGTGAGTGGACCTTCCTAAAGAAGTACGGTGCTATGACTTAAAGCATGTCCGCTAATAGAGACCAGCATCCATAGAGTTAGATTCATTCATTCATTGTTTGTCTCATATCATATTGCATTTATGTTTGTTCCGGAATCCCGCCATTTATGTTATTATGGATTTTAAGCGCCTTACCGGGTTTCTTTGAAACTCATTCCTTTATTGTACAATGTTGTTAGACTATCCCGGTGTACCGAGTATTATGACGGTCCCTATGAAGAAGCGCAAGGCGAAGAGACATATCTCCGAGGAAGGTGATTGCGGTTACCACAATTACTCGAAGATCCCGCGAGTGGTTATGCTCCGTACGATGCTTAGTCCGACCATTGAGTGGAAGCGTCCTTGTGCCATTTATGAGATTTACACTTACAAGGATGTTGTCTATAAAGTGGAGAACAAATTAGTTACCCAATGTACTTGCTACTGGGATTAGATTTTGTCTAGTTTATTCTTTAGAGCTACTTTTCCGCTGGTTGTAAAGTGGGATTTTTGCCTCACTTTACTTATCTGTTTGATACTCTGATTATATCTATTATTCTGATTCATTTATGATTCATTCTTTCTTTATTGGATCTATGATTTATCTTCCGCACTTTTATTATGATTGTTCATGATTATGTTATTGTTTATGTGGGAGGTTGATCACTCGATACCTGATCTTCGGGCTGTGGATCACACTCTCGGGTATGCCAGATAGGGTACCGGCTGGGAGGGCGTGACAATAATAGTAAAAGAAGATTATCTAGCATGGTCTAAGCATCATGATGGTCAACGAAATAGAATTCCAATCGAATCATAAATTAGGCTTTACTGAAATCAGTCCGCGGATTCTATGGAAAAACTAGAGAGAATGGGAATTCACTCTAGGAAAGAGAGAACAATAGATCATAATAAAAAACTATCATAGGAATAAATCTAATGTGAAGTAGAAATCAAAGTCTTCGATTGAATATACATTCGTGAAGGTTACACTAGATTTCTCTTTGAAATCATCCTGTGTAGTTCACAGAAGTAATAGAGTGAATGGGGATTCAATCTAAGACTACGTGGATTGAATGAAAAAGTCATAGTAATGGCATAAGACTTTCCTCATACTCACAGAGGTAGGTAGAAACCATCAAGAGAGTAAATCTAGTGAGAGTGAGAGTGATTACTAACCTTGAAGAAGAAGATTCAACAGAAGAACTTTGGCGAATGCTTGAGGATTTTCCAAAACTTTAGTGAGAGTGTTAAGAGGTGCTTCCCACGTTCTTCAGAGACTTTAGAACATTATAGGACGAATTAGATCGAAAATAGATTATAGGACTTTGAAAACCTAAAATTTCAAAGAGTGACAAAACTGTCCCTAGAACCTTTGGTCGCTTGGAGCGACCAAAGCTCAATCGACCAAAGTGGACAGTAAGGTCTAAAACAGGTTTTTAATCTCCGAAAGCCACAAACTCCACTGGGTCCTTTTCCAAATTAACAAAGGGTCTTACCTAGTATTGTAGGACCTTCCAAAGAGTGTCAAGCTAGGACTCAAGTCCATCAAACAAGCTCTACACCGATGAGCTGCAACTTCTTCCCAAAGTTAAATAGGGTTTCCATAGAAGAAATTCCATCATCAATCTCCATGGGTTTTGGGTCCAACTCAGTGGGTTCAACTGAGATGACCCAAATCTGTTTTCTACCTTCACTTCGGGTCTTCAGACCTACAATACAGATTTCCGGATTAGGGTTTGAGCTGGATTTCACAATATGGATTTTTGGGTAAGGGTTTTGCGGGATTTCATAGGTTAGCTAGAAGAAGGTTATGGAAACACACATGAAATCTCACTTATCATATTCCATTATGCAATATCATTTTTTCTAAGCAATGGAACATGAATATCTGATCCATGCATAATATAATGAAAAAATAGATAAAATTTTTTGATTGCTACTTATTATCGATCAGAATCTTGTCACTACCAGATTTGTTAAGCTGCATGATCAACACCTATAAATAGAATTATCTATCTTTCCTCAACATACATCTTATTTGACAATGTGTTTAAACCAAAATCTCATATTAGTCATTGAACCCACATATTGGCTTTATTCTAAATTAGCAGACAACTTCAGACAAAATCCTCTAAAACTATGGGATAGAAATCCTTGTCACTGTAAAATTAGGTTAGATGATCCTAATAACTAACTAGGGTCAAGCGCTTTTATATTTTCAAGAGGATATTAAGGAGTTTGAGACTCAATTAAAAGAGTTAGAAGACCTTAAACTTACTTTGATTGATCAGCTTGGCCTTCTTATTTTCAGAGGCTTCAGTTACCTTGCTATCAATTCTTGGCATATCTCGCCGACCATGCAAACACACCTACATTCTCCCAAAGGAACTCGATCAAGTTCATCCTGAAGTCTTCCCCCTACTTGGAACCAATCATGGTACCTTGCATAGGGTTCTATGTGCTCTATTGCACCCTTTCTAACTTCTCAACCAGCTCCCCTCTCTGTATGTTGTCCTTCCCTCAATTATCTAAACTTTGACTATCCACATGGTTTCTGCTCCAGATTCTCTCCACAGTCTTCACAGATTAGCATGACTTTCCGCAATGATCGTTGGTTCGAATAGTCTTCCTATGGTCATCTTCCTCACTATCTGTTGCCGTGGACAATTTCAAGGGGCTAGAGGCAGATTGCCTGAATCTTCACATGGGGAATTGGTTATCACCTCTCTCAATTCGAGTCTTCTAGTGGCAATTGGTTTAATCAATCACAGAGTTTGAGATGTTTGATGCTTCTCGTCATGGCTTATTATATGCTCATTACCCACAATCAGTGCCAAAAGATGTTGTGTCCAATATTGATTTTTGCGGGTGAACTAGGGTTGAACCTTCGTGAATCCGATTTAGCACTTGAACACAGTCATAAACAGTGAGAGAAGGCTAACCGTATTGGATAGCTAGCCACCTCTAACTATCAAGTCAGTAGATGAAAGCAACAACTTCCCCAACAAATGGGTTGTGAAGTGCTCACAAGTAAGGAGTCACAAAGCCAAAGGAAAAGGCGAACAAAAGATGCAATGAGAAAAGTTCAATAAGGATCAGTTACCTTTGATTGAGATAAGAGGATTAACCTATTAGCACGGGCTTGGAAGATTTCCGATTTTAGCTTTAATTCTATCTTTGCATGGCACGTTATAGTCCAGTTAGTATTAGATCCATATCAGGATATAATTCCCATAACTGCTTCAACGATTCCTTACTGAGTGTGTTATTTTGCTGAGTACCCCCATTTGGTTAGGATAGTGTTGAGGTGAAAATGTGCTCTTAGCTCCTTAGTTCGCTATTGATCTGGGCCTGGTTCCTGGGACCAAAACAAAGGTGAGAGTGGGCCGCCTCTGGGGACAGGAAACCACCGCCAATGATTAAGTCAATTCAAGTAAGAAAACTAGAGACTCTTCCTTAAGGAACAAATGCTCAAGGGGATGAAGAAGACAATGTTCTTTAGGAGTAAATGCAGGAGAGTCATGGCTGGAGTATTCAAGTCAGCTTGGCTTGCTTACCCATAATCAGGTATAGTCTGGGGTATATATGCAACTGGTCCATACCTAAAAAGATAGTGGACGCTTCACAACCCTTAGATGCTTATCTTATGAGATGGAGGGTGGAGATGACTTCTTGAAGAGGCTTGTACAACAAGACAAATCGTGCGATTATCTTGCCGACGGAAGATCTTGTTGATGAACCAAAGGTTTGCGTCAGACTGATACTAACGTGACAACGACCCACAGTTGGGGGGACAACAGAGATGCTGGTACAGGGCTCGAGGCGAGCTTGGGGTGAGTGAGAAGCTTCCTTATCCGCAGTGGAATATTAAGGACCCTCAGTGCATTAAATGCTGGATGAGGATTATGTCGAATTCCTCATTTCCGCCACCTTTACCGAGAAGCCACATGAGGACAGCTGTGTGTCACTTGCATGGTCTTCATTATACAGCTTCTCTGAGGGAAGGTTCTCCGAGAAGTACCTTATTTGAGAAGCATCAACTGGACCGTGTTAGTCCAAGCTTGAACCCTAGATCTGGTTCAAGTGGCTTTTTCCGATTCAGAGATTGTTGTTGGAATGACCATAAAAGATAGGATTCTAGAGTACCAAAAGCTTGGCAACTATGTGTTCTAGGATCCCAAGGACTGATTTCCCATAGCTTCACTTATTTAGTCGAAATATGTACCACTCCTGACCACCCCACCTTTTTGTCCTCATGCTGTCCCAAGGACATAAGGTCGAGCCCGCACTCGATTCTTATTCCTCACTCTAAGATTATGAGCCCAATTCAACCACCACCGAGCCAGAATTTGTACAGCATAACCAAACAAACCTTTATTAGAAACGAAAAATCAACAAATTTTTTAATGTGCAGTATATGAGCCATCCATCTATGGTTTCATTACAATTTGGATATGTTCCATTTCTTGGTATTAATTCTTTAATATATATCTTGAGACGGAGTACCATCCAATATTTCTGTTTTCAAAATTGGCCTTTTTAAGCTATATTCTGGACATCAATATCTCCTTGAGTTTTCTTCTAAGAATCTTCCCTGCTGGGGACTTGGGAATCGATCTTGTGAAGGTCACCTTCCTCACCTTCTTGTATGGTGCAACCTACAAAAACAAGAGCATCAGTTTTGTTTGTCTGTTAAAATATGATGAAAGAAGAACAGAAGTATATTCATTCAACAGTGAAAAAAGGACCTTTCCAGCAACATAAGTAATCACATCAGCTTCAGAAAGTAGACTGCCTGGAGCCTTGACAACAAATGCCATTGGAATTTCACCAGCTATTTCATCAGCAACACTGTGTAATTGAATGGGAGGTGGAACAAATAAATAAAAGAATAAAAATAATGAGATTTTAGAAAACAAGGCAATTTCAGTCCAAGACAATCAAAGTTTGATTTAGATCTAGGGATACTTACCCCGTTACAGCAGCATCAACAATATCTGGATGACTGATCAACACCGATTCTAGATCAGCAGGAGCAATCTGTCATATTCGATTAAACCAAAAGAAATAAATTAGGTCAGGTATGCCTATACATTCCAAGACTCGTTAACTACCTGGATAAATATGTTGGTTTGGTCAAATATCTTATATATGAAAATATGGAAGAACATGCTTGAAGGTGAAGATTTTGCGGTGGAGGGAGGGTGGGTTTTTTGTTTGTTTATTTTGTTGGACAAATCTAGGGTTGCTTTATCTACAAGTTGACGACATAGGTTACCTGAAACCCTTTGTATTTGATTATCTCCTTCAATCGATCTACTACATAAATATATCCATCTTGGTCAAAGTAGATAATGTCACCAGTATGTAACCAGCCATTATTGTCAATTGCAGATCTTGTTGCATCTTCATTGTTTAAGTATCCTGCAACATTAATTTCTAAAATTTTGAGCAGCTATTTTGGATTCTGCTCATATATGAAGGATGACATGTTGATGATCTCAGAATAATTACCTTTCATAATACCAGGTCCACGTAGCCATAGCTCACCAGCTTTTCCTGGGGGCATGGAGGAACCAGAGATTGGATTCACAACTTTAGCTTCCATGTTTGGAGCCAATAGTCCAATTGAAGTATACTTAATTGAGTCAGTGTTGAAGCCACGGGAACCTACTGCAGTTGTCTCAGTCATTCCATAGCCCTGAAATCATGAAAATAAAGAACAACATATTACCAAATAGAAGCACTTTTTACTCAAGCATATATTTTCGGTAAAAGAGGATCAAACTAAGATGTATCTAGTATTTAAAAATGAATAACCATTACTTCCAAAATGATTCAGATTCAGCCATCTATAGAAAGATTTAAACAGAGAAAGTCTTGTCAAAAACATAGAAGAGAAAAAAAAACAGAGGAATTCAACTTAAGCAGTCTCTCTGCCTAAAGAGTATCAAGAACCATATCCACAAACCTGAATAAAATCAACCCTCGGAAAATTCCTCAGGAATTCTTCTATGAGAGTCTTGCCAACTGGTGCTGCACCACATGAGACCTGTTTCAAGCTTGGGAACTCTTTACCCATCTTCATTAATTTTAACAGAGAGATCATTAATGGTGGAACAGCAGGTATATGTGTGACTTTGTATTTATCAATGGCTCTGACCATTTCTTCTTCACTAAACTTTCTCATCACCACAACTTTAGCTCCTAAGGACAATAATCCGGTCGCAAGTAACGAAAGAGCATATACATGGAATAATGGAATACAGGCCAAATACACATTATCTGATCCTGGGTAGTTATACTGAGAAGCTTCAAATCTGACAAAAAGCTCAACTGATGCTATCAGATTCCTGTGTGTAATAGCAACACCTTTACTAGGACCGGAAGTACCAGAAGAGAAGAGAATAGCTGCTATGTCACCCTGATTGATTAAAGGCTTGGGGGCAAGGTTTGGATTACTCGAAAGAAGCTTATTAAAACAAGAAAACTCAGGTGATTCTGGAAAGGAATCCACATTCTCAGGAACTGCAATGACAACAACAACACCCATTTTCTCAATCTCCTTGACCTTATCTATGGTGGTAAACACATATTTTGTTCTGCATTGATCGAACTGTTTCTGTATCTCAGGTATGGTATTAAGAGGATTAGATGGAGTTGCAATGGCACCTATGGACAAGATACCCAAGAATATAATAGGGAAGTAAATGGTATTCGGTAATAGAACTGAAACAACATCACCTTGAGAAACCCCAATTCCATATAGACCAGAAGCAATAGATTTTACCATCTGATGCAATCTTGAATAAGGAATTGAAGACCCTGATAAGGAATCAACAAGGGCTGTAACCCCATTGTGTTTGTATGAGAAGATCAATGAGACAACATCAAAATATGGGTCTGTGGGGAGTTGAATCGGCTTTTGCTTGCTGCTATAGATTCCTGTCTCTGAATTGAACCAATCATATTCACAGATGGATGAGATGCTTGTGAGGTTGTTAGCCATTGCAGCCATTGTTGCAGAGGAGAGAAGGGAAAATAAAGGATTTGCTTGGCTTTGATTTAGCGCCGTTTCATCTGATTTCTGAAATATAAATCTCCATGCATGTGATGCGATCTAAAAAAGACCAGCACAAAACCTATTTTTGTAACTTTATAGTTTTTTTTTTTTTTTTTTGGTAAGAACTTTATAATTTTTCATTTTAGAGATTATGTTTAGTTTATTATTATTATTATTATTATTATTATTATTATTATTATTATTATTATTATTATTATTTTATTTTGTTCTATCAAAAACAGAATTTCATGAACTTGCCCCAAAAAAAAATAAAAAATTAATACACACATCAATAGTTGTTCAATGACAAGGATTTGTAACAGAATGCAATTGGACTAATTTAATTTATTCTATTTTCATGGTGATATTTGAATTTCAAAATACTGTTGGAATAAAAATTTTAAAAAAAATCAATGCTTTAACATAGCGGTCAAAGTTCAAATCTTTCGGAAGCCTCACATATAATAATTATATATAAAACTCCCTTGACGATATAGTCAAGTTCTCAGATAAAAAAAAAGAATTTATTAAAGATATTGCACCAAAAAGAGACTTGGTTCTACCTACTTGTAAAAAAAATCAACACTTTAAAAAGGAGAAAAAAGGATTTCAATTTATTAAAATCAACTAGTAAAGTCATGCGTGCTTCTTCCCAAAAAAACAAGTCATGCGTGCTTGTGCGTGGTTAGTGTAGGTGTGTAGCACGTAGAAATAGTTTACCCAAAGAAAACGTATTCGAAAATGAATAATGATGAATCGCATGAGCATTCATTCTTTCACCAGGGGAAGATCTACCGACCTAGTTTGTCCAGTGTAAAATGGACAACGAATCGTGTCAGCATTTATTCTTCAATGCCCCTTCTCTTATTAAGTTTGGAGCCAAGTCCATTTCCTGCATGAATTCACAAGCCAAGCCCCTTGGCCCTTACAATGTTCAGATGAAATCAATTGGTTGATGACACATTTTACAGACAATGGGTTTGTGGCTAATTTCCCTTGGTTTAGTTTGACAGTCACTATCTACTCCCTATGGCAAGAAAGAGATAGAAGGTTGTTCCTCCACTAGTGGAGATCCTTGGTGTTGTTACTGCTTTGGTTTGTCTGTGTTCTATGGTTCTTTAAAACTTGTTAACTGACTCGTCTTTTCATCAATAATTCTTTTCGTAAGAGAGATCAATGAGCGTTTAACGTTTGTAAGGAGACATTCCATTATTGGTTCTCTCAATGAAGGTTGAGTTTTAAGTTGAGGAGCCGCTTCAACTTTCCTTCATGAGGCTAGAGGACATCTTCTTCCATACCATATGATTAATGGGGTCTCAAATTTTTTTAATTAAAAATGGTTTTCATTGATTATTTATGTTAAATAGATAAAGATTAAAAAAGAAAAATACTACCAAGGAGAGTCAAATGGCTATTATTTTCTCTTCTTTGTGTTGCCACAAAGAGTCGTTGGTTCCATTATCTCTCATTAAGATAATGAAAAGATACAAATTTGTTTACGTGGCAGCGGATTTAGGGGGCTCATGTCATTTGGCCATGTTCAGACGAAGATTTGGCCATTTCTAGTCGTGGTTGTCTAAAAACTGAAAAGAGCACATGCCTAAAATTTGGTATTCTATAGCTAGGTGAAGATTTTTTAAGAAAGATTTTATTTTATTTTATTTTTTATTTTTTATTTTTTAAGGAAAAATTTATTAAAAAACTAATAGCACTTACAGATATTATATATTGTTCTATTACAATCATCTAGTTGATTAGCTGTCATATTTGCATACCATTCAAAAAAGGTTTGGAGTCCTGAGTTTGGGATATTATCAAATTTCATCAGATTTGTTGTCTTTGTCAATTCTAATAACATTTATAATTCCCCTATTGGTCAGCTTCTTTTTGTTGGTCTTGGTAACAGAGTTTTTAAGTGTGGATTATTAGTCCACACTTCTTCTATCCTTATTCCCCTTTCTGCTGCCTCAATCAAGCCTTCCTGTATTCCACGAAGCATGGCTTCCAAAAGACCTATTGTTTTTCCTTTCCCAAAATTGACAGACTGGAGATGTCCATCCTTGCATATCCCCGTACTCCAACCTGCTACTTCTAGTTGTTGACTAGAAATCCCTGCACAAATTAAAACATTTTTGTTAAGTAGTAGTATACAATAGCACCCATTCTCATCTAACATATTAGAATTATCATAAAAAGGGGAAACAAATAGGTGTGAAGTTTCATCCTCCCTTTGTAGTTTTAAAAACTTAATATAATATTTAATATTTTCTAAGACCTTCACGGGATTAGGGTTTTTCAGATTGAACACCGTTTCATTCCTTTCTTTCCAAATGAAATAGCATGTTATAATAAAAATCGACATAAGCCACCGAGAATTAGCCTTGTTCAATTGCAAGCTCATGTTATGACACCAATTCAGAAGGGAAATTTCCGTCCAATTCTCCGTTCGTAGCCCCAAGGGCCCTGCCTCATGAATTCTTTTTCCCTAGTCACATGAGACTAGAATATGCCATATTGTTTCTTCTTCTTTCCTGCACATAGCGCATTCCACTTACACTCTCGACCAGGAAAACACGCCAGAAAAAAACTTTAAATTTAGGATGAATTGGTAACTTCCACATGTGATTCCACCAACTCAAAAATTGGTGTGCATGGTTCGAGAATCGTTGTTTAATTATCTCTCGATAGGCCAATTTGACTGAAAAATCCCCATTTGGAGAAATTAAAGAGGACCAATAATCTTCTTGGTCCGAGAGATATATTGGGGGGGGGGGTTATCGGTCGGAGTGGGTCCATAAGAGATGACATAATTTCCCTGTTAGTGTTTAGAATATCTCCTGCTACTTGTGCCACTATAGCCTTCCGGGACCATCTGGTGAAATTTTGATCAGTCGTCATGTTGTGTGCTTGAACCTGTTCCCATGGATCAAACCAAAAGGAAGTCCTTCGACCGTTTCCAACTTTCCTGTGTACCATTGTCCTTACATGTGGGATGATGCTTGTAATGCTATTCCAAATCCAAGACCCTTTCTTGGAGGCTACCTTCGGAACAAAGAAGCTTTGATTCTTGAAGTATTTAGCTTTGAGGACTTGAACCCACACCGCTTCTGGGTTCGTTAGTATTCGCCATCCTTGTTTGAGTAATAATGCTGTATTGTGGTCTTCCATTTTTTTGAATCCCATTCCACCCATGGATTTACGTTGACAGAATTTTCCCCAAGCTATAAGATTCATCTGCTTATTCTTCTGAGGTTGTCCATTCCAAAATCTTCGGCAAATAGCATCGATTTTTTTACAAGTGATTTTGGGAAATCTTAAAAATTGCATCTGATATAGTGCCATTGATTGAATTGACGCCTGCATTAGCACCCCTCTCCCTGCGAATGATAAATTTGTTGCCTTCCAAATTGACATTTTCTTTGTCATTCACTCCACCACTGATTGCAACGTTCTCGCTTTCGCCCTACCCGGCATCAGATTCAAGCCTAGATACATTGTTTCACCCTTGATTTCTGAAACCCTTAAAATTGATTGAATCGCAACCCTTTGATCATTGGGGACCCTCTGGCTAAAAAACACGCCACTTTTTTCAAAATTTATTTACTGCCCCGTCAAGTCCGTAAAGAGTTCCAAAACTGCTTTGAGCGCCAACACTTCTTCTATAGCTGCCTTGCAAAATAGAAAAGTATCATCTACAAAAAATACCACGTAATAGCTTGGTGATAGTTATTTGGTCCTTGATTTTGTTAAGGACAGTGAAGATTTGGAAATACATTTAGTAAACTAAGAGTTGTTGTATTATTTTTAATATAATAAAATAATAAATGTTTCATCTTATTGGATTTATAAGTGCAAGAAAACTTAAACTTTCTTTTATTTATTTTAGGAAAATGTTTTTTTATTTAGTCCCACATTGAAAATGAGTGTTAATGACCAATTTGTATAAACAGGTTGACCATGGTCCAAGCCAATCAAAATGTGTCACATCCACCCAGCCGGTATCCTATCCGGCATACCCGGGATGTGATCCATAGCCCGAAGATCCAGATCGCGCGGCCATGCCTCCCACATACATGATAACATAATCATGAACAATGTAATCAATGTATAAAACAAGCAATAAATAGATCAATTGAATAAGAAAGATAGTAAATCAGAGTGCTGAAATATTAAGTATCAACTTCACATAGAGGTAATCTCAAAGAGAAGAAGTGATCAGAAGTCACTCCTTCAGCAATAGCGGAAATGTAGTTAATTAAGTTAAATTCCAATCTGTGTCAAGAATAAATCCATAAGAACTAGAGTGAAGATATCCAAATGATTACAGTAATCCAGGGAAATGGGGCCTACACATAGGTTTTTTCTATCCTAATGATTTCTTCTTCAAAAGTGTGGATGAAGTAAACCCAACGTGGCCGCTCCCTCACTAAGGTGGGGCTAACCCTGGTATGCACCATAATCCTCCTCGGTATAGCAATCCTGACTCTCCGCGTAGCCATCACCCTAAGGGTAGTATGCGGGATCATAGCTCGAGTCATAGGACGTGCCATCGATGTCTTCTGTACCTGCAGTATAATCTAGCAAATTGCACAAAAGGAATGAGTTCAAAAGAACTCAGCAAGGCAAGTCGTTTCATAATACACAGTTCATTCGATACAAGTCACAATATGATGCAATATGATATGAGACAATGATGAAATATGTTTCTAATCTTAAGTATGCTAGTCTCTAAGGTAGACATGCTTTAAGCCATAGCATCATACTTCTTTGGGTCGTCAGTCACTCCCCCTCAATCATAAGATATCTTGGGTCTGCCATGGTAATTGGGTAAGGTCCTCATCAAGCCATGGTTGGGGATTTAGTCGCCACTCTCTCACATCACCATTGGTATAAGTATTGGCCCATGTCGCAGCGAAGCCTAGCCCAATGCAAGTCATCTACTCAGTCATATCATGTCAGATCCGGATACTTCCCCTATGGCACCGACCAACTCGGACTACGGACTCATCAACCCTATTGGTTATCCACAAATGGTAAAAGGGAAGCTCTCACATCCTCTCATGGGTTGGTTACTGGTCTTGAGCGCCCATGAGTCCAGGTCTATCCATTTGCAACCCTACCAATAAATGGCCCCTTTTGGGTATCCGCAGTATAGTTCAAGTCCTCTCACGGAGTGGATACCAGTCTTGAGCTCCCTTCAACCATACTCTACCACGGGTCGTTCGGTCTCAATACCCTTCCGATTCGGGTCTGATACGACAAGGGAAAATATCCTAACCATACACCTAGATTCTATACATGTCATCCAACAACCCGGGAAAGCGTCGATGGACACCTTCGGAGAATATCCCATACTACTCTCTCCGATGTCCAAGGACTGAAGTGTCGAAAGGACACTTCTCAATCCCAAGTCGTACGTAGTCAATCGCAAGCTCAATCTCATCATATCATACTAAAGCAATGATTCATCATATAAACAATACATATCATAACATGATTGATCATATATAAATCATAAAGTGAAATTTGAACATGATATTCTAAATGATATATAACATTCTATTACTGGTAAGAAACCATATAACAGTCATGTATAGTAAAGGAATACTCATATGAACATAACCATTAAGTTCCCATAATGTAAGCATGTTGGTATAATTAACATACTTGAGTTAACGACTGTCCTTACCTTAATCAAGTTGTAAATAGTTTTAATGATCACCAAGTATGGTCCCAAAATCAGTGTTGATACCCTAGATAACATACAAGTAATGTTAGAGAAGAAAGCAATTGAATCGGGGTTCAAACGGATCAATTCGGCTGAGTATAGGGCCTTAACAGCTCTTGGTTGACTGGCTTGGTCGACCAAGACTTGTTAACTTCAGGACAGCAATGGAAACTTGATCCGAAACTGCCCTTCCGGTGCTTCGATCGTCACAAAATTTGGAGGGCATGTTTATAACAGTAAGAGGATACTACATACTAATTTTTCATGATGATCCAATGGTTCAATCAAGAATTCCCAAATCGAAATCTTAGGTTCTATATGATACTTAACAAGAAATAAATTGGAATTGATAGAAATTGTAAAGGATGATAGGAATCAATCAAATGAGTGTTAAGAATCAAGCTAGAATCTTAATTTCATTATAGTCTAAGCTTATCATGCATCTACATATCATATTTGAATCAAAATAGGTTAGATTGAATTGAATCAAAGTGATGGAGTGCAATTAATCTCATTTGAATCATAACATAGCATGAGTGGGGGAGGATTAAGGAATTGAAAGGGGGAAACTCATGGTTAAATGTTTGCAAGGTTGCAGCACTTCAGCCATGGTTTCAAGATCATTAATTGATAGGAAATTGATTAGATTAGAAGAAGAATTGAAGAAATCATACCTTGAGTTGATGATTAATGCATACACTAATGATTGGAGTCAAAGATCTTCCCAAACATCAAGGAATAGCCCAAGAGAGTGTCCAACCTCGAGCTCTGGAGTGCCAATGATTAGTTTAGGTCCTCATTCAGGAGTTCCAAAAAGGTAGGGGCAAAATGGGAAGTGATTTAGTGCATTTTCGAATTCCATTACTCTTGGTCGACTGGCTGGTCGACTGTCAGTCGACCAAGCCATGATAGCAACTTCAGGAGTGGATTTGGGAGGCTATACAGTCAAATCAAGCGGGGTTTTATCCTACAAGTCAATCAACAAGTCTAGTTTCAGAAAATACCTTCGGATTGATCACGGGGTTCCAAGAAGTGCTTCAACTAATTCAATCTTCATCAATGCGCAGATTTTCACTCAACACTGACAATGTGCTCAAGTAAGGGGCATCATTGTCAATGTCCATAGGCTCTGTATCAAGCATCGAATCATCCACTAAGAGGGCCCACAGGTCTCTTCTACCACTACTTCGGGTCTTCAGACCTGCAACAGAATAAAATCCGGGCCGGGTCAGGGTTAGGATAAGGCTGGATTTTACAAAATGGATCGACCATAATTATCTAAACCATAACAGATAGCTACAATCAGTCGTCAAGAACGATCAGAGTCTCTATCCACAAAGACTCTAGAGCAGATGAGATCTAAGACTCTCTGGGTAGGAGAGTTGGGAACGAATTTATCAACAAGAGTCCAAACAAGACTCCAATATGGAAGGATAGGTAAACAATCCCAGAATCTATATAAACAGATTTAAGAATAAGAGAAAGGTAAGCAATAGTGAATACTTTATTCCTATTTGTTCTTCTAGATTGGTCTCTTTCTAACTAGCTCGTCGGAGGCAGACCTTAACCAGCACGGTTGAGTACATTTGTGCAAGACAGCGAATCTTGGTGGACAAGGAGAATTTTTGTAGCAACAATTGGCGCCGTCTTTGGGAAACTGATCAAAAGTCATCATGCATATCAGGTCAGGCAGGTTAGCTGGGGATGAATCAAGTGAAGGAGATCAATAAGGGGAAGCATCGCAAGGGATCTAAAGAATTCCCGAACACGATGCTCTACCAAATACACTTGACCAATTCGTGACCATAGGTCAATTCAATGAATTGCAAAAGCAGATCTTAGATCTGAACGAGTTGATTAGGGCGAGCATCTGTCAACAATTGGCGACAGTGCCAAAGGTCAGGCCACAATTTATTCCCATTAATCCCCATGGTAATAAAGACAGCCAACCTCCACAACAAAAGGAAGCACAGAAGTAGAATCCCGATCATGCATCTCGGCCATCTCAAAAGAATTAGGAAAAGGGAAAGGAAAAGGTCAAAGAAAATTCCTGACTATCACGTGAGATAGCATATAAGGACCCTCCACTGGACGACCAACATGGAGATAGAGAAAGCAGCTCCCGACCAAACTATGGCATGCACGATGGAGAGAATGAGGAACATCCTCCACAACATACATATTAAGTAAACAAGCAATTTGACGAGCTTGATGAGAAATTAAAGAAGTTGAAGGATTTGGGAAAGGAGGCTTTATATTTGGTTCTCAAAGAAGATCCTTTTGTGCGGGCGATATCGAAGCGAGAGATGCCATAAAACTTCAAATGCCCGACTTTTACGATGTTCGATGGAACAAAGTGCCCAAGGCACCACATAATGCATTATAAGTCCGTTATGTCTTCATATAGGCATAGTGAAGTTGCCATGTGCAGGATCTTCCCTGCCTCGCTCATTGGATCAGCATCCGAATGGTTCTTGGGACTCCAGAATAATACGATAGAGAATTTCAACCACCTTAGTCGGGTATTTTTATCTCGCTTTCAAAGTGGAGTAAGCACAAAGAAAAGGGATGACACCTTGTTCACCATCAAGCAAGGACATACTGAGTCAATCAGAAGTTATGTCCAAAGATTTAATGATCTAACCATTCAAATAGAAAACCTAGATGAGAAGATAGCCTTCCATACTTTATATCAAGGACTCAATTATGAGGGACTTCTGGAGCGTCTTTTGTTAGATATGCCCGAAACGTATGCAGATCTATTGGAGCGCTGCCACAAACAAGCTGAAATATCTGAAACCATAGAGTTTCAAAAGAAGGAGCTAGCTGCAGAGGCAAAAACTAACAGGCAAAGCAAAAATCCAACCACAAATCCTGGTAGAAGTGGTCGGTCTGAGGCGACCAAACACCCTGAAGGAGCATACACCTCGCAAAATACAAAAAGGTTAAAGATTCTTATGCAAGTCAAGGATCGAGGACTTCGGAAGTGGCCAAGCAAGCTTCAATCTCGATCAAAAGATTGGGATAGGAGCAAACATTGTGAGTTTCACAAAGATCACGATTATGGGACCGATGATTGCGGGCAGCTAAAGTTAGAAATTGAGAAGTTAATTTCATAAGGGCAATTAACAAAATACGTCCGAACAAAGCAAAAGGCACCCCCACAACCAAGTGGGGACAAGAAGAGACCAAGGTCAACCAGCAGAGAATGACCAAGGAGTCCAAGAAGAAACCGAGCAAGAATAGGTAACGACACAAGAAGGCGATCTCTAATTTACATAGTGCTCAGTGGCCCATCAAAAGAATCTTCCAGACAAGCAAAAAGAAAGGCGCGTTATGTGGGGAACACAGAGCTAGGCTGGCATGTTCAAAGCCAGTTACTTTTCCATCTTCAGATATGAAGGGAGTGAAAACTCCCCATGATGATTGTAAAACCCAGCCCTAACCTTGACCCGGAAACCTTGTTATTTGTAGGCCCAGTGACCCGAAGTAAAGTAAGAAGTCAGCTTTGGGCCATCCCAGTGGAGGACTTGGTGTCTGGCTTTGAATCCATGAGAGTTGATGATGAAGTTCTATTTATGGAAATTGAATCTTGATGAAGATCGGATTGGTTGATGGACTTGGAGTGCTCTCTATCATGGTTTGAAGGCATTTCTACCTATTAGGTAAGTCACTTGATATGTGTGCAAAACCCCTTTAGGATTGGATTTGATCTGGGTCTTCAATTCCCTGTTTTGGAATTGCTGTCTGCATTGGTCGACTGATTGGTCGATTGGACCATCGACCAATCCACTCGACCAATGAGTCTTGTCTTTGGCAATTAGGTCTTGTTTGCTCTATTTAAGTCCAATCTCGAGTCTACTTCGTATTTTCTGCCTCCAAACTCTTTGGAACGAACCAAAGACCTCTGCAAGTCATCTCCCTTGCATCCTTGGTGATTTTCTTGACGGATCTTCGTCAAAACTCTTCCTTTTGCATCAAAGGTATGTCTACACTCTCTTCTTCTCCTCCATCTCTGTTTTTCTTTCCTTTTTGAGTTGAGACAGTAGAGGAGATGCTGCATTATCTGTTGCAAACATCTCTGGACTTGTCTCTCATGATCTTCCTAAGGATTAATGGCTAAAACAATGATCTTAACCATGATCATTGCAAGCTTTTGAATGAATCATGATCAAACCATGATCTAGTCTTTGTTTATCTTTTGATTTGAATTCTGATCTCCTTGGATCTACTATATTGATCATGTTAGTAGTCAATTGCTGTGTTTTCTTTTCATGATCCATGATCTATCAATCTCTAGTTGTTTCTCTTCTACCATACCATGTTTTCTTCATGAATCATGATAATTACATATATGGTAGGTTTTGTTTCCTTATTTAGATTTATGCTCTTAGGTCTATTTTCTTGAAGATCTAAGTATGCTTTTCATGATACCTTTACCTGAAGCAATGATCCATTCTCCTATTGTTCTTGTCTTTGATTTCTATCTTGAATTCTTCAAGAACCATGATTGATCTAATTATGGTAACTTTTTGTTTCCTAATTTGTATCTTGATGACTTGATTCGATTAGTGTTTTGAGGTCCCCTATATGTTAGGATACTACTAATGTAGTTTACCCCTTGATTAGTACCCTTTTGAACCACCAAATTCGGATTTTATATCTCAAAACTCTGATTTTATAGGCTACTGTCTGCATTGGTCGACTGATTGGGGACAGTCGACCAATCCACTCGACCAATGAGTACAGCAACTCCAGAATTGGTCTGCTTTGGATGTTTTGGTATCTTTTCTGTTAGGGATCTTTCCTAATATGTTGTATGCACTTGTTTAGGACCTTCTTCCCAAGTTTGTCAAGATCTTACTTCATTTCTTAGGATTCCTTTGCGAGTTATAAAAGGTAAGAATGGTTACTTCTTTAACAACATGAATTGTAAATCTTAGTTTCTATATTTGAATCTTGTTAAGTTATTTCTTTAATTAGATTCTTATAATGTTATACTACTGTGGTACTGTCTTGATATCAGTAGCATTACTTATTCATATTGAATTGACTCATGTATGATTTACTTACCAGTTATATACAAATTGATTGTAGTTATTGATTTCTTTCCATATATGAAGTTACCATATATGTGTTGATATGAATTGATGCATGTGTATGCTTAAGTATGGTTTGGAAAGGAGAGGTGTCCTTTTGACACTTCTGTCCTTGGACTACTACGGGAATATTATGGGATGTTTCCGGAGATGCCCTCTGGACACCTTCCTAAACTGTTGGATGACATATTTAGGACTGTCTAGTAGTGTTTGGCTAGGATGTCCCGTTATGTCAGACCCTAATCGGAGGGGTATTGAGACCGAATGACCCGTGGTAGCAATGGGGATTCATGGGCACTCAAGACCGGTAACCAACCCGTGAGAGGACAGGAATCACATTGTGGGGGCCATTTATTGGTAGGGTTGCATATGGATAGACTTGGGCTCACGGGCGCTTAAGACCGGTAACCAACCCGTGAGAGGACGTGAGAGCTTCCCGTTTACCATATGTGGATGACCAGTAGGGTTGATGAGTCCGTAGTCAGGGACTATGAGGACTCTAGTGTGAAGGATACCGGAAAGGATCGTCAGGGACGAGGAATGGACGTATCTGGATCTGACTTGATGTAACTAAGTAGAAGACTTGCATTTGGCTAGGCTTTACCCTGACATGCGCCGGTACTTAGACCAATGGTGATGTGAGAGAGTGGTGACCTATACCCCCAGCCATGGAATGTCCCGAGGGATGCCGGACCCATTACGAACTGATGATGAGTGATTGAGACCTTCCTAAAGAAGTACGGTGCTATGACTTAAAGCATGTCTGCCAATAGAGACCAGCATATGTAGAGTTAGATTCATACATTCATTGTTTGTCTCATACCATATTGCATTTATGTTTGTTCTGAAATCCTGCCATTTATGTTATTATGGATTTAACTGCCTTACTGAGTTTCTTTGAAACTCATTCCTTTATTGTACAATGTTTGTTAGACTATTCTATAGGTACTGAATATCATGACGGCCCCTATGAAGAGCGCAAGGAGAAGAGGCATATCTCCAGGAAGGTGATTGCGGTTACAATAATTACATTGAAGATCCCGCGAGTGGTTATGCTCCGTACGATGCTTAGTCCGACCATAGAGTGGAAGTGCCCTTGTGCTGTTTATGAGATTTATACTTATAGGGATGTTGTCTATAAAGTTGAGAACAATTTAGTTACCTATTGTACCTGCTACTGGATTAGATTCTGTCTTGCTTATTCTCTTTTAGAACTACTTTTCCGCTGGTTGTAGAGTGGGATTTCGCCTCACTTTACTTATCTGATTTAGACACTCTGACTATATCTAGTACTCTGATTTATATATGATTCATTCTTTCCTTATTTGGATCTATGGTTTATCTTCCGCACTTTTATTGTTATTGTTCATGATTATGTTATTGTTTATGTGGGAGGTTGATTACTCGATACCTGATCTTCGAGCTGTGGATCACACTCTCGGGTATGCCAGATAGGGTACCGGCTGGGAGGATGTGACAATGATGCTCTAGTCGTGAAAGTCATGATAACCGAAACTGAGGTTCATGGAGTTCTCACATCACCATTGGTTTAAGTATTGGCGCATGTCAGAGTAAAGCCTAGCCAAATGCAAGTCTTCTACTTAGTTATATCAACTCAGGTCCAGATACGTCCATTCCTCGCCCCGGGTGATCCTTTCCGGTATCCTTTCCAATAGAGTCAGCATAGTCCCAGACTACTGACTCATCAACCCTATTGGTCATCAACAAATAATAGACGGGAAGCTCTCATGTCCTCTCACATATTGGTTACCGGACTTGAACGCCCATGAGCCCAAGTCTACTATTTGCAACCCTATCAATAAATGACCCCCACAATGTGATTCATGTCCCTTCATGGATTGGTTACCGGTCTTGAACGCCCATGAATCCCCATTGCTGCCACGAGTCGTTCGATCTCAATACCCTTCCGAATTGGGTCTGATATAACAGGGTTTCCTAGCCAAACACTGCTAGACCAATCCTAGGTATGTCAACCAGTAGTTAGGGAAAGAGTCAAGGGGCACCATAGGAAAGCGTCCCATATGACTTCCGTTGATGTCCAAAGACAGAAACGCCAATAGGGCATTCCCCATTCCACAACCACAACCTAGGCATTCACATCACATCATGATCCCATACAAATCACATCACATTCATATTCAAATCATAGTCCAAATCATATTCACAATACTATATCATCAATATCAATATGTAAATAACAATATGAATATGCTACTGTAGTTACAGAAGTATTATGATGTAAAGAAAAGAAAACATCAGTAGCTAGGTCATGCACTCATGTCATAATACAAAAAGACATGAAAATAGGCACATTGTGAGTTGGAATACTCACCTTGTAATCCGAACTTATAATCTTCAAGTAAGAGATCAGAGAATAGTTCCAAAATCACCTAAACAAGCTTGACAAAACATGTATAGGTCATAAGAAGTAAATCCAAGATATAGGAGTTGAAACAAAGAAAAATTGGAGTTATTGACTGCCTTGGTTGATTGGGTGGTAGCTTGGTCCAATCGACCAAGCAATCGACCACCTGAAACAGTGTTCGACAGCAAACACTAAATCGGTTATAAATTCTTCGTTTGAAGTCCGATTGATCCGAAATTCGAGGGGGAACTCCGCATAAACATACTAAGACTATCTAGAATGGATTAGACACCATTCATGGTCAAAATCAATGACTTTCTAATTTGGAAACATGACTTTCTATTTTGAAAACATTACTTTCTATTTTGATCAAAAACATGGTTTTCAATGAAAACAACCATGGCTGCAAGGAAGGATTAAGGATTCACTCAAGAGGATCGTTAGCAATAGATTAGAGATGAAAACTAACATGAATTCAGAATGATCATGAAGATTTCATATAATAATGGCTAAGAATTCAAGCATGAAGATCATAGCATCAATGGAATGAATGGAGATTCATTCAAAGACATTGAATACAGTAGATCAACAATGAAAACTAAGAATAAGAATGTCTAATACTAATTAGAAAGGAAAACTACAGTAAGAAAGAATCAGCTATCAAAACTAATTTAGAAACAAGGAAAATCAAGGAGATTCACCATATGGCTTCAAGGAATGCATAGAGTGAATGGGGTTTCACTCTAAGACACAAGGAGATCAGAGAATAGGTAGTTACAGTAGTGTAACACCTTCTCCACAATCAAAACAATGAACTAGAACAGCAGAGAGAAGAGATTAGAGAAGAAAGAGGTAGAATACCAACCTTGCAGATGAACAAGAGAGAAGGAACTTTAGATCCTTCAAGGGTTCTTCAAAATCACCAAGGAGAGGCTTTGAGAGAGGCTTCTCACGTTCACAATAGGTTTTAGAAACAAAAGGGGCTAAGGGACACGAAGTCTACTTAAATGGAGCACCAAAAACCCTAAACAAAAGATTTTCTCGGATTCTGACACCCTGTTGGTCGATTCGTTGGTCGACTGGCCTAGTCTACCACCCAATCGACCAAGCATGTCAACAAGGCCAAAATTAGGGATATCAAGGCCCAAACTTTATCAAATTCACATGGGCTTCTCCCAACTCATCAAACAACCTTCCTAGCACATAGAGGCACCTCAAAACATGTCCAAATAGGTTTTAAGTCCATCAACCAAGCTCCTAATCATCAAGGTGTAGTTTCTTATCAAACACTGAAAATGCTAGGCGTATGGAGCACCATTATCAAACTCCATGGGTTTCAAGTCAATACCATGTCTTCCATTGAAAGGGCCCACAGAGACCACTTCCTTCACTTTGGGACATTGGATCAACCCTAAAGGAAAGGTCTGACATGACTTCCTAAGACTTTCAAGGATAGCAACACTGTTATCAAGGTCCAACTTCAAGGTCAAACATTAAACAAACCTATCTTCACCCAAAACAAATAGGGTGTCCTGGTTAGGTTTGGGCTGGATTTCACAGCTATGATCTTCCTATTCAATACAAACCATGATTCTTATGTTTTCTTCATGCATCTATGATCATATTCTTATTATGATTTCTCTAGCATTATAGATGCATCTCCATAATCATTCATACTCTTGATTTACTGTATTAGTCTACTAGAATGAGATCTCATCATCTCTAGTCCTTCTCTTTCATTCATAGCTTGTTTTCAATGAAAACTATGATTTTTACCAAATTAGAAAGTATGATTTTAAATTAATAAGTATTGGTTTTGATCAGTGTTTGATGTCTAAACTATGCTTGATAGTCTTAGATTACTATCTTAGAGATTCCCTCCAAGTTTCGTAGCATTTTGAATCTCGTAGAATAGGTTTCGGATCAAAAATCTAATTTTGGATGCACATTGTTCACTGGGCAAACTGCCTGGGTCGATTGGACCAGTCAACCCAGCCAATCTACCTGTAGTGACAGCAACTCCGTTTTTGATCCATTTCGACTCCAATCTTTTGGAATTGCTTCTTATGACCTATACATGTTTTGTTTAGGTGATTTTGGATCAGTTCTCTAATATCTTATTTGAAGACTATAAGTTGGGTTATGAGGTTAGTATTCCAGCTCACAATATGCCTACTTGCATGCCTTTATGTATTATGACATGAAAGCATGATTCAACTATTGTTGTTTGATTTCTTTTACATCATGATACTTCTGTAACTACGGTAGCTTGTCCACATTGTGAATTACATTTTAGAATTGATTATTGATTATGAGAATGCGATATGGACTATAATATAGATATGAGTGTGAATATGATATTTTTGGAATCATGATGTGATGTGGAGGCCTAGGTCGTAGTTGTGGAATGGGGAATGCCTTACTGGCGTTTTTGTCTTTGGACATAAGTGGAAGTGGTATGGGATGCTTTCATATGGTGCCCCTTGACTCTTTCCCTAACTACTAGTTGACATACCTAGGATTGGTCTAGCAATGTTGGGCTAGGAATACCCCTGTTATATCAGACCCGATTCTGAAGGGTATTGAGACCAAACGACCAGTGACAGCAATGGGGATTCATGGGCGCTCAAGACCGGTAACCAACTCATGAGGGGACATGAATCACATTGTGAGGGCCATTTATTGGTAGGGTTGCAAATAGTAGACTTGGGCTCATGGGCGTTCAAGACCGGTAACCAATCCGTGAGAGGACATGAGAGCTTCCCGTTTATTATTTCTGGATGACCAATAGAGTTGATGAGTTCGTAGTCTAGGTATATGCTGACTCTAGTGGAAAGGATACCGGAAAGGATCGCCCGGGGTGAGGAATGGACGTATCTGGGCCTGAGTTGATATAACTAAGTAGAAGACTTGCATTTGGCTAGGCTTTACTTTAACATGTGCCAATACTTGGACCAATGGTGATATGAGAGAGAGGTGACCTAACCCAACAATGGAATGTCCAAGAGGATGCATGACCCAACTACCACCAGCAGACCCAAGATGCCAAGATGGCTAAGGGAGAGTGAATGACCTTCCCAAAGAAGTATGATGCTATGACTTAAAGCATGTCTGCCAATAGAGACCAGCATACATACATAGAGTTAGAAGCATATTTGCATATATTGTTCCATATCATTGCATATATATTTGCTTGTGAATACATGTGAAGATGCTTATTGTGTTTGGATTACTTGCTAAGTTCTTTTAAGCTTACCCTTCGGGGGACTTGTTTTTAGATGACATTGCAAGATCGAAAGAGAACTCGTGCCCTATCACGGAGGACCTTTCCATATATGGTACAGCTCCGGATGTCCTTGGACAAGGTGTTGACCAACGAGGCAGCCAACACTCAGATTTGGACTGCGTTGATGTCTACTATTGATGGCAGCCGCCATTGTCTTATTCACCGATGGGATCATGCGCTTGATGCTGATCTGAAGCTTCAACAGCATAACCCAAAGGTGAAGCAGATGAAGACTGAAGAAGAAGAAGAGCTGACTGAAGATGTTGATTAGACTTCTCTTGTTTCTTCTATACTTTTATTTTTACTTGCATTAGCTTAGGGCTTTGCTTTAGATTTCGATCTACCTTCTGCATATGTTTTGGAGTATATTTTTGCTATACTCTACAGTTGTCTTTTGATTTGGTATCTTGTTATTCCGCAATCTGATATTCTTTAGTGATCCTTCTAAGATTCTTTCCTGACTTTTATTAGTAAAATACTTGAATACAATGATTTGTTCTTGCTTTTGATTATGTTATTGTGCTAAATGGATATGATCGTTCCTAAACTTGATCTTCAGGGCTGATCACACCTCTGGGTATTCCAGATAGGGTACCGGCTGATGGGATATGACACTTACAATCAAAACAATAAGATAGAATAGTAGAGAGAAGAGACTAGTGAAGAAAGAGGCAGAATACCAACCTTGTTGAAGAGAAACCAAATTAGAAACTAGGAGGAATACTTGGGGTTCTTCCACAACACCAAGAGAGGATTTGAGAGAGGCTTCACACGTTCTCTTGAGGTTTAAGAAACAAGAGAGGTTGAAAATCAAGTAGTCCCATTAAATTGAGCATAAAAAACCCTAAAAGAAGCCTTACACAGACTCTGTCCCTGTTCGTCGATTGGCTGGTCGACTATCCCAGTCAACCACCCAGTCGACCAAGCTTGACAACAAGGCTTATTCAGGGACTTCAAGGCCCAACCTTCTTCCAATTCAAATGGGCTTCTCCCAACTTAGCATATGGCTCACTTAGCATAGAGGAATGCCTTCAAACCATGTCCAACTAGGCTTTAAGTCCATCAATCAAGCTGTTAAACATCAAGGTGCAATTCATCTCTAAATCAGCTAAGGTTTCCAAAAAGGAGCTCCATCATCACTTTCTATGGGTTTTGAGTCAAACACCATGTCTTTAATTGAGATGGCACACCAAGTCTTCTTCCTTCACTTCAGGTCTTCAGATCTACACCAAGGGAGAGGTCTGACTTGACTTCTTAGGACCTTCTAAGCATATCCACACTGAACTCAGGGTCCCACTTCAAGGACAAATACCACTAAGTCACTTCTTCATCCAAAACAGATAGGGTATCCAGGCTACGGTTTGGGTTGGATTTCACACATACGGTTCCTAAGGTGTTGGCTATTACAACTACGACGGTGAAGACTACCAATGTAATGTTGGAACATATCAAGATTAGTCAGACTCTGGAGCTTGTGTGTCGGTGTTGGGATATTGAAGTCTTTACGTTTAGACATACTCTTTTTAGATTAGAAGAGACCTATGTTTAGTCTAGTTTTATTCTATTTCTTAGATTTGATTTAGTTGAAATTCCTTTTGAGATTGATCTACTTCTCCGCTGCTGTTATAGAGTGATTTTCCGCTACACTCTATAATCTGATTATTCTTTTGGTATCTTATTTCCGCACTTTGATTTGATTGTAATCTTTCTAAGAATCTTTATTCGATTACTTCTTTAATGATATTTAAACATTGATTTAGTCTTGTTCTTCATTATATTATTGTGAATGTGAGAGGAGGATTGCTATGAACTAGTTGGGGCTGTGGATCATACACTCGGGTATTGCGGTTAATGTACCAACTGAGTGGATGTGACAAAATTAGCACCGGCCGAAAGAAGATAAATAAATTAAAGACTTTTTCAATGAAGCAACTTACCGGGAAGGAATCCCAAAGCAATGCAAGTATCTTGGGGTATTCGTGCAATGGCCATTAATGGCAAAATCATTCTTGTCTTCGTAGGGAGTCGAAGAATTCGCTCCCTGGTACGCTCCTCGGCTACAGATAGATCTAGGAGATCGTTTGTGTGAAATCCAACCCAAACCTAGCCCAGGGCACTGTTGCTTGTGTACCAAGATGTTATGCAAGTGCACGTATTGCAATCAAGTAGTAAATGATAAGTAGAGTATCGATCCCACGGAGAATTCTATCCTTAACTTTCAATGTAAAAGTAAAATTGATTTAAAAGAAATTAACAAGGCTGATTTGTGATTGACTAACTAAATAACCAAATGACAGGTAATAAAACTAAGGAACTAAAATGGAGATTAAGCAATAGAGGGAACTTAGTGAGTGAAAAGAGTGTTGGGAGTCAAGTTTCCCTTCCCCTAAATTTTATAATGCAAATACTAAAGTAATACTACAACCCCAAAATATATCAAGAACCTGGAATGAATGGCAATATGGTATTTTCCAATATACATAAGCTAGCATCCTAAATCAACATCTGCATATTCCTATGAAGAATTGAAATATGAATGCAATTTAAACCCAATCCCAATCATGACCATGTGAGGTAATTGGGTATTCCTACCCAACCTACTAATTAATACAAACTAATTAAAGATTATGCTAACTCACACAATTCAACAAGCATCTAAGCTGCATTAACTTTCTAGTTAACTCAACCATAACAATCGTTCATGAAGGATTCATCAACAACCGAAATTAATCAATATATATCATGCTGAATTCATTGACAACAAGTTGTATTGTAGTAAAACTAAAGAACGCATGATAAGTACATCTCAAAATTCAGGTTAGGTACTACTATCATCCCAACACAACACAAGTTTAGCCCATAACGGACATTAAAAACGCAGTAGTTATAGTTAACATTAAGCTAGAAGATGAGAAGATAAGTTTATAAAAATGAAAAGAAACTAAAGCTTCAATGCTTCCACAAGAGCTTCAGCCTTCTTCTCCAGTAGATCAACTTCTGTAGCAGCTTTCCTTGCTTCCGCATGAGTCCAGCTCTGGTTCTTCTTCTCCTTGCTTCAGCCATGTCCTCTATTCCCTTAGCCGTGTGTTCCCTCTTCCTTCTCTCTTTTGCCTCTCCTTCTTTCTTCCATAATATGCACTCATCATTAGGGTAGAACCACTAACCCTAGGATTAGAACATTCCTCCTTAGATCAAGGGCCGAGAACAATCATGCATTTACAAGAGTAACGTCCTCTTAAGTTAGCCCCTTCTGGTCATTTCCACTTGAATTGGATCTAAGAATATTCTGCTCCGTATTGCTGCAGCAAACTCTACAACAAAGTTAGAGGATAGATTCTACTCCTATTATGGCTCTTCACCTACATTTTTCAAGAGAAAGAGAAACAATCAAATTCATCCATAAATCTGAAGAGAAATTCATGTAAGAGTGACAATAATGAACTAAACAAGATGCAACATGTTAAGACTAAATAAGACAACATCTAATGAATACTAACACTAAAACAAAGACAAAATACTCCTAAATCAAGCCATCTCAATATAAAGTTACCAATCTTAACTCTATTTCATAGAGTTATCAGGCACCCTATTTATTTTGGGTGAATAAAGATTTGTTTAATGTTAGACCTTGATGTTGGACCTTGATTTCAGTGTTACTATCTTTGAAAACCTTAGGAAGTCATGTCCGATCTTTCCCTTAGTGTAGATCCATGTCCCGAAATGATGTAAGTTGTCCTTGTGGACCCTCTTTATGGAATACATGGTGTTTGACCCGAAACCCATGGATATGGTTGATGGTGCTCCATACTTGGATGCATTGTCAGTGATTGTTTTGAATCTGCAGCCTGAAGAAGGTGAGCTTATTTGGTGGAGCTAATGAACTCATGTGCTCAATCTGAAGGTATTTCCCGAAACTAGATTTCTTGATTAACTTGTAGGAGAAAAACCCACTCAATTTGACCCCGTATAGCCCTCCGAATCCTTGTCCGAAGTTTTTGAACTATGTCTGGCCAATCTTGTCTGCGCATCGAAGAAGATTGAATTATTTGAAGCACCTAATGAACTCCCGTGCTCAATCAAAAGGTATTTCTGGAAACTAGACTTCTTGATTGACTCGTGGGAGAAAACCCACTCAATTTGACCCCGTATAGCCCTCTGAATCCCTGTCCGAAGTTGCTGTTCTTGTTTGGTCGACTGCTTGGTCGACTGGCCAGTCGACCAAGGGAATCTAGCCCAAGAAAATCTGGTTTTTTTGCCATTTTGGGTTCTATTTATGTGGAACTTCGTGGTTTTCACCCATTTGCTGTTGGGACTCTCTTGGGACGTGGGAAGGCTCCTCTTGGGTCTCTCTTTGGTGTGGGTGAAGAACTCCTATAAGATTCTTGATTCTTCTTCTTCAATTTCTTCCCCAATGAATGTATTCTCTCACTTACACTCTAATCCACTCTCACCTCTTCTCTTTCTTGCTGTTGAGACTATGAAGATGGTGCTGCAACCTTGCAACCATCTCTTCTAATATCTCTTTTGATTTGCCTAAACTCCATTTGCATTCTATCAATGCTATATTCCCTATACATGATCCCTAACCTTGCATTATTATAATTTTCTTCATAACATCATGATTTCATCTCCTAAAACTGAATTGCTATAGTATGTTAGGTCTGATTTCTTGTTAGTAAATGATTCAATCTATTGTTCATCATTCCCTTAATTGTATCTATGATTCCCTTGCAATTGCAATCAATTTCATTGAAAACTATTATTCTAGCATATAGGACCTAGGGTTACGATTTGGGTATTCCTAATTGGACTGTTGGATCTTGATGAAACTTAGTGTATAGTTGATGCGTCCAAAATCTGCTCAGCCCTTAGATCTCCTTAGAATGACCTGCAAAACGAAAGCATCAGATGTGGCCCGATTGCTGGGGTTAGGAGTCCACCTCCGAAGGCTAAGTCAGTCGATGAACTTAATCACAAACGGCTCTGTTAGTAGCACAGAGCTAAGGAATGAATAACGGGAAAACAATTTAGATCATAAGCATCTGAGTGTTTACGTCCAAATGTGTGTGTAGATCTTGTCCCCTTACCTTGTAGGTAAGTGATGTTTATATAGAGTGTACCTTCGAATCTTCTTCGTTGGATGTATTTGAGCCTTCTTCGGATAGTCGTTGGATTCTAACAGTTAGATCCGTTGAGCGATAGTTTTCTACTAGTTTGAACTAGTAGAGGACTCCTGAGATAACCTCACAGTTATCTGATGATTATCCCTTCAATAGTGATAAGTGACAGCCGCCAAGTTGTGCCTGCCATCATTAGGGTAATTAACGTAATCCATAAGTTGGATTAGGGCGTGCTTGTTGCTGATTTAGTTTTCTTCCTCAGCAAGCTACCTCCTGGACCCGGCTCTCTCGGAAGCGAGTCGATTCCTTTCGTCCCGACCGGATTTGAAGGTCAAACCAAGTATGAACAAGGTTTGATCATATTTTCTCCACATCAATAGTGTTCTTATATTGCCATAATCATTCCCTCCAAGTTTCGGATCAATCGGAGCACCGGAAGATCAGTTTTGAGCCAAATCTCATATTCAGCCCGTTACTGTTTGCTCTGGTCGACTGACAGTCGACCAGCCAGTCAACCAAGATATGACAGCAACTCTGTACTAGCCAGAATTGCTCCGTTTGACCTCCGATTTGATTGTTTTCTTCTCTAATGTGTCACATGTGTTGTTTAGGGTTCAAGCACTAAGTTTGGGACTATTCTAAGAGATCTTTGGGATTAGTTTCGATTCGATTAAGGTAAGTATGGTTATCGCCATAAATACATAGGCTATGTGCTTATGCCTTGATTTTCATAACTTAGTGAGCATGGTCTCTTTATTACTTTTGAACATCATAGGACTGTTATACATGCTTTAGAACAGTAGTATTGTGATTTCATATGCTCTTCTTATAATGATTAATTATTCTTGTCACTTGTACATATGATGAATCATTTCAATATTTGGATTGAACTTCTATGATGATGATGTATCAAATGTATGTGAGATGTTGGACTTGAGCATGTGGTTGCTTAGGTATAACTTGGGATTGGGGAGTGTCCTATTGACGCTTCTGTCCTTGGGCATCGGAGGGAATAGTATGGGATGTTCTCCAAAGGTGCCCATCTACACTTTCTCGGGTTATTGGATGACATACATAGGATTTGTCTAGTTGTGTGGCTAGGATGTCCCTGTCGTATCAGACCCAAATCGAAAGGGCATTGAGACCAAACGACCCGTGGTAGGTATGGTTTGATGGGCACTCGAGACCAGTAACCAACCCGTAAGAGGACATAAACCATACTATGGATACCCGAAAGGAGCCATTTATTGGTAGGGTTGCAAATAGCTAGACTTGGGCTCACGGGCGCTCAAGACCGGTAACCCAACCCGTGAGAGGACGTGAGAGCTTCCCATCTATTATTTTTGGATGACCAATAAGGTTGATGAGTCCATAGTTTGGGACTATGCTGACTCTAGTGTGAAGGATACCAAGAAAGGATCGCCCGGGGCGAGGAATGGACGTATCTGGATCTAACATGATATGACTGAGTAGATGACTTGCATTGGGCTAGGCTTTACCTTGACATGCGCCAATACTTAGACCAAATGGTGATGTGAGAGAGCGGTGACCGAAACCCCAGCCAAGGTTGTCCGGAAGGTTTCAGGACCCAATTCCCACCAGCTTGAGTGATTGAGACCTACCCAAAGAAGTATGGTGCTATAATTTAAAGTATGCCTACCTTAGAGACCAACATTCATAGAGTTAGAACCATACTTGCATCATGTGTTTCATATCATATTGCATCATGTTATCATATGGCATATGTTTTATGGAATGATTGTCTTGCTGAGTTCTTTTGAACTCACTCATTTTTGCAACATATTTGTTAGACTTTTCTGCAGGTACTACCAAGTTGGTGACTCGTACCACACTGGTTGCAGTGAACATGTTGATAAAGACTAGCAGTCCGAGACTGATATTTGTCAGGAGCATATTCGGCCTGGCTTAGTTTTTTATGATTTTGTTATTTAGGAAAAATTGTATAAGCTAGAAGAAACTGTAATTTAGTTGCTTACCTTTTCTTTCCCTTCTTTTGAGAACCGGTTGTAACCTTTACTTTTATTCGATCTACCTTCCGTTATTGTTGTAGAGTGGGTTTCCACCTCATCCCACATTTTAATTATTTATTTTATTGGTATCTTTCCACACTCTGATGTTCCTTGTGATTCTTCTGATATTCTTTCCTTGACTTTTATTATTAAATTACTTGAAAACTATGAATTGTTCTTGCTTTTGATTAAGTTATTGTGCTAAGTGGATATGATCGTTCCTAAACTTGATCTTTTGGGCTGTGGATCACTCCACCAGGCATTCCAGATAGGGTATCCCCTGGGTGGATTTGACAGTTTGATCCTCTGGCCGGTCCACTAACCCAATAGATTGGGAAAGAAGGTTCAGAGGGTGGCCAGACGAAAAAGTATTTCGGGCACCACCCCTTGGTGTTGGACGAGAATGTGATATTTCCTACGAAATTTTCATACCAACCACATTGGTGGAAGTACATTTTGAAAGATAAAACCATCCATCCTACTCCTGCTTCTTCACCATGAAAAAATCAAGGCACAGCGCAAACGATGGACAGACTTTGACTTGCTTGCCCTGACAGAACCCCCAATAGCAGATGACATTGCGCCAGCTATTGAGTGCAAACATACTTGGGCACATCTGAAAGTGAATCATTATCTCCTTGAACAATGGTTGAACGGGAAGTCTAAAACCACTCTTAAGTGCATCTTCATAAAGGCAGAATTCCCCGGGACAAGGAGTGTTCGCCCTCTCATCATTGGTCGGGAACCTAAGAACAAAATCTAAAGGTATCTCGTATTTTTTATGAAGGAACTCTAACCTTTCTTCTATCATATGGGAGACTGGAATTCAGGTCTAGAGGAAGATGGGTCATAATCTATGTGGTTGGGAGTAAGGTCTTTATCTATTCAATCTTATACTCTTCGAGAATAAGACTGTCTTTCCACCTCTTTCTCTTGGCCTTGAACTTAGCCCAGGCACTCAAGGAAGTCCTATTATTAGGAAAAGCCGAAGATGAAGGTTGGGACTCTATTCTGACCTCATCACCATCATTACTGGATGGATCTTGACCAGAATAAGAGGAAGGGTCATCGGACCAACCACTCGAACATTGCTCAGTATCTCTCAAATGACTGGGATCATACTCATTCAAAGGCCTTTCTTCGTTCAACTTTTTTGGTTTTAGAAACTATGGTTTTAACCCTCTTTACTAGAACCATGATGTTCTAAGCAAAAGAAGAGGAAAAGGGTAGAAGAAAACACAAAAAGAATAAGAAAAATAGAAGAAAACAATATAAGAAAACAATATAAGAAAACGATAAAGTTCAAAGGAATAGTCAAGTATTCCATTATAAATCTTCATAAAGTAAATGAAATGAAGAAAAAGGAAAGGAACTTACTAGTTCTTGTTCAAAACTCTTCAGAAGAAAACAAATGAAGGAAGAAGACAATACCTTCAAAAGCTCTATGTTTTACTCTCGTATGCACAAAAATGAAATGAGAGAAGAAGAAGAGGGAAAAGGATATTTAAACATCTTTGAAGATTCCTATCCAAGAGGTTAAAGTTATTTCTCTTCAACGATTCAAATGAAGAGCTCTTTAAGTATCCTTGAGATGCCCATCCAATGGGTGTTATGTTAAACAAATGGATGGATAAGATGAGGAGTCTTTTCATAATCCAACCACATCATTATGTGACCTATTGTTGAAACGTGACGCACATAACGCAACTCGAGGAGAACATGCATTAGTTAACATGTGCGATGAATGGCTATCCATTACTGCAGCGTTTAGGTTTTCAAAGTGGGGAAGATGCACGGGAAACAACGGTATAAATTCTTCCCGGCACACAGAGCAACAAATGAAGACAGAACAATCCCTTGGGCCGAGCATACTACTACCGACACCAAGGGACTGAGGGACTTATGTTAATGACTGATTTGTATAAATAGGTCGACCATGGTCCAAGCCGACCAAAATGGATCGACCATAATTACCCAAACCATAACACAATCGTCAAGAACGATCAAAGTCCTATACACAAAAGACTCCCGAACATATAATAATCAGTGAGAATGATCAAAGTCTCTATCCACAAAGACTCTAGAGCGTATGAGATCAGAGACTCTCCGGGTAGGAGAGTTGGGAACGAATTTATCAACAAGAGTCCGAGCAGGACTCCAATACGGAAGGATAGGTAAACGATCCCAGAATCTATATAAACAGATCCAAGAGCAAGAGAAAGGTAAGCAATAGTGAATACTTCATTCCTAATTATTCTTCTAGATTGGTCTCTTGCTAACTAGCTCGTCGGAGGCTGACCTCGACCAACACGGTCAAGTACGTTTGTACAGGACAGCGAATCTTGGTGGACGAGGAGAATTTTTGTAGCAACACCGAGAAGTAAGAATCCAAGTTAATTAATAGGATTTATAATAATAAGACATGCCAATGCGTGTGCAGTGTACGAGCGAGGACGGTGTACTGTCCGAGCGCTCAGCGTCGGCAATGGGCTGTTTGGGAGCTTTTGGCCCACGCTTGCATCTCTTAAAGTGAGATCAGATATGAACCTTGTATTTTGATCAACAATAGATCTAGGGTGATAAAAGTAGATACATACATATTTATTTGATGGTTCAATTTGGACCGTTAGATCGTGCGGCCGAATGATTCGACGACTCAGATCTGAATATAGGCAATTGTATCCCTACAGAGAGGTGCACCCATATGAATAGAGTCATGAACTGTTTAGTAGAGGCACCTCAATGCCTATAAAATACCCTTTAGCTTCTCAACAGCAAGAGAATAAGAAAATTTTTGAAGTTTTCTTTGTTCTTAGGTTTTGTTTGTGCTTTGCAAAACTTGTGGAAAAACAACTTTGAGTTGGGCTTCTTTGTATCTTGGGAGACGGTTCGCCGGTACCTCATAGCACCTTCAGTGAGGGCGAATTACGTCTTAAGGACGGCGACTATAATAATGCACCTAGAAGTTCCTGCTTTCACACTGTGATCTTGTGCTCCTGATACTTGTAAACTTTTGCAAGAGTCCCCAAAGTTGCACACTTATGTTAAAAATGTAATGTTATTCATTTAACTTAATTTCCAACTTGTCTTTTATTTAAATTAGATAATTTCCATATGCATTTTGATCATTTTCATCTAATTTTGCATTGTTGATAGTATCTGCGACATGATATGTTGCGAAATGAGACATCTCTTAAAATTACTACATTATTGATATGTGATACTTTAAACATTGATCATACAATATGAGTCTCTATAATTCTATAAGTATAATGAACTTATAAATATTGACTCCCATTCAACACATGTTGGAAATTGGGATTTTTTTAAACCTTTAGTTTTGAGAACTGAGGTTCATCTAAATCAGCTTATGCACACGTCAACTATATCCTCTTAGAGGTTTGTTCTGAGATTCAAACTCTTTGCGTCATACTCTGAAGCATTTGTCTTTGTCATCTAGCCAATCCTTGAAGTTAAACCAATTTTCTTTTTTCTATTCAAAGAGAATGAATCTACTTAAATTGAGAACCTTGCACCATCTTGTAGGTCCGAATAGAATCAGATTTAGGAGGAAAAAAAACGACTCAAGTTGGAAAAATAGTTATTTTTCTATTAATTTTCAATAAACAAAAAGGACGTGGGACATGTGTGTCTTTCCAGTTAGTATAATAAAATAAAGAGTACATTTTTGTCACTCCCATATTCTTATACTTTATTTACTAAAACTGCCTTACTCAAATTCCACATCTGATTCTCCCAAAACCCCAATTTTTCACATCTCTTTCTGCCCTAGTGTTTTTAAATACACAAATCACCCCCTATTTTTGTCAACTCAGTCGGTTTCTCCCTTTCAAGTTGAGTCGGATCATTTTGTTTGGTTCAATCTTAGTATTTGAATCATTGAACTACCCTCTATCTTCTAAATCTCTGAAATCAATCTTTTTTTTTTGTTGGGGAGGGGGACCAAAAAAAAAAAAAAAAAGGAGGAAACCTTTATGTGCACACCATTGATTTGGGCATAAAAGTACTGACTTATTGTTCCATATATTACGCTTGGCTCCATCTTGTCAAAGACGCATCCAAGCCTTTAGTGAAATCCAAATTAAATTCATGATATAACCAAATTAGCATCAATTAAAAATTATTTTTAGAATATATTATTAATATTAATACATAGGGAGATCCCTTCACCCATCTTCTTCATTGGTTAAGTTGAGTCATTGGCAGAATCCATCCACTACCATCGGAAACTACTCATTATCACCCAAAAGCATCAACCACCACCTCTTTTGTTAGGGTTTTAGGGTTCATTAATTAGGGTTATTCCTCTTTGATTTACTTCCTCAATTTCCTGCAACTTCATTAGATAAATAAAAAAAAAAAAAAAAAAAATAGAAGAAGAGGATAATAAGATATGGAACAAACCTACTACAAATGAAAAAAAAATAAAAATTAAGAAATTACATAAAAAGAAAATAAAAAAAAATAATAATAAAAAAAAAGGCTAAAGCATAAAGACGATAATTATCAAGAAAAAAAAAAAAGAGCACACAATTTTACAGTTATAGCCATTCAGATCTGTTTATATTATCAAATTAAGCAATATGAAAATGGCCCAGCCCAAGTAAAGAAAACAATAGTTAAGAAAGCACGACATTAGCGGCAAGGATGAGGCTCTTGTTCACCTCAGCCGCCTTAATCTATTCGTGTTAGGCCATGAAATGTGTGTTTTATGCATCACGAAGGCGGCTTGGGAGACGACGGTCACATCATTCAGATCTGTTTTTTTTTTTGGTAAAGCATTCAGATCTGTTTACATCATCAAATTAAGCAACATGAAAACGGCCCAAGTAAAAAAAACAATGGTTAAGAAAGCACGACATTAGCGGCAAGAATGAGGCTCTTGTTCACCTCAGCCAGGTGCCTTAATGCACTTATTCGTGTTAGGCCATGTGGCATTAAATGTGTGTTTTATGCATCAGGAAGGCGGCTTGGGAGACGACGGTCACATCATTAATTCAAATGAGTCCATTGAACTTCCTTGGGAGTAAATGAGGATGATTCAAATTCCACAGGGTGGACCCGGTAAGCACCATATGAGAACCATTCCAAAGCATGCGCATTAGGCTGTGATTGTTTGCAAAGGTAGGGTGGGGGAAAAAATGTGGGTCTCATGTGTAGTGGGGTGAGGGAGAATAAAAAGAAAATAAAGAATTTTGTGAAAAAGTAATAGTGTTGGGTCTCACTTTTTACTTTTTCCAATTTTGTGGAGAACATATAACCCGAGGGGCCCCTCGGGTAGGTGTGTCCTCCCTCTGAAGGTTCAGAAAGCTCCTCGGGAAAGACACACACCCCCACTCGAGGAAGTGTGTCCCCTTCCTAAGGGGGTTTAGAGAGTCGCTCGAGAGTGACACACACTGCCGCTCGGGCAAGCATGTTCCCTTCTTTCGGGAGGTTCAGAGATCTCCCTCGGGAGGAACCTACACACCCATTCGGGTAAGTAGACCTTTAATAGTGACGTTGAAGACACCAGGTCAAAAGGGTCAGTTACAGATATTACTTAACATATCCGTTCCGAGAATTGGGGAGATGAATAAGCGAATAACGGCTCTATCAGGCCTACCAAAAAAGGGAGCGTAATTCCTAAGATATCTCACCCACTCTTCAACTGAATATGTGAAATTCGAGGAGACGGCGCCTCCAGGTATCTTCTGTATAAACCCTCATCCTACAAGGAGAAAGGTACGAGATTCATCTTACGATTATTCACTATGCCTTGAGAACTCTCTCAGGGTCTTCAATTGTTGCCTAGACTAATTTGGGCGTCGAAGGCGGTTCCCCGGCCAAAACTTGGCCGTTTCGTTCTTGTTTTCTTTGTGAGTGCAGGCATCTTAGCTATTCCTATTTGGCTGTAGAAGTCTTAAGGTGGTTATCCAAGTATCCGGCTCTCGAAAAAGGTTTAGACGCAACAAATTGGCGCCGTCTGTGGGAAATGTCACAGAAAGTCATGACGAGACATACCACTAACTAGGTGACGAATTCCAATCAAGTTATTACTTGTGGAAGAGAAAGGGAGATAGGAAACGAGCATGTTGAAGAATAGGTTCTCCTTCCTCCAGATCAACAAATTCCAATTCCAGAGGAAGTTCGAGAGGGAATTCCAGAGAATCCTCCAAGAACCATACCGACTCCATTTGGAGAAGGAGGTTCAAATCAACTGTCACATCCCACCAAATCCACCCAGCCTATACCCTAGCTGGATTACCCGGGGGAGTGATCCACAGCCCAAAAGATCAAGTTTAGGAATGATCATATCCATTTAGCACAATAACATGATCAAAAGCAAGAACAAATCATTGTATTCTAATAAGTTAATAATAAAATTCATGAAAGGATCACAGAATGATCACTAAGAATATCATAGTGCGGAATAATAAGATACCAAATCAAAAAACAACTATGGAGTATAGTGGAAATATACTCCACAAACATATGCAGAAGGTAGATCAAAATCTAAGTAAAGCTCTAAGCTACTACAAGTAAAATAAGAGTCTAGAAGAAATAAGAGGAATCTAATCCACATCTTCAGTCGGCTCTTCTTCTTCTTCAGTCTTCCTCTTCTTCACCTTTAGGTTATGCTCTTGAAGCTTCAGATCAGCATCTAGCGCACGATCCCATCGGCGAATAAAACGATGCCGACTGTCATCAATAGGAGCCATCAACGCAGTCCAAATCTGGGTGTTGGCTGCCTCGCTGTTCATTACCTTGTCCAAGGACTTCCGGAGTTGTACCATGTACGGGAAGGTCCTCCGTACCATGGCACGGGTTCTCTTTCTTTCCTGCAATGTCATCTAAAACAAGTCCCCCGAAGGGTAAGCTCAAAAGAACTTAGCAAGTAATCCAAACACAATAAGCATCTTAACATACATTTACAAACAAATATATATGCAATGATATGAAACAATAAATGCAATATGCTTCTAACTCTATATGTGTATGCTGGTCTTTATTGGCAGACATGCTTTAAGTCATAGCACCATACTTCTTTGGGTAGGTCTCAATCACACAACGCCGTTTGGTAGTGGGTCCGGCATCCCTCAGAACATTTCATGGCTGAGGTTTAGGTCATCGCTCTCTCACATAACCGTTTGATCTAAGTATTAGCGCATGTCAGGGTAAAGCCTAGCCAAATGCAAGTCTTCTACTTAGTTATATCAACTTAGTTCCAGATACTTCCATTCCTCGCCCTTGGCGATCCTTTCAGGTATCCTTCACCCTAGAGTCAACGCATCTTTCTCCGTGGTAAACAACCACCATCTCGGACTACGGACTCATCAACCCTATAAGTCATCCACATATAGTAAACGGGAAGCTCTCGTCCTCTCACGGGTTGGTTACCGGTCTTGAGCGCCCATGAGCCCAAGTCTATCCGTATGCAACCCTATCCATAAATGGCCCCCACAATGTGATTCCCGTCCTCTCACGGGTTGGTTACCGGTCTTGAGCACCCGTGAATCCCCATTGATGCCACGGGTCGTTCGGTTTCAATGCGCTTCCGAATCAGGTCTGATATAACAGGGACATCCTTGGGAAACACTGCTAGACAGCCCTAGATATGACAACCAATGATTTGAGAAAACGTCGATGGGCATCTTCGGAGAACATCCCATACTATTCCCTTCGATGTCCAAGGACAGAAGTGTCAAAAGGACACTTCCCAATCCCAAATCATACCTAATCAATCACATCACAATCATACATGTCACACCATAGTCCAAATCGCATTCAACATCATTCATGATTCATTCCAATATGTAAATCACAATATTAACATCCTACTGTAATTGTAGAGGTAACATAATATAAAGAAAGTAATTCAACAGTAGCTAAATCATGCATTCGAATCATATCATTCATTACCAGGTATGTAAATATGCATATTGTGAGTGGAATACTCACCTAGTAATCCAAACTTATAATCTTCAAGTAAGAGATCAGAGAACAGTTCCAAAATCACCTAAACAAGCTTGACAAAACATGTATAGTTCATAAGAAGTAAATCCAAGAGATAGGAGTCGAAACAAAGCAAAATTGAGCCTACTGACTTGGTTGGTCGATTGGTTGGTCTACTGACCCAGTCGACCAATGGAAACAGTACGGAACTGCAAACACCAAATTGGTCATAACTTTTTCGTTTGAAGTCCGATTGATCCGAAATTCGAAGGGGAGCTTCCTAGAACATATTAGAACTATCTAGGAAGGTCAAAGCATCAAGTAAAGGTCAAAATATAGGTTCTTGATTTGAACCAAGAAGTTAGGGTTTCAATCTTTATGTCCCATGGCTCTCATGGAAAGGCTAGGGTGCAATAAGGATTCACCTTAGGAAATAAAAGACTACTAACCATGTCAAGAAAAGCTTTGAGATGATTCAAGAAAGGGTTAAGGTTTCCAATTGAATATCCTCCCATGAAGGTTAACCAAGATTAGGTTTCCAGATAACCCATGGTAGGTTCACAAGATGAAAGGGAATAATTTGCTTAGCAATTTGATAACAAGAAAGTCATTGAAAGAGTTTAGATTAACACAAATATGACCAATTTGGTTACTCTCACAAGTGAGGTTACCCAAGGGTTCCCTGAAGAATTTATCAGGGTTAGGGTTAAGGTCATTATGCTGATCATAAAACCTTAAGATTGGAAGGAGATTAATGAAGTGATGGTTGCTAACAGAGAATGCAGCATCATCTTCATAGTCTCATCATAGAGATTAACCATAGAAGAAGTAGATCTGAATATGTAGGAGAGATTACTAACCTTGGATCTGAAGAATCGGAGTTGAGAGGCTTGAGATCTTGCAAAAGTTCTTCGAATACACTAAGGAAAGCTTTGAGAGAGTCTTCCCACGTTCTTAGAGAGTTTTGGAGGCAAATGATACTAAGAAAGATGAAGTTCACTTAAATAGAGAGCTAAAAACCCTAAATTGAAGATTTTCTCGGATTTCTGGCTCTATTGGTCGATTGATTGGTCTACTGGCCCCAATCGACCAATCAATCGATCAATGCACAGTTCAACAACTTCGGACAGGGATTCGGAGGGCTATACAGGGTCAAATTGAGTGGGGTTTTCTCCTACAAGTCAATCAAGAAGTCTAGTTTCTAGAAATTCCTTCGGATTGAGAACAAGAGTTTATTACGTACTTCAAATAATTCACCCCTCTTCGATGCACAATTTCTCACTAAACACTGACAATGCTTCCAAGTATGATCACCATCAACCATATCCATGGGTTTCGGGTCACACACCATGTCTTCTATAGAGAGATCCCACAAAGACTTCTTCCTTCACTTCGGGACCTTGGATTTACCCTAAGGAAAGGTTTGACATGACTTCCTAAGACTTTCGAAGATAGTAATACTGAAATCAAGGTCCAACTTCAAAGTCAAACATGAAACTAACCTTACTTCACCCAAAACAGATAGTGTAAAACCCAGACCTAACCTTGACCCGGAAACCTTGTTATTTGTAGGTCAGATTACCCAGAGTAATGTAAGAAGTCAGCTTTGGGCCATCCCAGTGGAGGACTTGGTGTCTGGCTTTGAATCCATGAAAGTTGATGATGAAGTTCTATTTATGGAAACTGAATCTTGATGAAGATCGGATTAGTTGATGGACTTGGAGTGCTCTCTATCTTGGTTTGAAGGCATTTCTACCTATTAGGTAAGTCACTTGACTTGTGTGCAAAACCCCTTTAGGATTGGATTTGATCTGGGCCTTCAATTCCCTGTTTTGGACTTGCTGTTAGCATTGGTCGACTGATTGGTCGACTGGGCCAGTCGACCAATCCACTCGACCAATGAGTGCTATCTTTGGCAATTAGGTTTTTCTTGCTCTATTTAAGTCCAATCTCGAGTCCACTTCGTATTTGCTGCCTCCAAACTCTTTGGAACGAACCAAAGACCTCTGCAAGTCATCTCCCTTGCATCCTTGGTGATTTTCTTGACGGATCTTCGTCGAAACTCTTCCTTTTGCATCAAAAGGTATGTCTACTCTCTCTTCTTCTCCTCCATCTTTGTTTTTCTTTCCTTTTTGAGTTGAGACAGTAGAAGAGATGCTGCATTCTCTGTTGCAAACATCTCTGAACATGTTCTCATGATCATCCTAAGGATTTGAGGCTAGAACAATGATCTTAACCATGATCATTGCAAGCTTTTGAAGGAATCATGATCAAACCATGATATAATCTTGTTAAACTTCTGATTTGAATTCTGATCTCTTTGGATCTTCTATATTGATCATGTTAGTAGTTAATTCTTGTGTTTTCTTTCCATGATCCATGATCTATCAATCTCTAGTTGTTCTCTTCTACCATACTATGTGTTCTTCATGAAGCATGGTAGTTACATATATGGTAGGTTTTATTTCCTTATTTAGATTTACGCTTCTAAGCCTTTTTCCTTGAAGATCTAAGTATGTTTTCATGATACCTTTACCTGAAGCAATGATCCATCCTCCTATTGTTCTTGTCTTTGATTTCTATTTCGAATTCATCAAGATCCATGGTTGAGCTAATTATGGTAACTTTTTGTTTCCTAATTTGGATCTTGATGTCTTGATTTGATTGGTGTTTTGAGGTCCCCTATATGTTAGAATACTACTGATGTAGTTTACCCCTTGATTAGTACCCTTTTGAACCAAATTCGGATTTCATATCTTAAAACTCTGTTTTTTTTAGGCTACTGTCTGCATTGGTCGACTGATTGGTCGATTGGGCCGATCGACCAATCCACTCGACCAATGAGTACAAGCAACTCGGTAATTGGTCTGTGTTGGATGTTTTGGTATCTTTTCTGTTAGGGATCTTTCCTAATATGTTGTATATACTTGTTTAGGACCTTCTTCTCAAGTTTGCCAAGATCTTACTTGATTTCTTAGGATCCCTTTGCAAGTTATAAAAGGTAAGGATGGTTATTTCCTTAATTACATAGATAGCATGAATCTAGTTTCTATATTTGAATATCATTGATATACTACTGTTGTATAACTTTGATTACAGTAGCATTACTTGTTTATGATTAATTGATTCATGAATGATTTATTTACCAGTTATATACAAGTTGATTGTAATTATTGATTTCTTTCCATATATGAAGTTACCATATATGTGATGTTATGAATTGATGCTTGTGTATGCTTAAGTATGGTTTGGAAAGGAGAGGTGTCCTTTTGACACTTCTGTCCTTGGACTACTACGGGAATATTATGGGATGTTTCCGGAGATGCCCTCTGGACACCTTCCTAAACTGTTGGATGACATATCTAGGATTGTCTAGTAGTGTTTGGCTAGGATGTCCTGTTATGTCAGACCCTAATTGGAGGGGTATTGAGACCGAACGACCCGTGGTAGCAATGGGGATTCATGGGCGCTCAAGACCGGTAACCAACCCGTGAGAGGACAGGAATCACATTGTGGGGGCCATTTATCGGTAGGGTTGCATATGGTTAGACTTGGGCTCACGAGCGCTTAAGACCGGTAACCAACCCGTGAGAGGACGTGAGAGCTTCCCGTTTACCATATGTGGATGATCAATAGGGTTGATGAGTCCGTAGTCAGGGACTATGAGGACTCTAGTGTGAAGGATACCGGAAAGGATCGTCAGGGACGAGGAATGGACGTATCTGGATCTGACTTGATGTAACTAAGTAGAAGACTTGCATTTTGGCTAGGTTTTACTCTTACATGCGCCAGTACTTATACCAAATGGTTGTGAGAGAGTGTGTTGACTTAAACCCCTGCCATGGTTTGTCCTGAGGGATGAAGGACCCATTACCAATCGGCTGCTCAAGACCGGTGAAATGATCCGTGAGAGAATCCAAGATATCTTAAATGGTTGAGGATGTGAGTGGACTTTCCTAAAGAAGTACGGTGCTATGACTTAAAGCATGTCTGCCAATAGAGACCAGCATACATAGGGTTAGATTCATTCATTCATTGCTTGTCTCATATCATATTGCATTTATGTTTGTTCGGAATCCCGCCATTTATGTTATTATGGATTTTAAGCGCCTTACCGAGTTTCTTTGAAACTCATTCCTTTATTGTACAATGTTTGTTAGACTATCTGCAGTCCTGAATACTATGACGGTCCCTATGAAGAAGCGCAAGGCGAGGAGACATATCTTCGGGAAGGTGATTGCGGTTACCACAATTACCCGAAGATCCGCGAGTGAGGTGGTTAGTCCGACCATTGAGTGGAAGCGTCCTTGTGCCATTTATGAGATTTACACTTATAAGGATGTAGTCTATAAAGTGGAGAACAATTTAGTTACCCAATGTACACTTGCTACTGGGATTAGATTTTGTCTAGTTTATTCTTTTTAGAGCTACTTTTCCGCTGGTTGTAGAGTGGGATTTTTGCCTCACTTTACTTATCTGTTTGATACTCTGATTATAACTATCTTTCTGATTTATTTATGATTCATTCTTTCCTTATTGGATCTATGGTTTATCTTCCACACTTATATTATGATTGTTCATGATTATGTTATTGTTTATGTGGGAGGTTGATCACTCGATACCTGATCTTCGGGCTGTGGATCACACTCTCGGGTATGCCAGATAGGGTACCGGCTGGGAGGACGTGACAGATAGGGTGTGAAACCCAGCCCTAACCTAACCCTGACCTTGACCCGGAACCCGGTTGTTTGTAGGTGTCACATCCACCCAGCCGGTACCCTATCTGGTATACCCGGGATGTGATCCACAGCCCCGAAGATCCATAGTTCAGGGACCACATCATCCACATCGACAATAACATAATTATGAACAATCAATATTAAACTAGCAATTGATAATAATAGATTCAGAAAAGAGATACCAAGGACAATCAGAGTACGGAAGTAAATATCATATCAGATAAATTAAGAAGGCAGTGGGCGGAATCCACTCCTTCAAATAAGCGGAAGTGAGGTCAAAATTAAATAAGTACAAGTCTCAAGTTATGAAATTTAATTTAAGGTTATTACAATTCCTCTGAGTTTAACTGTCACAAAAAAGTGGGGCGGGTAGCTACACATAAGTCTCCTCCACAATAAATATGTTCTCTTCGATAGTGAAGACCTCAGAGACCCAATATGGCTGCTCCCATACTATCTCAGGGCTAACCCTAATACGCCGAAGGATCTGCTTCGGTACCGTCACCGAAGTCTTCATTGTAGCTAGCCTCCGGATAGTAGTATGAGGCATCCGGGTCCGCCTCAGGGAATGTGCCATCAGAGAAATCACCTGTAGATTAGCCTAGCAAAATATTGCAATAGAAAAGGAATGAGTTCAAAAGATGCAGATGATATGAGACATATAATGCAATGTGATTCTACTCTAAGTATGCTGGTCATCTAGGGTAGACATGCTTTAAGTCATAGCACCATACTTCTTTACCATACTTCTTTAGGTAGTCTCAGTCACTCATCACCGGGGGGAATTGGGTCATGCATCCCTCTCGAACAAATCCATGGTTGGGGGTTTCGGTCACCACTCTCTCACATCACCATTTGGTACAAGTATTGGCGCATGTCAAGGTAAAGCCTAGCCCAATGCAAGTCATCTACTTAATCATATCATGCCAGTTCCAGATACGTCCATTCATCCCCTCTCTGGATCCTTTCCGGTATCCTTCACACTAGAGTCACGGATATTACTCACCGGACTCATCAACCCTATTGGTCATCCACAAATGGTAGACGGGAAGCTCTCACGTCCCCCTCACGGATCATTTCACCGGTCTTGAGTGCCCGTGAGCCCAAGTCTAACTATTTGCAACCCTACCAATAAATGGCCCCTTTCGGGTAACCGCAATGCAATTTATGTCCTCTCACGGGGTGGTTACCGGTCTTGAGCGCCCCAAATCCACACTACTATCACAGGTCGTTCGGTCTCAATGCCCTTCCGAATCGGGTTTGATATGATAGGGACATCCTAGCCATACATCTAGACAAGTCCTATGTATGTCATCCAATAACCCGGGAAAGTGTCGATGGACACCTTTGGAGAACATCCCATACTATTCCCTCCGATGTCCAAGGACAGAAGCACCAGTAGGGTACTCCACAATCCCAAGTTATACTTAAGCAATCACATGCCCAAGTTCATCATATCAATTCACAAAATACAACCTCAAAATAAACATTCAATTCATGACATTGACATAAGTCATCATATATTGAAATTGATAAACATGATAAGACATTGAAATAAAATAATGTAAATACAAAGCTACTGTTGAAAGACATATGTAGCAAGTCTAACATGATAGGAATATGAAATAGAAACTATGCTCACTAGGTTATGAACACCAAGTCAAAATTCCATGTCCTATGTAATTTTATCGATAACTATCCTTACCTTGAATTGGAGAAGAGAATGGTCCAAGATCACAAGTAAGTGACCCAAATAGTCTTAAAACCCTAAACAAGCATATATGAAAGGTTAGAGAAGAAATCAGAACAATCGGAGATCGAACGAATCAAAACTAGGCAAAAGTTGCTGACAACAACTCTGTTGGTCGATACATTTGGTCAATAGTATCGACCAACAAGCATCGACCAAGAAGATTTCTGACAGCAAGCTGGCTTTTTGGGTTTTGGCCCAGATTTGGTCTTTCGGGTCTCGGATCGATACGAAACTTGGGGGATAGTCTAAGCACAACATAGGGACACTAATTATCATGAATTTAACATAATCCAATGGTCCATTTAGGAATCCCCAAATTGATTCATCAAGGTCAAGAGTTGTTAAACATGGCATGAGCTATATCTTAATGCAAATTGGGGAAAAACATAGGGGATTAGATAGGGAATCACTTAGAAGCAACATTGAACTCATATGCAAGGTGTAGATTAGGTTAATCATAGGCTTCATCTCAGTTTTGGTAAATAAAGCAAGTTTGTGAGCAATAAATCATGGAAATGTGTAGTTAACAATCATGAGGTGAATAAATCATAGTCATATCGGTGAAAACATCAATATATGAGTTATAGAAGGCTCATGTCAAGGTGTTTGCAAGGTTGTAGCACCTTGGCCATGGTCCCAACAGTAAAATAGAGAAAAGAGGAGTGAGAAAGTGATTAGGAGAGAGAGTCATACCTTGAGAGTGGAACAAAAAAGTGGAAATGAGTGGTTGGCAATGATTAATGGAGTAGATGCTTCACCATTACCAAGAAGAAGTTCTTGAGAGGCTCTCCCACGTTCTCAGATGTTGAAAACGCTAGAATAGGGCTCCAGTCTCGAGGAATAAATAAATAGAAAAGAATATTCCAGAGAATCTTTAAACCTGGGTTCAACAAACCTGTTGGTCGATACATTTGGTCGATAGTATCGCGATACCAATAGTATCGACCAAAACATGTTTCTACAGAATTTAACAGAATAGTTCAGCAACTTTAGGTGTGGACTTGGAGGGCTATACAAGGTCAAATTGCATGGGGTTTTCTCCTACAGTTCACTTAAGAGGTCTAGTTTTAGGGAGTACCTTTGGATTATGCACAGGAGTCCGTTTAATATCTCAACTGTCTCACTCTTCATCAGTGCGCAGATTCTAACTTAGCACTAATGATGTGCTCAAGGAAGGAGCAGCATCATCAATGTTCATATACTGGAGTTCCGACACCACGTCATCAACCAGCAGGGCCCATAAGTCCCTTCTACCACCACTTCGGGTCTTCGGACCTACAAACACAACAATGACCGGGTCGGGTCAAGGTTAGGTAAAAGCTGGATTTTATAGTAGGTCCGAAGACCCGGAGTAAAGGAAGAAGCCAGCTGTGGGCCATCTCAGTAGAAGACATGGTGTTTGACTCTGAACCCATGGATATTGATGGTGGAGTTCAAATCTTGGAAGCCTGTGCTGATCTGGAAAGGAAGCTGCACCTGTCTGAAGATGAGATTAGTTGAAGGACTTGGAGTGCTATCTGACTTGGTTTGAAGGCATTTCTATATCCTAGGTATGTCACTTGATATGTGTGCAAAAGCCCCTGAGGTTTAGTGTAAAATCCAGCTTTTACCTAACCTTGACCCGACCCGGTCATTTTTGTTTTTGTAGGTCTGAAGACCCGAAGTGGTGGTAGAAGGGACTTATGGACCCTACTAGTTGATGACGTGGTGTCGGAACTCCAGTCTATGGACATTGATGATGCTACTCCTTCCTTGAGCACATTATTAGTGTTAAGTTAGAATCTGCGCACTGATAAAGAGTGAGACAGTTGAGATATCAAACGGATGCCTGTGAACAATCCGAAGGTACTCCCTAAAACTAGACCTCTTGAGTGAACTGTAGGAGAAAACCCCATGCAATTTGACCTTGTATAGCCCTCCAAGTCCACACCTGAACTATTCTGAAAAATTCTGCAGAAAAATGAATTGGTCGATACTATTGGTCGATACTATCGACCCAATGTATCGACCAACAGGATTGCTGAACCCAGGTTTAAAGATTCTCTGGAATATTCTTCACTCTATTTATTTATTCCTTGAGACTGGAGCCCTATTCCAACGATTGCAACATCTGAGAACGTGGAAAAGCCTCTCAAGAACTCCTTGGTAATGGTGAAGCATCTTCCCCATTAATCATTGCCAACCACTCACTTCCACTCTCTTGCTCTACTCTCAAGGTATGACTCTCTCTCCTAGTCACTTTCTCACTCATCTTTTCTCTTATTTTACTGTTGGGACCATGGCCAAGGTGCTGCAACCTTGCAAACACCTTGCCATGAGCCTTCTATACTTTATACATTGATGTTTTCTCCGATCTTGCTATGATTTACTTACCTCTTGATCATTAACCATGCATTTCCATGATTTATTACTCACCAACTTGCTTTATTTACCAAAATTGAGATGAAGCCTATGATTAACCTAATCTATACCTTGCATATGATTTCAATGTTACTCCTAAGTGATTCCCTACCTAATCCACTATGTTTTCCCCCAATTTGCATTAAGATATAGCCAATGCCATGATTAATAACTCTTGACCTTGATATGCCAATTTGGGGATTTCTAAATGGACCATTGGGTTATGTTAATTCCTTGATAATTAGTGTCTCTATATTGTACTTAAGACTGTTCCCCAAGTTTCGTATCGATCCGAGACCTGAAAGACCAAATTTGGGCGAAAACCCAAAAAGCCAGCTTGCTGTCCGAAATTCTTTTGGTCGATGCTTGTTGGTTGATACTATCGTCCCAATGTATCGACCAACAGAGTTGCTGTCAGCAACTTTTTCGTAGTTTTGATTCGTTCGATCTCCGATTGTTCTGATTTCTTCTCTAACCCTTCATATATGCTTGTTTAGGGTTTTAAGACTATTTGGGCCACTTGCTTGTGATCTTGGACCATCCTCTTCTCCAATTCAAGGTAAGGATAGTTATCGACATATTTACATAGGATGTGAAATTTTGACTTGGTGTTCCTAACCTAATGAACATAGTCTCCATTTCATATTCTTATCATGTTAGACTTGTTACATATGTCTTTCAGCAGTAGCTTTGTGTTTACATTAGTTTTATTTCAATGTCTTATTATGTTTATCAATTTCAATATATGATGAATTATGTCAATGTCATGAATCGAATGTTTACTATGATGTTATATCTGGTGAATTGATATGATGAACTTGGGCATGTGGTTGCTTAAGTATAACTTGGGATTGAGGAGTACCCTACTGGTGCTTCTGTCCTTGGACATCGGAGGGAATAGTATGGGATGTTCTCTGAAGATGTCCATCGACGCTTTCCCGGGTTATTGGATGACATACATAGGACTTGTCTAGATGTATGGCTAGGATGTCCCTGTCATATCAGACCAGAATCGGAAGGGCATTGAGACCGAACGACCTGTGGTAGTAGTGTGGATTTGTGGGCGCTCAAGACCGGTAACCACTCCGTGAGAGGACATAAATTGCATTGCGGATACCCGAAAGGGGCCATTTATTGGTAGGGTTGCAAATGGCTAGACTTGGGCTCACGAGCACTCAAGACCGGTGAAATGATCCATGAGGGGGACGTGAGAGCTTCCTGTCTACCATTTGTGGATGACCAATAGGGTTGATGAGTCCGGTGAGTAATATCCGTGACTCTAGTGTGAAGGATACTGGAAAGGATCCCGAGAGGGGAGGAATGGACATATCTGGAATTGACATGATATGATTAAGTAGATGACTTGCATTGGGCTAGGCTTTACCTTGACATGCGCCAATACTTAGACCAAATGGTGATGTGAGAGAGTGGTGACCGAAACCCCTAACCATGGATTTGTCCGAGAGGGATGCAGGACCCAATTCCCCCTGGTGATGAGTGACTGAGACTACCTAAAGAAGTATGGTGCTATGACTTAAAGCTTGTCTACCCTAGATGACCAGCATACTTAGAGTTAGAATCATATCACATCATATGTCTCATATCATCTGCATCATTTTATGATTATCTTGTGGCTTATGTGTTGTGGAATAACTACCTTGTTGAGTTCTTTTGAACTCATTCCTTTTCTGTTGCAATATTTGCTAGACTACTCTACAGGTTATTACTCTGATGGTATGTTCTCTGAGGCGGACCCGGATACCTCATACTACTATCCGGAGGCTAGCTACAATGAAGACTTTGGTGATGGTACTGAAGCAGATCCTCCGGCGTATCAAGGTTAGCCCTTGGATAGTTTGGGAGCAGCCATGTTGGATCTCTATGGTCTTCACTATTGAAGAGAACATATATATTGTGGAGGAGACTTATACATAGCTGCCCACCCCCCTTCTTTTGTGACAGTTAAACTTGGAGGATTTGTAATAACTTTAAATTTATTTTCATAACTTGGGATTTGTAATTTACCAGTTTACCTCACTTTCCGCTCGAGAGGAGGAGTGGATTCCGCCCACTACCTTCTTAATTTATCTGATAAGATATTTACTTAAGCACTTTGATTATCTTTGGTATCTCATTTCTGAATTCTATTATTATCAATTGTTAGTTTAATATTAATTGTTCATAATTGTGTTATCGTCAATGTGGATAATGTGGTCCCTAGACTATTGATCTTTGAGGCTTTGGATCACATCCCGGGTATGCCAGATAGGGTACCGGCTGGGTGGATGTGACATTTAGATCCCATTTGATCCTCCATTTCCCTATTTTGGCCTTGCTGTTCTGCTTGGTCGACTGGGCCAGTCGACCAAGCACTGGACAAAGGTTTGCTAAATCAGAGAAAATGCAATTTTAGGGTTTTTCACTTTTATTAAACCCTACTTCATGTTTCTCAATTACGGCAGCCTCCTAAACACTTTTTGAATGTGAGAAGACCTCTCCGAAACTCTCTTTGGTGATTCAAATGATTCATCTGCAGATCTGAAGCTTCTCATCTCTGATTTGCCAATTCAAGGTTAGTAATCACTTCGACATTATGAATTTCTTTTCTTTAATCTTATTCTTGATTGAGATTAGGAAGAAGATGCTGCATCCTTGCAACCATCCCTTCGTGATCTCATTCTATTCCTTGAGATCTATGATCATCGTCAAGATCTTAACCCTAACCCGGAACTTTTCTTGAAACCCTGACCTTGTATGATCTTTCTGGAAACCTTTGGTAACCTCCCATGCGAGGGAAACCTCATGGGCAATGTTTTTGTTAATCTAAACTTGATTTTTAATGATTTTCTTGTTATTTTCTTGATAGCAATCATTCCTTTTCATCCTGTGATCATAGCCTTTTCATGAGAGCCATAAAGGTTGAAACCGTAGTTTCTTGGTTCAAATCAAGAACCCATCTTTTAACCATGACTTGATGTTTTTATCTCCCTAAATGATTCTAATACATTCTAGGAAGTTCCCCTTCAAATTTTGGATCAATCCGACTTCAAACTAAGAAGTTATGACCAATCTAGTTTCTGCAATTCCGTACTGACTCGGTTGGTCGACTAGGTCAGTAGACCAAGCACTCGACCAAAGGAGGCAGTAGCTTCGTTTGCTCTCTGATCTTTTAGGTATCTTTCCTAATGTTGTATCTATGTTTGTTAGGAGTCTATTTGCCAAGTTTGGTCTCTCTCTCTTTGATCTTTGGTTTATCTTCGGCGATAATCAAGGTAAGGACAGTTATTTCATAATTACATAGAATCGTATACTCTCTTGTTTCTAATTTATGAAACTCTGAGTTTATGTACTGTTCTTGTACTTTATACTTCTGATGTACTACTGTAAGTACAGTAGCACTTCACTTATGTTTTCTTTTTTTATTATTCAAGCTTATATGAATTGCTTATTACTATATTGTTTAATGATTAGATCATGACTTTATATTCTCTTTTATATGATGAATCGTTGATTGTGTATGACATGGTTGATCTGAGTATGTGTTTGATTAGGTATGGTTTGGGATTGAGAGGTGTCCTTTTGACACTTCTGTCCTTGGACATTACCGGAAATAGTATGGGATGTTTCCGGGGTTGCCCATTGACGCTTTCCCAAATCATTGATTGTCATACCTAGGACTGTCTAGCAGTGTTTGGCTAGGATGTCCTCGTTATATCAGACCCGAATCAGAAGGGTATTGAGACCAAACGACCCGTGGTAGCAATGTGATTCACAGGCGCTCAAGACCGGTAACCAACCCATGAGAGGACGGGAATCATATTGTGGGGGCCATTTATTGGAGGGTTGCATATGGATAGACTTGGGCTCATGGGCGGTCAAGACCGGTGAGTTATATCTATGAGAGGACATGAGAGCTTCCCGTTTACCATATGTGGATAACCAATAGGGTTGATGAGTCCGTAGTCCGAGAGGGAATACGCTGACTCTAGTGTGAAGGATACCGGAAAGGATCCCGAGAGGGGAGGAATGGACGTATCTGGAGCTGAGTTGATGTAACTAAGTAGATGACTTTCATTGGGCTAGGTTTAAACCCTGACACGCGCCAGTACTTAGACCAATGGTGAAGTGAGAGAGCGGTGACTTAACCCCCAACCATGGAATGTCCCGAGGGATGCCGGACCCACTACCAAAAGGCGTTGTGTGATTGACCTACCTAAAGAAGTACGGTGCTATGACTTAAAGCATGTCTGCCAATAGAGACCAGCATACATAGAGTTTAGATGCATACATACATTATCTGTTTCATACTGTATTGCATCTTGTTATGATTTGCCGCATGTTATTTATGTTGTTATGAGTTAACTTGCCTTACTAAGTTTCTTTTGAAACTCATTCCTTTTTGTACAATCTGTTGTTAGATTATCCTACAGGTACTGACTACTATGAAGGACAGTACGATGAAGTGCAAACCGATGAAGCGTACTACACACAAGGTGTTGGCGACAATCAAGATTACCCTGATGATCCCTCGAGCGATCACATTGCGTACTACGATTAGACGTAATGTAGAGATGGAACATCTATGTTGGACTGACGAAGTCCACTATTTTGAAGATGTCATCTATAGGATAGAAAACTCGTAGTTTTGTTTGATCTTCTTTCCTTATTTTTCTTTAGAATCATTGTAATTCTTTTTAAACTTACATACTACGTTCCACTATATCTGTTGAGTGAGTTTCCGCCTCTCTCTACCCTATTTTGATATCTTCGTATATCTGGTATCATTTTCCGCACTCTGATTATATTATTTATTCATTTCCTGATTTGGATAGTTTGTTTATAATATTAAAACCTTGATTATTCCCTGTTTATGATTATGTTATTGTCTATGTGGGAGGATGATTTCCTCGATACTTGATCTTCGGGGCTGTGGATCACACACTCGGGTATGCCAGTTAGGGTACTGGTTGGGTGGATGTGATAGTTGTGCTCTTGCAACTTCGAGTCAGCCTCTAGCTCACGATCCCATCGGCAAATAAAATGATGCTGGCTACCGTCAATAGGAGCCGTCAATGTAGTCCAAACCTGTGTGCTGGTCACACCACTGGTCATTATCTTCTTCAAGGATTTCTGAAGCTGCATTATGTAAGGAAAGGTACTCCGTACCGTAGAACGGGTTCTCTTTCGTTCCTGCAAAAGCATCTAAAAACATGTTCCCCGAAGGCTAAGCTCAAAAAGAACTTAGCAAGTAGTCCAATCACAATAAACATCTTCACACACAGTCCAAGGCAAAATAAATGCAATGAGCTGAAACAATGTACGCAAGTATGCTTCTAACTCTAAATATGTTGGTCTTTATTGGTAGACAAGCTATAAGTCATAGCACCATATTCCTTTTGGTGGGTCTCAAATCACTCTTCCTCAGCCTTCCCGGCATCTTGGGTTCTCGATTTGGTAATTGGGTCCTGAAACCTTCCCGGACATACCTTGGCTAGGGTTAAGGTTAAGGGTGTCAATTAGTACAGTACCAACTTTGAATATCGAAAACCAGAACCATACCGTACAGAATTTATATGGTATGGTATGGTTTCGGTATTTACAAAAACTGTTCGGCACGGTTTCGGTATTAAATCGGTGTGGAAAAACGGTTTAAACACGGTATCTAGTGAGGTATAGTTATGGTACGAATGAACTTATGCCACTTTTGTTATTAGTTCATTAAGATCCTAATGAAATTGTGATCAACCAATTAATAGAATTTCATATTAACAGAGATAAGCAAGTAAATCTAATTAATAGAGACAAAACAAGTAAATCTATGAAGATGAGTGAATGATGAAACGAAAAACTAAAATAGGGAATAAGGGATAGGGTAAAGGTAAAGTGTTTTAATTGTAAAATTACAATTTATATCCCTTAATTTGGTACAGTACCAATTCAGTACAGTTGTGGTACATACCAATGGTATAAGTACCCAAAATCGGAACCGTACATAAGAAATTCGGTTTTGGTACATACTGTACCGAATTTTGAACGATACGGGTACGGTGCTGGTTTAGACGGCGCAGTTCGGTATGGTTAAACGGTTTCGGTACGCAATTGACACCCTTAGTTAAGGTCAACACTCCTTCACATCACGATTGGTCTAAGTATTGGCGCGTGTACAGGGTTAATCTTAGCCCAATGCATGTCATCTACTGAGTCACATCTACTTAGGGTTAGATACGTCCATTCCACACTTTTTGCGATCCTTTCTGGTACCTTTCCCACTAGAGTCACCGTCTCCTTTCCGGCTATGTAGACTCTTAACCCTATTGGTCATCCACACATAGTAAACAAGAAGCTCTCGTGTCCTCTTATGCTTCCTGCAATCTCGAGTGCCCACAAGCCCAAGTCTACCACATGCAACCCTACCAATGAATGGCCCCCATAATGTGATTCATGTCCTCTCACGGGTTGGTTACCGGTCTTGAGCGCCCACAAATCCCAATTGCTGCCACAGGTCACTCGATCTCAATTCCCTTTCTGATAGGATAAGATATGACAGGGGTTTCCTAGCCAAACACTTCTAGACATGCCCTATATATATCAACCAGTAGTCAAAAAAATGTCGAAAGGCACCATAGGAAAGTGCCCCATACCACCTCCACTGGTGTCCAAAGACAAAAACTCCAAAAGGGCATTCCCCATTCCACAACTACAACCTAGGCATTCACATTATAACATGATTCCATACATATCACATTCACATTATAGTCCAAATCAAATTCACATTACTCCATAATCAATTCTAATATGTAAATCTCAATATGAACATACGACTATAGTTACAGAAGTAATATATGGAGAGTTTAAGATCAGACCGGGTTCACACCTGGTCCGACCCTCGACCCCGGTAGAGACGGAGAAAACCGAATCGCTCCCGAGCGAACCGGATCCAGAAGACGGCTTGCTGAAGAAGAAAGATTATTCTGCTGCAAGCGTGCCCTAATCTTACTTATGGATTAGGGTAATCACCCTGATGACAGCAAACTCAAACTGACGGCTGCGGATAATCATCATCAAAGGGATAACTATCGCATAACCTAACGGTTATCTCAGGAGTCCTCTACTAGCCCAAACTAGTAGAAGTCTATCGCTCAACGGATCTTATTGATAAGATCCAACGACTACCCGAAGAAGGCTCGAGTGCATCCAACGAAGGAGATTCGAAGGTACACTCTATATAAACCTCACTACCATACAAGGTGAGGGACGGATCAATTGATCAAGGAGAATACTATACGAGACTCGGGTTCGGATACATAGCGATAGACCTCAACTATCGGCGTCCTGCTATCTAGATCACCTTTCCCGTTTCTTCATTCATTAGCTACGTGCTTCTAGCGAGCCGTTTGTGATTAAGTTCATCAAGCGACTTAGCCTTCGGAGGTGGACTCCCGACCCCAGCGGTCGGGCCACATCCTGACGCTTTTGTTTTGCAGGACACTACGAGGAGATCCAAGGGTTGAGCAGATTTTGGACGCATCATTTGGCGCCGTCTGTGGGAATGACTTGAAAAAGCCATGGTGACTAGATCAGCAGCTGCAGCAGCCGCTGCACAACGCAATTCCGGTGTTCGGATACCCGGGGTGAATAATCCGGATATTCCCCGGAAAGCCAAAATCCTATCGAAGTGGATAAGGGCCAGGGAGGACGTAATCCTCCTGATACAATCCAAGATCAATTGGATCAGGTAAAGATTCAACTCTTGGAGGTGAGCCAAGCACTCCGCTTGCTCACCAGACGAGTGGTTTTACCACAATAACCTGATCAACACGATTCGGGGAGACGTGCATTGCCACGTGACCAAAGAATGGCTGAAGACCGGAATGTTGATCAGAATTTTCGTGAAGGAGATCGAGGACTTCGGAGGATTGATGATCAACTAAGGCGAGGCGATCGGTTTGATAGACCGCAAGAGAGTACAACCGATTCAAATACAAGGTTGGATTCTGGGGTAAGAACTCACTCACCTTTATCGGAAGAACCGTTCGTGATGATCAAGCGATTCGTGACGAGAGAAACGTTACGTGAAGGACGGGCTGTTCGTGATGATCGAGTAGTACGTGATGATCGTGTTAATCGAGGTCGTGATCGTATTGCTGAAGATCACCCGACCCATATTGGTCAAGAATTGGCCAACATCAATGAGAAGTTAGGGCAATTGGCTAAGGGAAGAATAACTGAGGATATTTACTCGGTCATTCGGAAGACTCCTTTTGCTGAGCCAATCGCGGGATATCGGTTTCCCCATAACTTCCGTTTGCCTACCTTCTCAACATTCGATGGCTCCGGAGATCCAACAGCTCACATTGGCTATTACCAACGGGACCATGGCGGTTTCGGAGTAATTTCGATGAAATTTTATGCGGGGTTTCGGATCATCTCTAAGCTGGGAGCGGCACAAAAGTGGTTTTCTAACCTTCCCTCGGGAAGGATCGTAAACTTTGACGAATTGGCACGCCAATTCATAGGGCGATTCCGAGTGGGATACGAGTCAAGAAAACGGAAGAAACCTTGTTTCTTGTCAAACGAGGGAAAGAACGAATCGATCGAGAGAATTTACGAAAAGATTCAACAAAGTGACGATGGAGATAGAAAACTTGGATGAGCAGGTAGCAGAACCGCTCTATTCACAGGACTCACAAATCGAAAACTCCTGGAGTTATTACTACATGATATACCCACGACTTATGCTTGAGTTGGTACGGAGATGCGCGAAGCGAGGCTGAAGTCATGGAGATTCTAGATGCGCGCCAAGGAGATAATAAAGTCTCCAATAAGGAACAAAAGGCTCCTGAGCGAAGCGAAGCCAAAGAAGAATGTTCGTGATCGGGTTGGAAGATCCCAACCTTGGTGCCAAAGATCCCCCGACAGAAGTGAGTACACTCCATTGAATGCTCCTCGGGCCGATATTCTGAATATCCTCAAAAGAAAAAATATTTTGAAGTGACCACCTAAAATTCTTTTGAAACCGGAGAGCGAGCGGGATCGGGAAATGTATTGCCGATTCCACAAGGACTATGGTCATTACACTAATGACTATCGTCATCCGAAGGCGGATATTGAGAGATTGATATCTCGGGGGACATCTGTCCGTTTTGTTAGCGAGAAGAAGGGAGGAGCCACGCGGGCCACGTGCGGCTGCCCCTAAAAGGAATCGTTCGGTCAGTTCAGAACGATCAAGGGAGGCCCCGAAGTCCAGAAAAGGCAAGTAGGTGATTGAAGCTGCTACTCGGTCACCGATCCTTACCATCTTCGGGGGTCCAGAGCTTGAATCATTCCGGAGTTTAAAAACCAAATCCAAATTTGTTGGAGCCGGAGAGGCGCAGAAGCTGAAGAAGTTGAATGGTGAAGATTCTATCACCTTTAACGAAGAAGACAAGAGAGATGTTTGTTTACCTCATGATGATGCTATAGTCATCAAGGTAGAGATTGCACGGCGGGAAGTGCATAGAGTATTGATTGATACGAGGTCTGCAGCTGACCTAATTTCTTACGAAGTGTATCAAAAATTGAAGGTGGATCAAGATTTGATGAAACCTTCATCAACATACCTATATGGCTTTGCAGGGTCATCTGCAGTGGCGGAAGGATCGGTTCAGTTGGATTTATCCATTGGAAGTTTTCCTAAGGAAACAACTGTCCGAATCAATTTTTTGGTAGTTCGAGAACTACCAGCCTATAATATGATTCTCGGGCGACCATCTTTATCTAAGATAGGTGCTATTGTTTCGACAAAACACACGAAGATAAAATTCCCGACTGATATGGGAATATGTCAAGTCTCCTCGACCGGAAGATCTCTCGGCGGTGTTATATTGCCTATTTAAAAGACAAGGAGGGTCCGAAGAAGGTTACTGCCCTCCCCATAGAAGTTCGAGATGATCGGGAAGAGACGAGAGATGCAAAGGCCCGAACCGGTGGAGAAACTAGAGCAAATCCAGCTGTGTACCGAGGATGCGAAAAAATTACTTATGTCGGGTCCGAGCAGTTTGGAAGAGTTTAAAGATGAGTTGAAGTTATTTCTTCAACGGAATAAAGATGTATTCGCGTGGTCTGCGAGGACATGCCGGGATCGATCGGGCCATTGCGAGCACAAACTACGGATAGACCCTAAGGCGAAACCGGTGATACGAGAAAAGAAGAAATTTCTCTATTGAAAAGTATGAAGCCGTTCGGAATGAAGTTGAAAAACTTAAGAATTCTGGTTTCATAGAACCAATCGAGTGCGCAACTTGGTTGGCCAACGTGGTGATGGTGAAAAAGGCGAATGGGAAGTGGAGGATGTGTACGAGACTACACGGATCTAAACAAAGCTTGCCCAAAAGATTGTTACCCGTTGCCTCGGATTGACCTCTTGATAGATGCTCTGCGAGGGTATGAAACTTTAAGTTTCATGGATGCCTACTCGGGGTATAATCAGATCCTTATGAATAAGGAAGATGAGAAATATACGACTTTTATGACTGATCGTGAAAGCTATTATTACAAGGTCATGCCTTTTGGCCTGAAAAATGCGGGAGCAACATATCGGAGGGCCGTCAACAAGATTTTCAAAGAGCTGATAGGAAAGAACGTTGAAGCATATGTTGACGACATGCTTGGTGAAAAGCTTTACAAAAGCAAATCACATTGCAGATTTGGTAGAGGTTTTCTCGATCTTGAGCAAACATCAAATGAAGTTGAACCCGAAAAATGCGCCTTTGGAGTCTCCTCTGGTAAATTCTTGGGTTTCATGGTATCACGAGAGGGAATTGAGGCAAATCCTGTCAAAATACAAGCTCGATTGATATGGAGGCTCCCAAAACCGTTCGGGATGTACAATGTTTGTGACGGGGAGAGTTCTTGCCTTAAATCGATTTATCTCCAAGTGCGGAGAAAAATGTTTGCCTTTCTTCAAGGCACTTAAAGACTTGAAGGGCGATAAGGAAGCAAAGTGAACTGAAGAGTGCAGAAAGCTTTTGAGGAATTAAAAGATGCACTTGGACAACCACCGATCCTGTCCGGACAGAGAGAAGGGGGAAATATTACAGCTATATCTAGCGACATCCCTTTCCGCGGTCGGTGCGGTACTTGTTCGGGAGAAAGATAAGAAACAGTGGCCGATTTACTATGTAAGCCACGTGTTGCTTTGGATGCGGAGACGAGATATTCGCAGATTGAGAAGCGAGCTCGGCTCTCTTGATGGCCGCCGGGAAGCTAAGGCCATATTTTCGAGGCTCATCCAATTGAGGTATTTACAACTTTTCCTCTTAGTAAAGTTCTTAACAAACCTGATTTGTGCGGAAGGATGGTATCCTGTTCGGTTGAGCTAAGTGAGTTCCAAGTGAGCTTTAAGCCCAGGACTGCAATCAAGGCTCAAGCATTAGCCGACTTTGTAGTAGAAACTACTTTGCACCGGTGGAACCCACCATTGAAGATCCCATTATACCAACCACTTGGGAGGTATATGTCGATGGTTCGAGTAATAAAGATGGAGCGGGCGCTGGAATTCTATTAAAAAGTCCGGCGGGATTCATTATTCGATATGCTTTGAGATTCGCATTTGATGCGAGTAATAACGAAGCGGAGTACGAGGCCCTAATAGCGGGACTTCGGTTGTCAAAGGCATTAGCTATTACAGATGTTACTATTTATAGTGACTCTCGGCTTATAGTCAACCAAGTCCAGGGGGAGTATGGCATTAAAGAACCACGCTTGCAAAAATATCGGGAGATAGTGCGGGCATTTGAGAACCAATTTCGAATTTGAAGATATCTCGGATTTCGAGGAATGAAAATTCGAGTGGCGAGATGAGCTATCCCGACTAGCCAATGCCAAGGAAAAGAATCTAGATCCTTCGGTCTATATTGAAGAGGTAACTTTTCCAAGTTATCATGAGAAAGAAATTTCTTATATTGAAGCGAACGTTCTTTGGATGGATCCAATAATTGAATATCTAAGAGATGACAAGTTACACGAGGATCCGGTAGAAGCAAGGTTGATCAAGATTCGATCAGCTAGATTTGTCATTCAAAATGGGAGACTATATAAAAGATCTTATGCTTGGACCCCTTATGAGATGTATAGGCCCCGAAGGAGCAACATCAGCTTTGGTGAGGTTCATGAAGGAATTTGTGGCGCTCACATGGGTGGCGAGTCTGTCCCACAAAATTCTAAGATTGGGGTTATATTGGCCTAAGATCCAAGAAGCTGCTATGGACTACGTTCGTCGATGTAGTAAGCTTGTCAAATTCATGCTACGATATCGAAGCGCCCGGCGGAGATTATGACTTCAATTCTAAATCCCATTCCCTTTGCAATGTGGGGAATTGATATCATGGGCAAATTCACCAAGGCATCGGGCGGACGAGAATATCTGATAGTAGCAATTGATTACTTCACAAAATGGGTAGAAGCCGATTACTGCTGGCGACAATTCTTGAGAAAAAAGTGGAGAAATTTGTGCTTGAATCAATCATATATCGCTTTGGGATTCCAAAGATAATTGTCAACGACCATGGTACTCGGTTCGATTGTCCACAATTTGAGCAATTCGTGGAACATATATGATCGAGCATCGTATGTCCTTAGTGGCATACCCCCAAAGCAATGGCTAGGTAGAGGTTACTAACCGAACGCGCTACTGGAAGGAATAAAGAGAAGACTCGAAGTGACAAAGCTTCTTGGGTCGAAGAACTATATAATGTCTTGTGGGCTTATAGAACTACGGTTCGAACACCTACGGGAGAAACTTCATTCAGGTTGGCATATGGATCCGAAGCATTGGCACCGGTGGAGATAATGGCGGGGACGTTAAGGGATCGTGAGTTCGAGGAAAAAGCAAATGAACAAGGACTGCTTGATAGTCTTGATTTGTTGGATGAAGTTCGGGCAAAGGCAATAGCACGAACTCAACATTATCAAAGAAGGATAGCGTCTCATTATAATACTCGAGTGAAGAATCGTCGATACTTAGCCGGAGATTTGGTGTTGAGAAACACCCTAGCTTCCAACCCGCGTCACCAAAGAAAGTTGGATCCTTCCTGGGAAGGACCTTATATGGTTGTGAAACCGGTCGGTTCGAGGAGCTTACAAGCTGAAGAACATTGATTCCCGAAAGAATTGGATCGTTCGTGGAATGCTAGGCATCTCAAAAAGTTTTATCCTTGAAGATGATTTCAATTTTGTTTGCGATATAATCATTTTCAACTCAATCAATGCAATTTTTGGTTTTCAACAAACTATCTTTTGATTGGGGGGCATCATACACCACATTCAAGAACAAGATCCAACTATAAGGCATCGGATGAAAATTCGTGTGGGTCCTTCAACACTTCAACACTTATGGAAAATCTTTCGAACTTTCTTAAGTCGGGGCATCGGATGAAAATCCGAGTGAATTCCTTTTGCAAGGCGTCGGTTTAATACCCGAGTAAGTTCCTTCGAGACTTATTGAATTTTTGAATTATCCTTAAGTATAAGGCATCGGTTTAAAACCCGAGTGAGTTCCTTCTCGGACTTATTGTATTTCTCCGGGAAATCCTTAAGTATAAGGCATCGGTTTAAAACCCGAGTGAGTTCCTTCTCGGACTTATTGTATTTCTCCGGGAAATCCTTAAGTATAAGGCATCGGTTTAAAACCCGAGTGAGTTCCTTCTCAGACTTATTGTATTTCTCCGGAAATCCTTAAGTGTAGGCATTGTTTCAGACAACTAAGACCTAATGCAACGACGATTCAAGTGGCTAGCAAAGTTCAAGATAAAGTAATTTCTTATTTCTTGAGGAAGATCCAAAGAGGCCAGTATCAAAACAATTACAAGAGCTGGAGACAATCTCGATCAAAGAAGAAGGTCATTACAGTGATTGTTAACAAGTTATACAAGATCGATGCGACTTTGCTAGAACAAACATATGAGTCAACCATTGAGAGGAGTCAAGGAAAAGAAGAGAAGAAATGAGGATTACAAAAATATTCCAATATTCAGAAAATCCTCTGCAATTTCATACTCTTTGCCCACTTGTCCAGGAGAAGAATGGTCCTCGACCAAACTCGCATTCGACACAAGCTCGTCATAATTGACTTCTTCCAGCGGAGAATAAACAGGAGAATCTTCCGAGATATTGCATAATATCCGGATCGGAAGGTGGAGGATCAATCTTATCCTTGGTCCGGTCGGGAGGAGGAATACCCGGGTTGGTAAATACTTCGGGATGGTAAACAAGACCTGTAGGGAGTCGTATCAAAATGAGGATCTTTCCTTAGTATTGATTCCCATACTCCGTTCTCACCATCCCGGTACGCCTCGCAAGTTGTAAGCATTCAACATATCAACAAAAGGCTTCTTGTGTAAATACTTGAAGACACGGAGCTCTGCGAACATCGGTTGGAAGGGATTCGGGCAAAGGAACGACGGCTTGCCTTTCGGGTAATGTTTCAAATCCTTTAGCTCCCGACTTTCCAACTGTCCGTTCCAGTCGCCGGATCTTCTCCCCGGCATCATCCAAATCTGACCGAAGACGACCAATCATCGAATTCTTTTCTCCCGCCACCTCCCAAGCTAGATTCCGAAGGCGAGCAATCTCAACATCTTTAGCTTCAGAGATTCCCTGAAGCCTAGAAACTTCATTGCTCAACCCTCTTGAGTCTAGCAACTGCTTCCATTTGGTTGTGGAAGTTACCAGCAAGACTCCTGCAAACAACTTTCGAGTTAGCGAGGAGCGAGAAAAGTAATTTTTCAAAATCGGGAGGAAAATGAAGAAAGACTTACATCACCGGTGACTTCGTAAAGACTTCATCTGGAAGTTTGGAAAGAAGCTGCGCTCTCGGAAATCATTCGAGCAGCAGTACACCATTCCAACGCTTTGTCAAACTCGTTTGACACTAATTCGAGGCGAAGGATGAGAAGGACGAACTACACCAAGAGAAGGATGAGCTTCATCACTTGTCATCCGACGGCGCTTCCGATAGCAAAATCCTCCAACTCGAAGGAGAGGAGGAGGATGCCAAACAAGCACTGGAGTTAGAAATAGGAGCAGCACTGCTGGGGCCACACCTTCATCGACGCCAACATAGTTGCCTCGGATGCCCGAAGAGTCTCCTTCGGGGGTGCACCGACAGGCTCACCAACGAGCTCACCAGCGGGATTGCCGCCGGGACCATCGGCAACGGAGTGATCAAGATCTTCCTGGGAAAGACTAGCGGTCACTTCGGGCACCAGGAGGCGCAGGGACGGCATCAACGAAGCTGCGGGAATCGACTTGAAGATTCACCGCCGGCAGATCGCCTTACGCTTGGAGGATTCACTAGCTGAAACCACCGCCTGGCCCCAATCACCACCGACGGAACGCTATTCTTGCGAGATTTTGCTCCGATAAAGTGCGGGTTGATCTTGGGAGCCACTATACAAAAAACAAACAGCCGTATCGTCTGAGAAATAAAGCAGCGACAACAATGGGGAAACCCTAGTTTTCTAAAGCATCCGACGCAGAGACCAAAAAACTAAACCCCAAGTATAACTACTGTGCAGTTTACTATTGGGGGGAAAAGGGGAAGGAGATGAGAAATCTAAAACTCACTTGTTCGGGAAATGGATAGAGCTGTCGTCGAAGTACGAGGAATACGGAGGCGGGCCGAAGGACAAAAGGTTCCTTTGGCACTTTAGCAAATCTATCTTGCGAAGTCGGGATAGATGGAGAGTACCCACGAAGGCTTTAAATAGCCTCGGGTATAAGACGACGGTTGAAGGCTAAGGACAACCAACGACCCAGATCGAAATGACGCTTCGAAATACGTAAAAAGCAAGATCGACGGTCGAAGGGATGCCACACGGGAACATGTGGAAGCGAGCACACAGTGGTGAAGAGAAACCTCCAATCGTCGCACTACCATTAAAATAATGGAGGTATTTCCGATTCATTGGAAACTGATGAATGGTACACAAAAGCGGGGAAGACGTTTGAACTTCGCGGAAGGGAAACGTGCGGACTTTGCAATAAATGAAGTAGTGGGGAAGATTAACGCATCTTCCCGAAACGCATCTTCACAATATTTCTACAAGATCATTATTCGGCGAGGAATGAAGAGTTAAGTGATAAGTTTTATCATTAATACTTTGATATTCAAGGCAATACTTGACAAGAGATGGGGAAATTTTGAGACCAACATGAGTAAAGAAATGTCTATTCATTAAAATGAGGGTACATCTTTACAAAAGAACAACACCCTAAGCCTTTTCTTCATTGTTGCCCGATGGGACCCTGGTCGGGATGACTTTTCTCGGGATCCGAGAAGAGCCTTCCTCAAGAATATCATCACTGTGAGTCCTCTACAGCAACAACTTGAGACTCGGCTTGTGATTTCTCCTCTGGAAGTGCCGGCTCGTCATCTAGATATGCCTCATATTGAGGGTCAGCTGGAAAAGGATCATCTACTCCCCTGGGCCCGGGCCTGGGAGATCCATACCAACTTTCCCGAGAGACCTCCGGGTGGCATACCTCACGAAAAGGAGCAAGTGTCGAAGTCGGGGATCGTTCCAAGGATCTGCTCCCAAACGTCGTTCCGCCCCATGCGGTAAGCTCCGAATGTTGTAGAAACCTAGCAATTCGGAGAAAGGTACGCTGTCCGGGTATTTCCGGATGCACTCCTTCCGAAGGTTTGGCTTGATATGCTCAGGCTTGCTAGGGATTGCCAACTTCAGATGTTCTTCGAGATCCCTACTCTTAATTTCAAGGCGGTCACCAAACAACGTGGCAGCTGCCTTTTGCTTCCTGGCCTCGTGCTCGGCAGCAGAGACACGAATTCTTGAAGCTTCAAGGGCTTCCTTGAGGGAGGTCACTTCTTCCTCATGCTTTTTCTGCAGCTCTACAGTAGCTACAGTCAGCTGGTCTATTTCAGAATTGGCCTTGGCCAATTTCTCTTCACAAGTTTGCAGCAAGGAGCTGGTGCGACCAACACGGCTCAATGCTTCCATGTGTTGATAAAAGCTCAACACAACATTCCTGGGAAGACAGAAGATATCAGAAGAAGTCATAAGAAATTATGAAAACATAAATAAGCAAGAAAACCATTACCTTGTAGATTGACTCACAAGGGAGGTGTCATCCAGTGCTTCAAACTCCTGGCGATCAGAAGGAGCAAGACTGAGAGAGCTCCACTTTGCAGCTTTCTCAGGATCCCGAGTGACCCTGTCAGTCATCTTCAGGGTCCACTGGGGAAGGAAGACTTCCTCACCATCCTTCGAAGCTTTGGATTTTTTGTTGGAGGGAGCATCAATTGTGTCATGCCTCCTCTTGGTTCGGACGGAGGAGGAGACGGTAGCCCTCTCCACCATTGGTTTCTTCCCTTTACCCGAAGCATCAGCTAAAGGCCTGATATTCCTGATACCCCTGTAAGAGGGGTCGGGAGAGGGAAGAGAAGCCTCTTGATCTGCAGTCAAGACCACGGGCGATCGTTGTTCGGCTGTCACAACGGCTTTAGCGGCCTTTACCGGCAGGCTTTCGGGGGTTCGTTCGGGGAGGCACTTGCAAAGAAGAAGGACAAGAATCGGAATTCAAGACATTTCACTTCAGTCAAATCAAAGGATGATGGTTAGAAGCTCACAATGAGCCAAGCCCCAGTACTGAAGGATGGAGTTATACTCCATTTCATATCCATGTATCTCTTGATACCACGGAATGGATTTGATCTTCAAGATGGGTGCCTCGTCTTCTTTGGATAAGGGAAGGCCCCAGTTACTTTCGGACGAAGAAGTAAACCTCCTCCAGGTGGTCGGGAAGTTAAGATCTGATGGAGGCGCTTGACAGAAAAAATATCGTTCGCGCCATCTTTTGTGGTTAGAAGGGCAAGTTCCTTTGGCGAGGATGCTGCCCCTCCAATCAAGTTCAGCCCTATTGCGTTTGGAAAGAAAAACCCATCCGGGAGGATGGGAGATAGAAAGAACATGAAAATGTACAAAAAGAGAAAGAGATGGCGTGATGCCAAGCTCAAAACATAAACCCAAGAAGCCGACGATGAGACGCCAGCTATTGGGGAGGAGCATTCCGGGACAAATGTTCCAGTGATTCAAAACTACGAAAAATAAAGGATTAAAAAAGGGAAAGCGAACCCCGCTTTCCAGTGTATCTATGTACAGAGAAAATTCACCCGAAAGGGATGAATCAACCCTCTCATCAGGGTGGGGAGCCCTAACCTGATATGAGGAAGGAAGGTCAAAATCTTGGACAGCGGAAAGAAGAGTTTCTCCATTATAAATGGAGGGAACAGAGCCAAGCCCACTATTGGACCCGGAGGTTTGAGGTTGCCTAGAGGAATCAACGATCTTGGAAGATCCAGACTCGACAAGGACAGGAGAAGTTTCGGTTTTTCTTTCAAAACCTTTTTGAGAAACTTCAGCGAACTCCGCCAGAGGACGGTTAGGGTTTTGTTATCACTATCCGACTGTTCGGGGCAAGGAGAAGCAAAAGCATCACTGCTATCACCAACATGGGGTACTAAAGAAGCCCTATCGTCCGCCATTACTCGTTTCAGTAAACTACAAAAAGAAATGACTAGTAAACTTACTGATTCAGTGAGACGAAAGCTTGAGAGCGGAAAGGCGCGAAGCAGACGACAAAGGTTCAAATTCCAGACAGGAAGAATGAAACCTACGAAGACAACGAACCGCTTTTAAAACTCCCGCACGAGTGTTCGGGAATTTGAACGATCGAGATTGATGCAAAATTGACGATCAAGATTCAAAGACGTTTTGAAAGTTTGAACTCACGAATCCGAAATAGGCGTTCAGAAACCGTCGCTTGAATGACGTGAGCCACGACAGATCAACTGCAACGGAGACATGTGGCCTTACACTCACAACGCTCGAGGAAAAGTGACCACCGCATTAAATGTGATATGACATTTAATGAAGCACGCAGAGATCATCACTTGACGACGAACCCAGTTAAAAACCAAACCCTCGGGATCAACCGAATGCTTGGTCTGGGGGGCTCATGATATGGAGAGTTTAAGATCAGACCGGGTTCACACCTGGTCCGACCCTCGACCCCGGTCGAGACGGAGAAAACCGAATCGCTCCCGAGCCAACCGGATCCAGAAGACGGCTTGCTGAAGAAGAAAGATTATTTTGCTGCAAGCGTGCCCTAATCTTACTTATGGATTAGGGTAATCACCCTGATGACAGCAGACTCAAACTGACGGCTGCGGATAATCATCATCAAAGGGATAACTATCGCATAACCTAACGGTTATCTCAGGAGTCCTCTACTAGCCCAAACTAGTAGAAGTCTATCGCTCAACGGATCTTATTGATAAGATCCAACGACTACCCGAAGAAGGCTCGAGTGCATCCAACGAAGGAGATTCGAAGGTACACTCTATATAAACCTCACTACCATACAAGGTGAGGGACGGATCAATTGATCAAGGAGAATACTATCTGAGACTCAGGTTCAGATACATACTGATAGACCTCAACTATCAGCGTCCTGCTATCTAGATCACCTTTCCCGTTTCTTCATTCATTAGCTCTGTGCTTCTAGCAGAGCCGTTTGTGATTAAGTTCATCAACTGACTTAGCCTTCGGAGGTGGACTCCCGACTCCAGCGGTCGGGCCACATCTGACGCTTTTGTTTTGCAGGACACTACGTGGAGATCCAAGGGCTGAGCAGATTTTGGACGCATCAATTCAAAATCAAGAATTGGCATTGGGAAGGATCTAACAAGAAAAAAGAAAATAAGGTCTTCGAATGGATACCCCTTCTTGAAGGTTACCCTAAAATTTCCTGCAAAATAAATCCATAGTAGATTCACAAAGGGAAAAGGGATTCACCCAAAAATTATGGGGATATAAGGAGAGGTCAAAAGCAATGTCATGAGACCTTCCTCACAATCACAGAGGTAGATAGAAGACAAATAGAGAGTAACTCATGGTCTCATGCTAGATCAAAATATAGAAAACTCATCATATGGCTTCAACGAAACATAAAGTGAATGGGGATTCACTCTAAGACTATGAGGATCAGAGAATAGGCCATTACAGAAGCATAATACCTTCCTCACAACAAAACAATTAGAAGAAATAGAAGAGAGAGTAGATCTAGAGAGAAACAGATCGATTACTAACCTTGAAGAAGAAGATTCGACGGAGATACTCTAACGGATGTTTGGGGATCTTCCTTGGCTTCGAAGAGGAGGTTCTAAGGTTCTTCCCACATTCTCTAGGGGCTTAGAAACATAATGGGGCTGATCACCACGAAATTCTAATAAATAGAGCTTCAAATGGGGCTGATCACCACGAAATTCTAATAAATAGAGCTTCAAAACCCCTAAAAATTGAGTTTTACAAAACTGCCCCTGTCACTGGGCAGCTTGGCTGGGTCGATTGGCCCAGTCGACCCAGGTAGTTGACCTAGGCTGACAGCAAGCCCAAAAATAGGGATTTGAAGCTCGAAACCTCAAGATTTTTTATGGGGCTTCTCCCAACTCAACAAGCAACTTACCTAGCATTGAGGGACTCCTTTAAACCATGTCCAACTAGGCCTCAAGTCCATCAACCAAGCTCTTCAAAATCAAAATGCAATTCTACTACAAAATAGATAAGGTTCCAAATAGGGAACTCCATCATCAATCTCCATGGGTTTTGGGTCAAACACCGTGTCTTCAATTGAGATGGCCCACAAAGTCTTCCTCCTTCACTTCGGGACTTCGAATCTACACTTTGGGAGAGGTCTGACCTGACTTCCTAGGACCTCCAAAGATATCAACACTGTACTCAAGGTCCAACATCAAGGTCAAACATCAATCAAGCACTTTTTCATCCAAAATAGACAGGGTATCCAGGCTAGGGTTTGGGCTGGATTTCATAGCTACCCTTTGCTTGCCTTGTTGCCTAGGTTATCCCACAAAGATTATTTATAGGGAAACCTAAAACCCTAATCCCAATATAATTATATTTTTAACCCAGTATTAGTAATTGACCTAACCTTGTTTCAATTATAAATACAACTAAAACTATAATTACATGGACTCATAGAATACAAGACACCCAAACCCAACAACAGGCTGGATTACTTTATGATTTTTGAAGTTTTAATTGGATGTGTGATTAGGTTTCTTTTGTGGTCCTTTCAGACAACGTATTCCTTCAACCTATCAATCACTACACCACATTCCCCTTCTAGTTACTATCCTTTGAAATGACCTCTCCAAGACTAAGAGTACATGATGTACGAAATCCTCAATTCAGTAAGCTTGCAAACCATGAAGTCGTCATTTTTCTTCAAGTTGATTTACTAAAAATCAGTAACTATTTTTTAATTGTAGAAGACTTTGCTAGATCTTCAACGACATACTAAAAGGTTGGATACCTACTGTAAAACCCAGCCCTAACCTTGACCCGGAAACCTTGTTATTTGTAGGTCCAGTGACCCGAAGTAAAGTAAGAAGTCAGCTTTGGGCCATCCCAGTGGAGGACTTGGTGTCTGGCTTTGAATCCATGAGAGTTGATGATGAAGTTCTATTTATGGAAACTGAATCTTGATGAAGATCGGATTAGTTGATGGACTTGGAGTGCTCTCTATCATGGTTTGAAGGCATTTCTACCTATTAGGTAAGTCACTTGATATGTGTGCAAAACCCCTTTAGGATTGGATTTGATCGGGTCTTCAATTCCTGTTTTGGTTTTGAATTCTTGTCGCATTGGTCGACTGATTGGTCGACTGGACCAGTCGACCAATCCACTCGACCAATGGGTGCTGTCTTTGGCAATTAGGTCTTGCTTGCTCTATTTAAGTCCAATCTCGAGTCTACTTCGTATTTTCTGCCTCCAAACTCTTTGGAGCAGAACCAAAGACCTCTGCAAGTCATCTCCCTTGCATCCTTGGTGTTTTTCTCGACGGATCTTCGTCAAAACTCTTCCTTTTGCATCAAAGGTATGTCTACACTCTCTTCTTCTCCTCCATCTCTATTTTTCTTTCCTTTTTGAGTTGAGACAGTAGAGGAGATGCTGCATTCTCTGTTGCAAACATCTCTGGACTTGTCTCTCATGATTTTCCTAAGGATTAATGGCTAATGCAATGATCTTAACCATGATCATTGTAAGCTTTTGAAGGAATCATGATCAAACCATGATCTAGTCTTTGTTTATCTTTTGATTTGAATTCTGATCTCCTTAGATCTACTATATTGATCATGTTAGTAGTCAATTGCTGTGTTTTCTTTTCATGATCCATGATCTATCAATCTCTAGTTGTTTCTCTTCTACCATACCATGTTTTCTTCATGAATCATGATAGTTACATATATGGTAGGTTTTGTTTCCTTATTTAGATTTATGCTCTTAGGTCTATTTTCTTGATGATCTAAGTATGCTTTTCATGATACCTTTACCTGAATCAATGATTCATTCTCCTATTGTTCTTGCCTTTGATTTCTATCTTGAATTCTTCAAGAACCATGATTGATCTAATTATGGTAACTTTTTGTTTCCTAATTTGTATCTTGATGAATTGATTTGATTAGTGTTTTGAGATCCCCTATATGTTAGGATACTACTAATGTAGTTTACCCCTTGATTAGTACCCTTTTGAACCACCAAATTCGGATTTTATATCTCAAAACTCTGATTTTATAGGCTATCGTCTCGCATTGGTCGATCGATTGGTCGATTTGGACCGATCGACCAATCCACTCGACCAATGAGTACAGCAACTCCAGAATTGGTCTGTTTTGGATGTTTTGGTATCTTTTCTGTTAGGGATCTTTCCTAATATGTTGTATACACTTGTTTAGGACCTTCTTCTCAAGTTTGTCAAGATCTTACTTGATTTCTTAGGATTCCTTTGCAAGTTATAAAAGGTAAGGATGGCTACTTCTTTAACAACATGAATTGCATATCCTAGTTTCTATATTTGAATCTTGTTAAGTTATTTCTTTAATTAGATTCTTATAATGTTATACTACTGTAGTACTGTCTTGATATCAGTAGCATTACTTATTTATATTGAATTGACTCATGCATGATTTACTTACCAGTTATATACAAATTGATTGTAATTATTGATTTCTTTCCATATATGAAGTTACCATATATGTGATGATATGAATTGATGCTTGTGTATGCTTAACTATGGTTTGGAAAGGAGAGGTGTCCTTTTGACACTTTTGTCCTTGGACAACTACGGGAATATTATGGGATGTTTCTGGAGATGCCCTCTGGACACCTTCCTAAACTGTTGGATGACATATCTAGGACTGTCTAGTAGTGTTGGGCTAGGATGTCCTGTTATGTCAGACCCTAATCGGAGGGGTATTGAGACCGAACGACCCGTGGTAGCAATGGGGATTCATGGGCGCTCAAGACCGGTAACCAACCCGTGAGAGAACAGGAGTCACATTGTGGGGGCCATTTATTGGAGGGTTGCATATGGATAGACTTGGGCTCACGGGTGCTCAAGACCGGTAACCAACCCGTGAGGGGACGTGAGAGCTTCCCGTTTACCATATGTGGATAACCAATAGGGTTGATGAGTCCGTAGTCAGGGACTATGAGGACTCTAGTGTGAAGGATACCGGAAAGGATCGTCAGGGACGAGGAATGGACGTATCTGGATCTGACTTGATGTAACTAAGTAGAAGTCTTGCATTTGGCTAGGCTTTACCCTTACATGCGCCGGTACTTAGACCAATGGTGATGTGAGAGAGTGGTGACCTATACCCCCAGCCATGGAATGTCCCGAGGGATGCCGGACCCATTACCAACTGATGATGAGTGATTGAGACTTTCCTAAAGAAGTACGGTGCTATGACTTAAAGCATGTCTGCCAATAGAGACCAGCATATATAGAGTTAGATTCATATATTCATAGTTTGTCTCATACCATAATGCATCTATGTTTGTTTTGTAATCCTGCCATTTATGTTATTATGGATTTAACTGCCTTACTGAGTTTCTTTGAAACTCATTCCTTTATTGTACAATGTTTGTTAGACTATTCTACAGTCTTGAATATCATGACGGCCCGTATGAAGAAGCGCAAGGAGAAGAGGCATATCTCCGGGGAAGGTGATTGCGGTTACAACAATTACATCGAAGATCCCGCGAGTGGTTATGCTCCGTACGATGCTTAGTCCGACCATAGAGTGGAAGCGCCCTTGTGCCGTTTATGAGATTTATACTTATAGGGATGTTGTCTATAAAGTTGAGAACAATTTAGTTACCTATGGTACCTGCTATTGGGATTAGATTTTATCTTGCTTATTCTCTTTTAGAACTACTTTTCCGCTGGTTGTAGAGTGGGATTTCGCCTCACTTTACTTATCTGATTTAGACACTCTGTTTATATCTAGTACTCTGATTTATATATGATTCATTCTTTCCTTATTTGGATCTATGGTTTATCTTCCGCACTTTTATTATTATTGTTCATGATTATGTTATTGTTTATGTGGGAGGTTGATTACTCGATACCTGATCTTCGGGCTGTGGATCACACTCTTGGGTATGCCAGATAGGGTACCGGCTGGGAGGATGTGACACCTACATGTTCTAACTAAACTAAGAATCTGTTGCATACACATCTCTCATGGGGACTAAGGATATAGTGGGTTTCCAAGAATACAATAAGAAAAGAACCTTAATTGTTTGTGGAATTCATTGAAGAACAACCTTTTTCAAACTTTGTTTTAATGCAAGAATTAGGGCCTCCATAGTCCATCAGACCTCTTTTTCTTGTCCTTTCTCTTTCTCCAGTCTCCTTCCCTTCCTCCGGTTGCCTCATAGAAACATTTCTCAACCGAGGAGAATGAGGCAAATGAAAATAGAGGGAGGGAGGGCATGTTTGTAATTAGAACTATATTTTTTGCTTTCATATAACTTAATCTTTTGGGTAAATTAGTAATTATATTTTTAAAGATAATAGTCCTCCAATGGTGTTAATGTTGGAGGGAATTTTTTAAGGTTTTTGTTTTGGGGGGGGGGGCCCCAATTCCAAAAAAAATGAGGGGGGGTAAGTGTTTTTTTTTTTTTTTTATATAAAATTTTTTTTTTTTTTTTTTTTTTTTTTTTAAAAAATTTAAATTTTTTTTTTTTTAAAAAAAAATTATTTATTATGGATGTCCATTACCCCAAAGAGATTGTACTTCCAATTGAAGATCTCAATTACCTCAGGATGCAATATTGGTGAAGATCACAACCATCTCATTACACAATATTGGCAGTCAATATTTCCATTCTATGCACCTTCTATCTTGGGTGGCAATCTATCTTTCCATATCAAGAATATCTTATTGTGTGTCAGAATCATATATTGTATTTCCATATCAAAGTAGATGCTCCTTTTACTATAAATATGTAATGCACTCAACTGAATGAATTAGTTCTGATTGAACTCATCTTGTCTTTCTTCTTTGTATCTAATATATTTTCTCTTTATTTTATAACACGTTATCAGCACGATTCCGCTCGAAGTATTGTGTTTTGAAAAGAAAGACAGCAGACTATGTATTATTATGTTTTCTATTCCAAAGTGAAAAGAATGACCTCCTCGCACGTTTTTGTAAACAATGGAGTTTACTTTGTCCATCTTGAAATGTAAGTGCATCATGATAAAAAGGTATGTGTTTTATTGAATCTAAGAATCAATCAAATAATAAGATATTATGTTGCTTTAACGATTGTGGTTTTATTTATTATATATGGTGGTTGCTAGCTTTGCACCACAAATATTGTTAAATGCACCTGAAGTTGCAAGACTGAAGTTGCAAGATTTGAAATTGTAAATGAATACAGTTCTACAGATGCACATGAAGTTGCAAGATTTGAAACTGTAAATAAGTACAGTTCTGCAGATGCACTTGAAGTTGCAAGATTTAAAACTGTAAATAAGTACAGTTCTGAGATGCACTTGAAGTTGCAAGATTTAAAACTGTAAATAAATACAGTTCTGCAGATGCACATGAAGTTGCAAGATTTGAAACTGCAAGATTTGAAACTGTAAATAAATACAGTTCTGTGTAGTTTTTGAAAATAATTCTCTTTTGAAATTTTAAGGAGAAAATATTATTCATGAAAATATCCCAGCAAATTTTCAAGTTTCAGATTTGTTGTTACAATAGTAATATTGTAAAAGGAGTTTTAAGAAATACTCTGAATGATATCATGCCTATTTGTGGCTGAATAAAATAATGGACTATTAATGAAAAGTCATGAAGCTCGTCTTATTGGTTCTGTTCCATTCCCTGAAGTGAATGCAACAATTCATGATATGTCTGAAAGAAGGCAAAATTAAAATTATGGTCATGATTGTGGAAGAGGATGAGACAAAAGACGGAATAATTACCGTCATTATTATGGAAATAAATAAGAGAATAATAAGGATTCTCAATATAACAATTCAAGGAGTGAAGATAATAATTCTTACCGATGTGGTATGAAAGCTATTAGACATGTATCTGTTATACTCCACAATATTTAATTAAGTTTTGTCAAGCCTTAATTAAAGAAATAAAAATAATGTGGAGATAAATTGGATTTTCCAAAATCATGATACTTGAGCAATTTTTGCCTATTAAAGTGATGATTTTAATGGCCTCACAAATACTACACATCTAGATGCTACAAACTCTTTTGAAGATAATAGTTGAAGATTTGATTATGTAATTCTTTTATCTTCAAATCTCATCTCATATGTTAGTTTATCTTAAATTTAATCTTTTTCTTCTATAATTTTTTTATTGACTTTTTATATATCTTTTAATATATTTTGTTTCATTTTGATGAAGAATGTGAATATTCTTTTATATGCTGTGACGCATATTATACTAAGAGAAAAATATACATATTTCTCTTATTTGATGATGCGGAAGTCAATGTTCATATAAAATCGGTAGTACAACATTGATTGGAAGCTCCGAAAGAGCTAATCTATTATTATCTGGGAGATAAAATTGGCTATGAATAATTCATTATTTTGTAGTAAGTCTCAAAGAAACTTATTAAGTTTCAAAGCTATTTGCCAAAATGATTATCAGATTGAGACTACAAATAATGATATAAGTAAATATCTATACAAAGGTATTAGATATTTCTCCCAATTTGTACTACACGAATATCGCATGGTTGAAACACATGCTTGGGTAAATCAAATGAACATTGATTCTAATAATTTTATTATTTGGCATGACCGGTTGGACCATACCGGATCAAGTATGATGCGAAAAATTATTGAAAATTCAATTGTCATCCATTGAAGAACCCGAAGATTCTTCAAATAAGTGAATTTTCTTGTATTGTTTGTTCTCAAGAAATATTTATTATTAAATATTCACCAGCTAAAGTTGAGATTGAACATTCTACGTTTTTGAAACGTATAGAGGGTGAAATGTATGGGCCCATTCACCCATCATGTGGACCATTCAGATAATATATGATTTTAATAGATGCATCTATAAAGTGGTCACATGTATGTTCATTATGAACTCGCAATTTGGTGTTTGCGAGATTGTTTACTCAAATAATGAGATTAAGAGCATAATTTATGAATTATAAGATAAAGACAGTTTGTCTTGATAATGCTGGTGAATTTACATCTCAGGCTTTATGATTATTGTATAACAACTGAGATCACAGTTAAATAGCCTGTTACTCATGTTTATATCCAAAATGGTTTGGTAAAATTATTTATTAATTGTCTCCAATTAATTGCTAAACCATTGTTTATGAGAACAAAGCATCATTTGTATGCATGAGGCTAAAAGGTTGTCATAAATTCTCCCTATTACAATTGGCTTATGGTCAGAAGCCAAATATTTCTCATCTTAAAATTTTTGGATGTACGGCTTACGTTCCAATTGCTCCACCACAGCGTACAAAGATGAGTCCCAAAATAAAGTTGGGAATATATGTTGGATATAAATCTCCTTATATAATTCAATATATTGCTAAGGATAGGAGATTTATATAATGCAATACTTGCTAAGTATTATTTTGATGAATTAGTTTTTCCAACATGAGGGGGAGAGAATAAACAGTTGGAAAAAGAGATTGATTGTATGCATTATCATTATCTCATTAGATCCTCGCACTGAGCACTGTGAACTTGAAGTTCAAAGGATAATGCAATAAATATTATAAATCAACTGCCAGATTTGCTGACCTGCTAAGAGTTACTAAATCTCATATTCCAGCTGTAAATGCTCCAATTAGAATTGATGTCCCAGCAGGATAATCTATCAGTGCAAATGAAATTAAACTACGTTTAAAACGTGGAAGATCAATCGGTTCCAAGGATAAAATCCTAGAAAATGAAAGGAGCAAATGATCAAGATGGTCATAATATGGAGACAATTGATTATGAAGATCCTGAAGACATAACTTTCTATAAAACCCCAGAAGAGGTTCAGGTACCTGAAAATAATGAAGAGATCTCGATTAGTTATGTCATTGCAGGAAAAAGATGGAACCGAAAAGATAAAGTTGTCGACAACATTTTTGCATATTATGTTATTGTTGAAATAATACATCAAGACGAGGATCTTGAATATAAATTTGTTGATGAATATAAATCAAGAAATGATTGGCCAAAATGTAGAGACGCAATTCAAGCAGAATTGAATTTGCTTGCAAAATTAAAGTTTTTGGACCTGTAGTCCAACATCTGAAGGTATAAAGCCAGTGGGGTACAATTGAGTTTTCTGCGAAAAATGAAATGAGGAAAATAATGAAATCGTGATATATAAAGTATGAATTATGGCACAAGAATTTTCGCAGATGCCTGGCATTGATTACATAGAAACATGTTCTCTTGTGGTGGATGCAATCACCTTCAGATATCTTATTAATCTGGCAGTATATGAAAATTTTGACATGCGTCTAATGGATATTATTACAGCCTATTTATATGGCTCACTCGAGTGTGAAATATATATGAAAATCCCTGAAGGATTCAAAATGACTGAAGCATATAAAAATTCCTAGGAAGTTTGTTCAATAATGCTTCAAAGATTATCAAGGCATATATGGTAATCTCCTTAGTGGATATTTACTAAATGAAAAGCATAAAAATGATCCAATTTATTATTGTGCCTTTATTAAAGGATATGGATCTAATTTTAGTAAGTATATATGATGATGATTTAAATATCATCGAAACTCCTGAAGAGTTTCCAAAAGTAGTAGATTATTTTAAGAAAGTTGAAATGAAAATCTTGAAAAGACAATGTTTTGTCTTGATTTATAAATTGAGCATTTGACGAATGAAATATTCGTTCATCAATCAACTTATATAGAGAATATTTTGAAGAGATTTTATCTAGATAAAATACATCCATTGAGTACCCCAATGGTTGTGAGATCGCTCAATATAAAGAAAGATTCATTTCGACCCCAAGAAAACAGTGAAGAACTTCTTGGTCCTGAAGTACCATATCTTAGTGCTATTGGGGCATTAATGTATCTTGCTGATAATACACAATCGGATGTAGCATTTTCTATAAGTGTATTAACAAGATTTATTTATTCTCCAATACGAAGACACTGAAATGTTATAAAACATATATTTCAGTATATTCGAGAAATTATTGACATGATATTAATTTTATGAATGTAGATATCAACTTACTAGTTTTGCAGATGCAAGATATTTATCTGATCTATATAAAACTAGATCTCAAACATGCTATTTATTTTCAAGTGAATGTTAGCTATTTTATATTTGGTTAAGATCAATGATACAATACATTCATGAAGCATGTAGTCGTCTACTAGAAGAAGGAATTTCGACAATATTATATGAAGATTATGCTGCATGCAAAGCTCAATTGAAGGGATGATACATCAAAGAAGATAGAACGAAGCATATTTCACCGAAATTCTTCTTTACTCTTGACTTTCAATGAAATGATGAAATATATGTTTATTGAATTCGTTCAAGTGATAACTTGATGAAGTTTATTTATTGAGGCGTTGCCTACTTCAAATGTTGAGAAGTTGGTATATGATAATGGAATGTACGTATTCAAAGATACTCAATGATGTTATCATCAGGGGGAGTAAAATACGTGCTGCACTCTTTTTCCCTTAACCAAGGTTTTGTCCCACTGGGTTTTCCTGGTAAGGTTTTTAATGAGGCAGCTACCAATACGTATTATTTAGATATGTATACTCTTTTTCCTTCACTAAGATTTTTTTTCCCACAGGGTTTTTCTTAGTAAGGTTTTAACGAGGTACATTATCTATTGATGGACATCCAAGGGGGAGTGTTATAAATAATATTTATTATGGATGTCCATTACCCCAAAGAGATTGTACTTCCAATTGAAGATCTCAATTACCTCAGGATGCAATATTGGTGAAGATCACAACCATCTCATTACACAATATTGGCAGTCAATATTTCCATTCTATGCACCTTCTATCTTGGGTGGCAATCTATCTTTCCATATCAAGAATATCTTATTGTGTGTCAGAATCATATATTGTATTTCCATATCAAAGTAGATGCTCCTTTTACTATAAATATGTAATGCACTCAACTGAATGAATTAGTTCTGATTGAACTCATCTTGTCTTTCTTCTTTGTATCTAATATATTTTCTCTTTATTTTATTTCTTTTTTTTTTTTTTTGGGGTTTTTTTTTCTCCCCTCCGTTTTTTTGTCCCAATTTTCTTTTTGCCTTTTTTTTTGTTTTTTTTTCCCCCTTCCCCCCCCTTTTTTTTAAAAATATTTTTCATCTTTTTTTTTTTTTTTTTTTTTTTTTTTTTTTTTTTTTTTTTTTTTTAAATTTTTTAAAAACCTCATATTTTCTTTTTTTTATATTTTTTTTTTAATTTAATTTTTATTTCTTTTTTTTTTTTGAATATTTATAATTTTTTTTTTTTTTTTTTTTTTAAATTTTTATAATCTTAAATATTTTTATTTTTTTAATTTTAAAAAAAAAAAAAATTATTAGTAAAATTTCAAAATGCTCCTATGTTCTTTATCTATATGTTTCTTTTTCATTAGAACTAATAATAAAAAAAATTAAAAAAAAAAAAAAGGAAATCAATCAAAAAAAATTTAACCGTCTTTCTTAGGTTTCCTTTTCCTTTTCCTGTTTCTCTCCCAATGAAAGAAATGCATCTAAATTAAAAGACATAGGGGTATTTGTGGGTCTTGGAATAAAATTAATTAAGGTAATTTAATTTTTTAACTACTAAGTTAATTAGGGTATTTTGGAATTTTAATAATAATAGTACTTGAGGGTAATTTGGGATTCTATAAAAATATTTAACGGTAAAGTTAGAACTTAACGGAAAAAGTTGACAGAAATGAGGCATTTGATAACTTTGTTGGGTAAGAGGGGAGGTAAATGGTATTATCCAACTAAGAGGGGAGGTAAATGATATTTACCCTTTTTTATTATTATTATTATTATTTTATTTTATTTAATATACCATACTTATTTATCGTCCATAATTTATTCGGGACGAAGTAATCAAATTGATTATTATATTTATTTATTTTAAATAGACAAAATAGAGAACGATGATTGATACCAAAAAGAAAAAGAAAAAAAACCAAATGGAGTTGGAAAACCAAGGGTAGTGTGTTGCTCCAAAATCTGACTGTAGACCAACTGGTTCATTAAAAGACCAAACTTGGTTCCTGAAAAAAGAAAGTGAGTGTGGGCCGCCTCTGGGGACGGGAAGCCACCCCCAATAACTAAGTCAGACTCTGATGAACACAAATCCTCGTAGGGAGGAGTAAATGCTCCCATAAGACAAAGAGAGAATGTCTTCTTTGGTAGTTGCAGGAGAGTAATGACCAAAGTTAATGTTCATTAACTTACCGTAATTCGTATAGAGTGTTTGTATATATATCATGTTCATACCTCTGAGGTGATGAAGATGCATCGTAGCCCTTGGATATCTTGATCCCTGAGGGAGGGTGGCGATGGCCTCGAATGAATAGCTTGATTAGCAAGTCATATGCCCAATCTTCCTGAAGAAGCTTCAAGACAGCTGTACACAATCCCACCAAATTAGGTGGTTAGAATCATGTTGACATGGACGTGACAGACATCCCTTACTTTGGTAGACAAAACGTAAGGGTGCAATACTCGAGGAAGCCTTGAGCAAATGAGCAGCTTCCTCGTAGGCAATGAGCATTTAATGAATTTTAGTGCATTCAATGCTAAAATTAATGCGCTGATTGACGTCTGGAAGAAGATACACAGAATCCTCTTACGACGTAACTTTAGTTGAGATGTGACTAGTCGGGCACTTAAAAGGAAGATCATTCGAGAACTCCTCCATGACAGTTGGCCATCACTATGAGGCGCTCTTCTCATGAAAGTATTATGCCAGTAAGTGCCTTGCCGAGAAGTGCCCTATGTACTCCACGTACTCCATGAACCAGAACTAACCCAAAAGCATTGGTTCGCATGGTTCAAGGGTTCAAACCACAATGTTTATAACATTAACCCCTAGTCTTCGTGGAAAATCTTGCTATGAAGATTCCTTCAGTAGAAACAAATTGAAGAATGGCAAGGGTTCACCGAGAAGCATAACTATTCCCTGGGAAGTGAAGGTGTCTTGATAAGCATGCGCTTATAATATTAATTGCACTAACGGTTGTGTCAGTTAATTGCGTGCTCCGTAATGATGTGCACATTGCTCAAAGCATCTAAAACGTTGCCACGTTCCTTGAATAATGAACCGTTGCAGAAATGGAAATGCTATTCATTGATGGCCATGAATCCAAAGAGATCTTAACCGCTGATTCCAACTCGTAATGTCTATAAATTGAGCAACTTCGCATTTTCTTCCTTCTCTCTGGCTTACTTCTCTGCGAACTCTAGAAACACCTTCATTCGAACCAAGTATCCTGCAAAGCTTCCTGCTACCTCCAAACTTGTAAGTCACTTTTCGTAACTGATAGCATGGGTAGCAAATTGGTGAAAAAGTATGACTCCTATGGAAACCCAAGCCCTAGAGCCCCTTCAAAACCCTAGAAGGACATAGGAATTAGTGGTGATCCGTTCGAAGGTACGTTCCCATCTTCTTCTTCTTCTTCTTCTTCTCCTTTTCCTAACCCCACCTCTAGTTCAACTAGTGAACAAAGGTCTCCTCTACGTGATGATGCAGCCTAGGAAATACTGCTGAAGGAGAGTTATCTCCGGATGCAGGTTTTGAAATCCCCTTAGACAGTAGGCATTCCTCATTTTCTTCCAAGTCTAGCCCTCTATATTTTCCTAGTCTGTTTCGTACCCTACACCTCCAATTGATAAAGGAAACTTTTTGTATTCCAGCTGACATCAAGATTAGGCTCCTAGGATCCTGTGAGAGAGTCTATATGTTGAGAGAGGGGTAATTCCCATTGTACTTTGACTCCATGCTAGGAGGGATGAGAGTACCCTTTCATCCTTCCGTAATGCAGGTCCTATACCACTTCAACCTCAACCTTGGGATGTTGGCCCCAAATGGGTAGAGATGTCATGTAGGGTTCATAGGGTATTGTCATAGTGTGAAACCCGGCCCTAACCTTAACCCGGATACTCTTTGATTGTAGGTCCGAAGACCCGAAGTAGAAGTGAAAGTCAACTATGGGCCATATTGGTAGATGATATAGTGTTCGACTCCGAACCTATGGAGATTGAAGATGATGCCCCATACTTGAAGACAGTGTTGGATATAGAGAAGAGACTGCACCTTGATGAAGAGAAGATTAGTTGATGACCTTAGAGCTTGGTGGGATATGATTTAAAGCCATTTTTCCATGCTAGGTATGTTATAGAATATGTGTTTAAAGTTTCGTTTGATTCCTAGTAGTGGAAGACCCTCAAATCCCTATTTTTGGCTTTGCTGACAGCCTGGGTCGAGTGCTTGGGTTGACTGCCCAATGCTACCCAGCCAATCGACCCAGAGTTGCTGAACTCGAACAGAATCTTTTGTTTTGAGAATCTTGCTATATATACCCCATGACTTCGTGATTTTAGTATCCCTAGCCTCCATAACACTTAGAGAACGAAGGGAAACCATCTCCAAGCCTCCGAGAGTGAAGAAGAAGACCTAATCTTGCAATCTTGCAAACTCTCTCTCTTGTTCTTCAATTAAAGGTTAGTAATCTATCTTTTATGTTAATGATTTATTCTTTCCATGATCACTCTCATCTCTGAACTGAGATTATGATGAAGATGCTGCAACCTTGTAGTCATATCTTTACAATCTCTTTTTATTCTCTTGTACTATGATCATCTCATTCATTCTTAACATGATTCTTATGATTTCTTCTTAAACTATGATAATATTTCCTATTTTGATTCATTCTAGCATTATAGATGCTTCTCTATGATTATTCATACCTCTGATCTACTGTGTTCTTGTACTAGAATGAAATCTAATCATCTCTAGTTCATCTCTTTCATTCATAGCATGTTTCCAATGAAAACTATGATTTTTACCAAAATAGAAACTATGGTTCTAAATTAGGAAGTACTGTTTTAATGGTGGTTTGATGTCTAAATTATGCTTTCTAGGCTTAGACTACTGTGTTAGACAATCCCTCCAAGTTTCGTCGCATTCCGGTTTGTGTAGCATAGGTTTCGGATCAAGATTCCCTTTTTACTTTCGGATTTTCTCTTGGGCGAGATCGCCCGGGTCGATCGGCCAATGCTACCCAGCCAATCAACCCGCAACAGCAGAATCTGTTTTCTTCGTCCGATTTGATTCGACTCATGCTTATTCTTTTAGGACTACTTCCTAATGATTGTGTGATGCTATTCTAGGGATTATTTGCTAACTTTGGATTCATCCTCTTGTTCGTCCGGAATATTCTCGGATCTATTTAAGGTAAGGAAAGTTGTTACCATATTAACATAGATTAACATAGATTTGCATAGATTTGCATAGATTTAGTTTCTAATTTGGGAACTACTTAGATTTGCTACTGTTATGTTAGTTTCTATTATGATATGAATGCTGCAAGTACATTAGGATCTTATTTTCTTATTTACTTTATGTACTTGATTATATATGAATATGTACTCATGTATGTTTCCTTATTTATTTAATTTTGTCTTATTATACTCTTTCATATGATGTGATATTTGTCGTGGATGATATGATTGAATTATGATTGTGATTGCTTAGGTATGATTTGGGATTGGGGAATGTCCTTTTGACATTTCTGTCCTTGGACCTCATTGGGAGTAGTATGGGATATTTCCAATGTTGCCCTTTGACACTTTCCCGGATTATTGGTTGTCATACCTAGGACTTGTCTAGCAGTGTTTGGCTAGGTTATACCTCTGTTATATCAGACCCGAATCGGAAGGGTATTGAGACCGAACGACCCGTGGTAGCAATGGGGCTTCATGGGTGCTCAAGACCAGTAACCAACCCGTGAGGGGACATAAATCACATTGTGGGGGCCATTTATGGGTAGAGTTGCATATGGATAGACTTGGGCTCATGGGCGTTCAAGACCGGTAACCAACCCGTGAGAAGACATGAGAGCTTCCCGTTTACTATATGTGGATGACCTATAGGGTTGATTTGTCCGTAGTCCGAGTTGGTTGTAGCCATAGGATACGCTGACTCTAGTGTGAAGGATACCATAAAGGATCGCTGGGGGCGAGGAATGGACGTATCTGGATTTGAGTTGATATGACCAAGTAGAAGACTTGCATTGGGCTAGGCTTTACCCTGACATGCGCCAATACTTAGACCAAACGGTGATGTGAGAGAGAGGTGACTTAACCCCTAACCAAGGAATGTCCAGGAAGGATGCAAGACCCAACTACCACCGGCAGACCCAAGATGCCAAGATGGCTGAGGGGGAGTGATTGACCTACCCAAAGAAGTATGGTGCTATGACTTAAAGCATGTCTGCCTATAGAGACCAGCATACATAGAGTTAGAGTAATACATACATTGTTGCCTCATATCATATCATCTTATGCTTTGTTTGTGATACTATGTTATTTATGCTATTATGGAATAACTTGCCTTGCTGAGTTTCTTTGAAACTCACTCCTTTTTGTACAATATCTTTTGTTAGACTATTCTACAAGTTTTGATGGCTATGAAGCGCAATATGAGGAAGCGCAAGATGAAGAAGCATACCATATGCAAAGTGCTGGCGACTACAAAGATTACTGTGAGGATCCCTTGAGTGGTCTCTCTTGTTACCAGGATTAGCCCTACTGTGGAGTGGGAGCGTTTGAGCATCATCGATGAAGTCTATGTCTATGAGGACATCCTTTATAAAGTAGAAAAGACTCTAGTTTAGATTATATCTTTTTTTCTTGTCTTTAGAAATGGTTGTAACCCCATTTGATTATCGGACTACATTCCGCTGTACTCGTGGAGTGAGATTCCGCCTCACTCTACTTTTGATTTATATATCTATTGGTATCTTTTCCGCACTCTGATGAATATCTCGTTACTTTACCTTGATTCATTTGAATAATATTGTTAACATTGATTTAGTCTTGTTCTTGATTATATTGTTGTGAATGTGGGAGGTTGATTTCTCTAACTACTGGATCTTGTGGACTGTGGATCACAAACTCGGGTATGCCAGATAGGGTACCGGCTGGGTGGATGTGACACATAGTGTGGACATTGATTGCAATATGAACGTCTTCACGTGCATTTTTGCAATGAAAACCATAGAGAGAGAGAGAGAGAGGTGGTTCAACTTCAAAAGGCGAGGGACCTCTAGAATTAAGTTCCACGTTTTAGAAGATGACACCATACCCACTAACAACAAGGGGTGGAGAGATAGGTATATTGCTTGTCTCCCACCTCAAGAGTGTGCCATTGTATAGTGGCCAAACATTACTAGGGGTGTAACAATCCCCGTATTTCTAACTCAGGATCCGTACTTCAGGTCCAAGAACCCTAAGGTCTAGCTGGGTAAATTTGTGGAGTGTCCGAATAGAAGTCCATGATCCGTACCCTGAACCCATGGATTTGGATTCTCTTTTTGAAGAGCCTACCTCGCTTGGTAGTTGGACCTTTGGAAGGCAAGTGATGTCTGAAGATGTCCGGAATGAATGTAAGACCTCCCCCATGTGTTGATTAGGGTTAGGTTGTACTTGGACTTCAACCCCCTAAGCAAAGCACCCTTGTATAGCAATATACTAGGGGACGGTTGCTAGTGGTGGTTGATTGGACCAAGCCTGGTCCGAGTTGTAGGGTTTTGCCCTATTTTGCCCCCAGACTTCTATAAATAGCAACCCTTGCCTCTTTTACGAATATTATATTCGGGATTGTTGCTTTTGGTGGTTAGGCGGCAGTAGAGATGTGCTGGAAGGTGAGAGAAGTGTTGCTGGTGATCTGGAAGCTTCTCCTTTCTTTTTTGGCTAATCTGGTTGAGGTAAGTGACTCCTTGTTCACTCATTCTCTACCCCGGCTATGATTAAAGTAGATTTTTTTTCCTCTTTGGTTGTTCATGATCCTCTCATTATAGAACCTACCTTTTTAATGCTCTTGATGAGATCAGGTCTGAAAACGAAACCCTGCTTTCGTAAAAAGGATTGATCTAATCAAGGGGAGGATTTTGGTAACCAATTGGTGTTAATTGTTAGGTTTCATGTTACCCCTTGGTTATGGGTGTGTTAGGTTCGAAATTTGGATTGAGATCATCCCAAAATCAGATTGAAAACGGATGATCAAAAGCTTGGGTTTCGGATTTGAACTCACTATTTTTGGGGCGGTTTCTCAAGGAAGTTGCTTGAGCCAAGCGACCGCCTGGTTTCCAAAGAGCAAGTAACTTCTGGATTTTGTTCGATTTGATTCAATTGACTTACATATTATTGTAACCCTGTTTATAGGTGTCCTTTGTTTCCAATAAAAGTCTTATAATTGTTTCTGGTTTGCAATCTAGAATTTTTCTACTTATTTATAGGTAAGGACATACAACCTCATCTTTATGAAATGACTTGAACATGCTAGTCTAGTGTCTTTCAATACTGTTCTTTCATTAAATATACTACTGTAACCATGAATAGCATGCTGATATTATTATATGCTTGCTGTTTGTATTGTCTTTACACATGCTTTATCAATTATGAATGTGGTATGAGGATGATGATGGTTTGTGGTTTTGATGGAGAGGGTATTCCATTGGGATATCTTGGCTTGAGATATCAGAGGGCTGTGGTATGGGACACATGCTCGCTGATGTCTCCAGCACTATCATAACTACTAGATGACATACCTAGGTAGAGTCTAGAGTTGCATGGCTAGGTACCTCACATACTACTACCCTTTCGGTAGGGGAATTGAAGTCGGATGACCCGTGACGACAGTGATGTGACTCTGTGTCATCCTACAGCGGTAACCAGTCCGTGCGGAGACTCAGTGGTCCACTGTTGGTCATACAATGGTAGGGTTGCATATGTTAGGATTGGGCTCATGGACGTCCAAGGAGCTGACTACGTGTTGTGAGGAGTCATGAGATCTTTCTGCCCCAACAATATGTGGATGACCATAGGGTTATGGAATGGAGTCCAATAGCGGTAGCCAGTTCGTGAGGGTTCTCATTCCTAGGTTGCGAAGGATACTAAACCGAGTTGGTTGATGTCATAGAGGATGTATCTAGACTTCATGTAGTATGTTACCATTATGACTTGCATTGGATTAGAAACCCCGACATGCGCTAGTACTCATGCCAACAGTCTTGGTGAGAGAGTGTTGACTTAACCCCAACCATGGTTTGAGAGCCAGGTGTGGACTTACCCCTTTTCCCAGGATCCCTACAGAGGTAGCCAATCTTTGCCGGATCAGAGTGACTAGACCTACCTAGAGGAGGGCTGGTGTATATCTTAAAGCATGTCAACTGTTAGAGACTGGTATAGTTAGATGTAGTAGCATTTATACTTTGCACTTCATACATATCATATATTCATTTCCGATGGTTTGACATATGGATGAGAATTATTGTTGTTCTTACTGAGTTCGTTAGAACTCATTCCTTTATTTTTCTATGTTATATTAGCCTATTCAGATGGAGGATATGCACTGGAAGAGGGATTGGTTTCCCATGAAGGAGCCTTCTCGTATGAAGAGGATGTGGCATCGGCAATGGGAAATGGAGATAGTGTCACATCCACCCAGCCGGTACCCTATCTTGCATACCCAAGTGTGTGATCCACAGCCCCGAAGAACAAGTATCGAGGAAATCATCCTCCCACATATGCAATAACATAATCATGAACAGAATATAATCAATGTGTAATGATATAAACAAGATATCCAAATAAGGAAAGAAATGACAATGTAATTAGAGTGCGGAAATGATACAAAATGTATAAATAATCAAAAAGGAGTAGAGTGAGGCAGAATCTCACTCCACGGTTCAAGCAGAATGTAGCTCATAAATCAAAGAGAAAATACAACTGTTCTCAAAGGAAAGTAAGGAGATGATAATCAAACTAAACTAAAGAGTCTTCTACTTTGTAAAGAACGTCTTCATAGACATAGACTTCATCAATCAAACTCAGACGTTCCCACTCCACGGTAGGGCTAATCATGGTACGTAACATGATCACACGAGGAATCATCAACGTGATCTTCATAGTTGCCAACACCTTGTGTGTAGTACGCTTCTTCAGCTTGCGCTTCCTCATATTGGCCTTCATAATACTTAGTACCTGTAGAATAATCTAACAAAAGATATTGCACAAAAAGGAGTGAGTTCAAAAGAACTCAGCAAGGCAAGTTAATCCACAACAACATAAATAACATGATTGCAGATCATAGCATGATGCAATGCGATATGAAATAGACAATGAATGTATGAATCTAACTCTATGTATGCTGGTCTCTAAAGGCAGACATGCTTTAAGTCATAGCACCATACTTCTTTGGGAAGGTCTCAATCACACAACGTCGTTTGGTAGTGGGTCCGGCATCCCTCGGGACATTCCATGGCTGGGGTATAGGTCACCGCTCTCTCACATCACCATTGGTCTAAGTATTGGCGCATGTCAAGGTAAAACATAGCCAAATGCAAGTCTTCTACTTAGTCATATCAACTCAGATCCAGATACGTCCATTCCTTGCCCCTAGCGATCCTTTCCGGTATCCTTCACACTAGAGTCAGTATAGTCCCTGACTACAGACTCATCAACCCTACTAGTCATCCACAAATAATAGACGGGAAGCTCTCATGTCCCCTCATGGATTGGTTACCGGTCTTGAGGGCCCATGAGCCCAAGTCTACTATTTGCAACCCTACCAACAAATGGCCCCCACAATGTGATTCATATCCTCTCACGGGTTGGTTACCGGTCTTGAGTGCCCACGAATCCCCATTGCTACCATGGGTTGTTCGATCTCAATACCCTTCCGAATCGGGTCTGATATAACAGGGACATCCTAGCCAAAGACTGCTAGACAAGCCCTAGGTATGACAATCAATAATTCGGGAAAGTGTTGAAAGGCAGCATCGGAAATATCCCATACTATTCCCATTGATGTCCAAGGATAGAAATGTCGAAAGGACACTTCCCAATCCCAAACCATACCTATTCAATCACATTCTCAAATCAGTCACAACATACACAACCGATATCTCATCATATAGAAAGATACACATAAACATGATCAATCGCATATGTAACTAATAAGAATAAGTATTCATAATCAAAAGAATACATGAACATGATACTACTGTAGTCAAAGTACTTGCATCAGTAATAGAATAATAAGAAAATACATTTATAGTAGTGAATTTAATAGAATCCCAAAATAGAAACTAAGATTCACGCAATCTATGTAATTATGGAAATAACTGTCCTGACCTTAAATAGCTTTGATGAATATCCAAAGATCAAAGAGAGTGGTCCCAAACTTAGCAAATAAACCCTAAACAATCATAGATACATCATTAGGAAAGAGGCCTAAAAGATCGGAGATCAAACGAATCAAATCAAGTGAAAAACAGAGCTACTGTCTTGCTTGGTCGATTGGGTGGTAGCTTGCTCCAGTCGACCAAGCAATCTACCACCTGAGATAGTACGAAGTAAAATTGTGGTTTTTGATCCGAAACTCAATCTAAAAGATCCGAAACACTTCAAAACTTGCAGGAAACCTCTAAAACAGTAATCTAACACTAAAATAGTAAAGATTAGCCACTAACAATGATAAAAAAACACTGCTTACTAATTTGGAAACATGACTTTTTGATTTGGTAACATTCATAGTTTTTATGAAAACATGCTATGAATTCAAAGGAAAAACTAGAGATGATCAGATCTCATTCTAGTAGAAGATAAGCAAGAGATCATACATGAAAACATCATGCAAAACAGATCTAATCATGCTAAGAAATCGAATCAAATCAAATCGAATGAATGATCATAGTTTCACGAAGATTTCACAAGGATCATGGCAAAGATCAATATGAACATCATAAAACTTTAAGAATGAAAAGAGATTGTAGAAGAGATGTTTGCAAGGATGCAGCATCTTCTTCATAGTCTCAATCATAAGAAAGTAGGAGTAGATCAATACAACATAAGAGCGATTAATAACCTTTGATTGAAGAATCAGAGATGAGAAGCTTCAAGTCTTGCAATGTTCTTCACAAACTCCAATGAGAGGCTTTGAGAGAGTCTTTGTCACATCCACCCAGTCGGTACCCCATTTGGAATACCTGGGATGTGATCCACAGTCCAAGGATCAATGATCTGAGGTCCATGCCTCCCACATACACGGTAACACAATCATGAACAGTAATAATCAATGGTAAAAACAGCTAATATCAAGTATCATGAATAAGACAAGATTAACTAAATCAGAGTGCAAAATATAGATAATAAATAAGGTATGATCAAAATCATAAAGGGTGAGAAGGTGTGGTAGTCACCCTCTCAGAGCAGCGGAAAAGTATTAAATCAAGTTAGTTACATATCCAAGTATCACCGGAATAATTCAAAGACACGTTAATTACAAAATCCAAGGTTCCACAAATACACCAGGGCAATGGGGCACTATGCTAGGGTTTCTTCTATACTAATGGTAGTCTCCTCAACAGTACGGATGAAGTAAACCCAGCGTTGCCGCTCCCGCACAACTGTGGGGCTAACCCTGGTGCGAATAATGATCCTCCTCGGCTCCAATATATGAATCCTCACCGACGCCACTACCCGGAGGGTAGTATGTGGAATCATAGTCCGCCTCATATGAGGTGCCATCGTAATCTTCAGTACCTGGAATGTAATCTAAAACATTTGCACAAAAGGAATGAGTTCGAAGAACTCAGCAAGGAAGTTATTCCATAATTAGAAATCATACACATTCTGAGCATATAATAATGCAATGTGATATGGAACATATGATGCGAGATATGAGCCTAACTCTATGAATGCTGGTCTCTAAGGTAGACATGCTTTAAGTCATAGCACCGTACTTCTTCGGGTCGTCAGTCACTCTCCCATTTCCATATCTTGGGAATGCCCGGGGAAGATCGGTAAAGTCATCAAAAAACCATGGTAAGGGGATCGGTCACCGCGCTCTCTCACATCACCATTTGGTCAAATCTTGGCGCATGTCACGGTAAAGCCTAGTCCAATGCAAGTCTTCTACTCAGTCGGTCAAGTCAGATTCAGATACGTCCATTCCTCGCCCCCGGCGATCCTTTCCGGTATCCTTCACACTAGAGTCAACAAAATCCCGGATTTCAGACTCATCAACCCTATTGGTCATCCACATATAGTAAACGGGAAGCTCTCACGTCCTCTCACGGATTGGTTACCGGTCTTGAGCGCCCGTGAGCCCAAGTCTATCCATATGCAACTCTACCAATAAATGGCTCCTTTCAGGTATCCGTAGCATGGTTTATGTCCCCTACCGGATTGGCTACCGGCCTAGAGCGCCCATCCAACCATACACTACCACGGGTTGTTCGGTCTCAATGCCTTTCCGATTCGGGTCTGACACGACAAGGATGAACCTAGCCACACAACTAGACAATCCTATGTATGTCATCCAATAACTCGGGAGAGTGTCGATAGGCACCATCGGAGAACATCCCATACTATTCCCTCCGATGCCCAAGGACAGAAGTGTCAGTAGGACGCCTTCCAATCCCAAGTCATACGTAAGCAATCACACATCAAATCTCATCATTCTCATGCATCCAATGCATATTCATAAAAGTAATCAAATCATGATATTGAAACGAATCATTATAAACATAAGCAAATCAAAATGATAAGTAACACAACCAATGTATAAAGATTTAAATGTTACTGTTCTAACACATATGTAACAGTATCATAATGATTGAAAGGAATCTAGGGATTTCATTCTTTGAATAAAGCACAGTTCAATACTTGATGACTTATATGTTTATGGATATAACCATCCTTACCTTGGATAGGTTGATGATGAATTGAGAATACCAAGAATAGTCCAATAGAATTGTTAAGGCCCTAAACAAACATCAATAATAAGTTAGAAAAGAAGTCGAGAAGATCGGATGTCATTTGAGTCAAAACCGACCAAGGTTCTTTGTCGGCAACAACTTTGGTCGATGGTCTTGGTCAATGGTATCGACCAAAATAGTCCTCGGGCAGAATAGTGGATTTTGGGGATTTTGGTCCGAAATGAGTCTTCCGGTGTTCGGATCAATCTGAAACTTGGAGGCATACTTAACAACAGTAGTAGGACACTATAAATCAAGGAATTAACCCAATCCAATGGTCGAATTAAAAAGCCCCAATTTGAGCTATCAAGTTCAAGTGATAAACATCATGGCATGAGTTGGAATTGATTGCATTGATGAGGAATAGCATGCAATAGCTAGAGGAACTAATAGAAATTCGATTGGAATCATATGGCAATGTTAAACATCAACATAATACACTCTATATCTCAGTTTGATATCAAATGGTATGATGTTAATAGGTAAATCATGGAATACATATGCTAGGCATGAGATATAAGCATTAGCATCAATGAATGGCTAAGGGGATCATGGATTGAGCATGAGTAGGCACTTGGAGTGGTGGTTGCAAGGTTGTAGCACCATTCCAAATGTCCCATCAGCAAGATGACAATAGAAAAGAGTAGAAAATGGTAGGGTAGAGAGTGGAATGAAGAGTCATACCTTAGTGTGGAAGATGAAGACAAGAATCAATGATAAACTAAGTGTTTTGATGAGATACCCTTCACACTAACCAAGGAGCTGCTTTGGGAAGCTCTCCCCACGTTCCCAAGTGAGAAAAATGATTGCAAAAGGCTCAAGGCTCGAGGTCATATTAAATAGAAAAGGAATATTCCATGGAATCATTAACTTGGCGAGCCCAGGGACATTTTGGTCGATGGTCTTGGTCGATGGTATCGACCAAAATGATCGACCAAAATGTTTTCAGCAGAAAACTCAGGTTTAGAACAGCAACTTCAAGTAGGGATTTGAAAGGCTATACAAGGTCAAATTGAGTGAGGTTTTCTTCCACAATTCAATCAAGAAGTCTAGTTTCGGGGAATACCTTCGGATTGTGCACAGGAGGTCATTTGGTACATCAACCATATTAATCTTCTCCGATGCGCAGACTTTCCTTAAACACTGACAATGCATTTAAGCAAGGGGTATCATTGTCAATGTCCATGGGCTCGGTCTCCGAATCATGATCATCAATCAGAATGGTCCATAAATCTCTTCTTCCACCGCTTCGGGTCCTCGGACCTGAATACAACAGTGGATCCGGGTCAGGGTCAAGGTTAGAATAGGGCTGGATATTACATTCTCCCCCCCCTTAAAAGAATTTCGTCCTCGAAATTGAAAGCGTACCTGTGCTTCCAAAAAGATGAGGAAACTTCTCCTTCATGTCTTCTTCTTTCTCCCATGAAGCTTCTTCAGGGGTATGGGTTTTCCATCGGATCTTCACCGAGGGATGGTGCGATTCCATAGCTGCTTGTCCTTTCTATCTAGGATCTCGGCTGGTCCTTCATCATAAGAAAGATCGGCACTAAGTCCTTCGGGTGCTTGCTGTAGTATGTGTTCCGGGTTTTCTAGGTATTTCCGAAGCATTGAAACATGGAACACATTGTGAACTCCAGCAAGTGACGGAGGCAAGGCCAAGCGGTATGCTACCGGTCCAACCCTTTCCAGAATCTCAAAAGGTCCAATGAAGCGGGGACTAAGCTTTCCTTTCACATTGAATCTTGTCACCCCTTTCATAGGTGATACTTTAAGGAAGACTTTCTCTCCAATTGGAAATTCTAAGTCGATTCTTCTCTTGTCGGCATACGACCTCTGTCTAGATTGAGCGAGACTTGATCCTTTCCCGAATCATGTCAACCATATCATTGGTAGCTTCAATCATCTCTGGACCTAAGACTTTTCTTTCACCGAGTCTCGAGTCCAATACAAGGGCGTTCTACAAGTGTTACCATACAAAGCCTTAAACGGAGCCATGCCTATTGTTGCTTGATAACTGTTGTTATAGGCAAACTCGACTAAGGCTAGGTGTTCATCCCAATTTCCACCCATGTCAACCACACAAGACCTAAGCATGTCTTCAAGAATGTGAATTGTCCGCTCAGATTGTCCATCGGACTGTGGGTGATGAGCTGTACTCAGATTCAATTGGGTTCCCAAGGCTTTCTGCAATCCATTCCAAAACCTTGAGGTGAACCTAGGATCACGGTCCGAAACGATACTCACTGGTACTCCATGTAGACGAACTACATTGTCCACATAAAGTCTAGCTAGCTTATCCAAAGAGTAGGTGATCTTCATAGGAATGAAATGGGCTGATTTAGTCAACCTATCAACAATCACCCACACAGTGTCATTTCCCTTACTCGTCTGCGGCAATCTAGTCACAAAGTCCATTGAGATATCTTCCCACTTCCAACTAGGAATAGGAAGGGGCTGAAGTAATCCAGATGGGGGTTGGCGAACAGCTTTCACACGTTGGCAAGTTCCACACTTGGCAACAAAGTCTTCAACATCTGCTTTCAAACCATTCCACCAAAAATGTTCCCTTAAGTCCTTGTACATTTTGGTACTTCCGAGGTGTCTTGTAAAGATGGACTGGTGTGCTTCTTTCAATATTTCTTTCTTGATTTCATCAACCGCGGGCACACAGAGTCTACCTCTAAACAATAAGGTACCATCCATAGATGTACTAAAAGCAGGGTCCATTTCCGAATTCGAGGCAATCTTATCAATTTTCTCTTTCAACTCTTGATCAGAACTTTGCAAGGCAACAATTCTATCTCTAAGGGAGGATCTTGCAGTCATGGCATAGAGAATACAATCCGAACCCTTAGGGACCACTTCCAAACCAAATCTTTCCATCGAGGACAACAAAGGCCAACTCAAAGCATTTAAATCCAACTCTTTTCTTTGACTCTTTCTACTAAGAGCATCCGCCACTACATTTGCTTTACCGGGTGGTCTTGGATGTCACAATCTTAGTCAGAGACCAACTCCAACCACCTTCTCTGTCTCATATTCAACTCCTTCTGGGTGAAGAAGTATTTCAAACTTTTATGATCCATGAAGATGGCGATCTTCTCACCGTATAGATAGTGTCTCCAAATCTTCAAAGCAAATACAACAGCTGCAAGCTCTAAGTCATGAGTGGGGTAGTTCCGCTCATAATCCTTTAGTTGTCGAGAGGCATAAGCCACTACCTTTCCGTGTTGCATCAACACGCAGCCCAAACCGATTTTAGAAGCATCGGTGTAGACCGTCAATCCACCGGAATTATCGGGTATAGTCGGAACCGGCGCGCTTGTCAATCTAACTTTCAGCTCTTCGAAGTTCTTCTCACAAGAATCGGTCCAGACAAACTTCTCTTCTTTTCTAGTTAGCTTAGTCATAGGGGCAGCCAACCTAGAAAAGTTTTCAATGAATCTCCGGTAGTATCCTGCTAATCCAAGAAAACTTCTTATCTCGGTCCACGGTCTTCGGTCTTTCCCAATCGATAGCAGTTTGGACTTTCTGCGGGTCAACACGAATACCCTCGGCTGAAACAACATGGCCAAGAAACACTACACTTGAGAGCCGGAAGTCACACTTGCTAAATTTAGCATAGAGTTTCTTTTCTCTCAACCTTTGCAATGTGCGATTCGGGTGCTCCGCATGCTCTTCCTCATTCTTTGAGTAAATCAAGATGTCATCAATGAAAACGATTACAAATTTATCGAGTACATCGTGAAATACTCGGTTCATGAGATCCATGAACACGGCGGGGGCATTAGTCAAGCCGAAAGGCATCACTTTAAATTCATAATGTCCGTACCTTGTTCGAACATTTGTCTTAAGGATGTCACTTGACTTCACCTTCAGCTGGTGATATCCCGATCTCAAATCAATCTTTGAAAAGACAGCAGCACCCTTCAACTGATCAAAAAGGTCATCAATCCGAGGCAAAGGATATTTGTTCTTGATTGTCGACTTGTTCAATTCCCGGTAGTCAATGCACGGACGCATACTACCATCTTTCTTCTTTACAAACAAGACCGGAGCTCCCCAAGGCGACACACTTGGCTGCACGAAACCTCTCTCTAAGAGTTCATTTAATTGAGTTTGCAACTCTTCGAGTTCGGTAGGTGCCATTCCGTAAGGGGCCTTGGATACGGGAGCCGCTCCGGGAATTAAGTCTATAGAAAACTCAACTTCCCTATCGGGGAGGCAAACACGACAAGTCATCCGGAAAAACATCAGGGAATTCACTAACAACTCTGACTTCTTCAAGTCTCTTCTTCTCTCTGACCTTGCTTCCAGACGAAGCATCTCCCAAAAAGGCATGGACTTGCATTAGAGTGGACAAGGTCTTCTTGCTAAATCTTCCCTTCTCTCCTTGAAATTCGAAAACTGAATTCTCTTCTACACGGAACTGAATCTTCTTTGAGGAGCATAAGATCATGGCATTGTAGAAGGTCAACCGATCGATTCCCAAGATTACATCAAAATCTCTCATGTCAAACAATACAAGGTTTGCCTTCAGATTTCTTCCACAAATCAAAATAGAACAATCTTCTAACACTTTATCTAGTTTAACAACGGACCCAACGGGGTACAAATAGATAAATGACTAGATAAACATCGAGGTGTCAAGTTAGTTCTCAAGGCAAAAGTAGATGATATGAATGAATGTGATGCACCCGTATCAAATAATACAAATGCGGGAAGAGAAGCTACTAACAGTACTGTTACAACATCGTGGCGGGGGTCTTGCTCGGTACCGGATATGCTAAACACTGCGGAGGGAGGGGGCGAAGTAGCAGCGGGAGTACTCTTCACTACGGGAGCTTGAGGTTGCACGGACTTATTGGGGCAAGAACGAGCATAATGGCCTGCTTGCTTGCGAGAGGAAGCAAGTAGTATCTTTCGGTCCAATAGGAGCTGCAGCGAGGGGAGGTCTGCGATAAGCTGGTCTAGGATTCACCATCCCGGGCCTAGGAGGATAAGTAGCTCCACGAGGTCTGGCTCCCTTTGGACTGACCATAATAGCTCACGGGAAGGGAATTAGGATTCGACCAACATTTCTCGGCTGAAAGGCGGGTGCGGGATAAGGAGTAGGTCTAGCAAAACGCCGATCGGTGCGGTCCACAAATCCAGAAGGTCTAGGTTGCCGGGGTTTCGAACTCGAGCATTTTCCTTTTCATTCTCTTCAAGCTTCTTCGAGTTTTGAACCCACACGAGCATATCCTTCAAGAGGCAAGACAGTGAGGTATGCCTTAATAGAAGGTCGCAAACCCTTGAAAAACTTTTTCGCCTTGGCTTCTTCGGACTTAATAGACTCGGGGGCGAAGAAGAAAAGTTCTTCAAATTTTCTGCTGATACTCAAGCACGGACAAAGTACCTTGTACTAAGGCCATGAACTCGGCCTCCTTTGCGTCCTTTACAGCTTCCGGAAAGTAGTTCTTGCAAAAAGCTTCCTTAAACTTCTCCCCGGGTGACAACACCACCATTCAAGGTCTCAAGGATAGGCCTAGTGGAAGCCCACCATGCATCGGCTTCTTGCTGAAGCACGCGCTCGGCAAACAACACTTTACGAGCATCGGAACATTGCAAATGTCTGAAGGCCTTCTCCAACTCACGAAGCCACTTGTTCGGAAAGAGGGTGTCCTTTGTTACACCCGGTAAAGGAAGGTACTTGTAACTTTAGGAAACTTTCCATCAAACGGGTGTGGGGTGTCCCGGTGAATCTTTCCATAAGAGGGGCTGCGGCTCCGAAGTTCCAATTCCGGCACGGTTCTCATTGCGAAGGGTAGCAAAACCAGTCATCATTTGATTAAATTGGGCAGCCTGCTGTTGCATCATGTTGGTCATGACGCTTGGCGATATCTCTAAAGCTTCCGATATCGGGGGCACCGGGAATGCCATTCGTGGTGTGGCTATCGTCTATGTCTGCTGATCGAGCCCCCGACGGGGGTTTCTTCGTTTCCGTTGCTTCCGGATCCGACGAAACGATTTCTAAGTAAGACCATTCTGCAAGGATCAAAGATAAGGATACCAAAATTTCAAATTTGACAAAGACAACTTGGCCAACGAATAGGATAACCAAATCATGGTTAGAATTATCAATATAACGAGTAAAATAAATCAGCATTGATCAAAATCCAAAGGAAATGAGTCCAAGAATCAAAAAATCCCAAAATAACCCAATGCGAGAAAAATGAAGGATTTTGGTCGATGCTTTTGGTCGATGGTATCGACCAAAATGATCCAAAATAAATTCTGCGTGAAAATCAGATTTAAAGGGCCCACTTCTCATTTCATTTTCATTTCTCACTCAACCATTTCGAGTTTAGCTGCGGAGAAAGCGATTTTCTAGGGTTTTCAAAAGTGCTAGGACTTGATTCAAGGCTTCAATCATTCTTGATAATCTCACTTGATCATCTACACAAGTAAGTTCTCTTTCTTTTTCTCTTTTCTTGTAAACTTCATTCACCATTGTTGTGTTCTTCAATAAAACTGAGTAATACTTGTAGCTAATGGTTAGAATCATACATATAAATGATTAGAAACATGTTTTCATAACTTTTCAAATAAGATTAAGTTCCAAACACAAGATTGCATCCATTTTGGTTACCAAAACACTATTCATTTCACAAAAACTCAACTTTACAAGCACTTGTCTCATTTTCAACCCAAAAGGAATTTTGACATGAAACAAATTTCTACAACACTGATCTACTAGGGGAAAAGTGTTCCCACTCTCCATTCGGTCAAATTCCAATTTTTTAAAAATCACAAATGCAAGCCAAAAGAGGGATTTTTCTCTCTCTTACTTGCTGAATTTTCACTTTGAATATGCCAAAAAGATGGATTTTCACCAAATAAAGTATTCTAGCATGCTTGTATAGGTCTTATGCATATGTTAGAATGATCAAATCAAAATTTCACCAAAAATCGAATTTTCTGAAAATTTACGAAAATGCCCTTCATCTAACAATCATACACTGAGACTAATCCAAATGAGTTTCTTTCCTTGTTTCAACGAGATACACCATGCCTAGAGGAGGGAGACGAGTAGACAGGGGTAGAGGACTTGTTCCCCGGGCTGAGGTCATAGACGAGGAGCATTTCACTACTCCTATGGCGGAGTTTCTATGCGAGCATTATTTCCATGATATACCGATCGAGCACGGACATTTGGTGGATGTGGATGATTTAGAGGTATTTCGCATCCCAGAGAGATTAGAGGCTATGGATTGGCTTCACTTATACACTACGGCACAGCGAGTCTACCCGGATCTTATCGGATACTTCTATAGTAATCGACTTACCGTATAGAGGATGATCCGAGGGATGGTTCTAGGATTGTCATAGATTCCATGGTCGGAGGTAGAGAGATCAGTTTCACTACGAGGACAACTGGCTCACATCTTAGATGTACCGATCGTACGAGATTCCCGTTGGTGGATTCCGCTGGTACAGATATCACAGAGGTGCTTCTTCCTTATGAGGTATACGAGGTGTGCATGACTCTATGGGATGACATTGTTTGTTATATGCCCCGGTGTGGTACTGAAATGCGTCCTTCAGCTAGAGTTATCGCTCGCATCGTCGGGCGAAACATCCTTCCGAAGGCAGGGCATCATAGCAAAGTGTCGGCGATGGAGGCACTGATCATTTATAGTATGTATACTAGAGTACAAATCGATTTAGCATACATCATGCAAAATGTCATGATCGATCGGATCGAGTTTCTGGGGATAGGAACTTGGCTTTCGATCGACTCTTGACTCGTATCTTTGAGTACTTTGGTGTGGACTTGGAGCATACACCTACGATTCGGGGTCGAGATTTAGGTGAGCCCATTTGTACATGGTTGATCGGGAAGATGGGGCTCCGAGGATGCGGTCGGATCGGAGGATGAGGATGATATCGATGATGCATCAGGAGATGACGACTCAGAGGATGATAGTACTGATGATGATGATGGTGGTGACGATGATGAGCATAGTGAGGATGATGATCAGGGTCATGATGAGGCTCCGAGGCATGAGGAGGTTCCCGCTCCACGATTTGCGAGGTCGGAGGCCCATCACACACGACCACGAGGCTCCGGATGTGGCTTCCCATCGGTCGTTGATTTACTCTATTCTTGAGAGGATCGAGGCTCGGCGGGGAGAGGATGGAGTTACACATGTGCACCCTCAGTGAGAGGTTTGCACGACTGGAAGAGGAGTTCAGATCTAGGAGGGATCAAACAGATTGCAGGAGTCGTTCACCTACATAGACATCACTAGGAATTTTCTTTTATGTCATTATGTATGTATTTTTCTTTTTCAGACTTGTAAAAAGTTCCCTATGAAATCAATGAAGTTCAGTTGTTTTGTCTATATTATTGTGTCTTATTCATGAGTCAAATTATGTTTCCATATTTTGGTTTCTAGTCCAGTTATCTATTATTCACTTCTAGGAGCACTTGAGTCACTTTCGGATCGTGACTCGGAATGTTCCGTCACCGTTTTCGTGGTCGGGGTTCCACTTGATCTTGGGCTCGATACCAATCTGTCACATCCACCCAGCCGGTACCCCATTTGGAATACCCGGGATGTGATCCACAGTCCAAGGATCAATGATCTGAGGTCCATGCCTCCCACATACACGGTAACACAATCATGAACAGTAATAATCAATAGTAAAAACAGCTAATATCAAGTATCATGAATAAGACAAGATTAACTAAATCAGAGTGCGGAATATAGATAATAAATAAGGTATGATCAAAATCATAAAGGGTGAGAAGGTGTGGTAGTCACCCTCTCAGAGCAGCGGAAAAGTATTAAATCAAGTTAGTTACATATCCAAGTATCACCGGAATAATTCAAAGACACGTTAATTACAAAATCCAAGGTTCCACAAATACACCAGGGGAATGGGGCACTATGCTAGGGTTTCTTCTATACTAATGGTAGTCTCCTCAACAGTACGGATGAAGTAAACCCAGCGCTGCCGCTCCCGCACAACTGTGGGGCTAACCCTGGTGCGAATAATAATCCTCCTCGGCTCCAATATACGAATCCTCACCGACGCCACTACCCGGAGGGTAGTATGTGGAATCATAGTCCGCCTCATAGGAGGTGCCATCGTAATCTTCAGTACCTGGAATGTAATCTAAAACATTTGCACAAAAGGAATGAGTTCGAAGAACTCAGCAAGGAAGTTATTCCATAATTAGAAATCATACACATTCAGAGCATATAATAATGCAATGTGATATGGAACATATGATGCAGATATGAGCCTAACTCTATGAATGCTGGTCTCTAAGGTAGACATGCTTTAAGTCATAGCACCGTACTTCTCTGGGTCGTCAGTCACTCTCCCATTTCCATATCTTGGGAATGCCCGGGGAAGATTGGTAAAGTCATCAAAAAACCATGGTAAGGGGATCGGTCACCGCTCTCTCACATCACCATTTGGTCAAGTACTGGCGCATGTCATAGTAAAGCCTAGTCCAATGCAAGTCTTCTACTCAGTCAGTCAAGTCAGATTCAAATACGTCCATTCCTCGCCCTCGGCGATCCTTTCCGGTATCCTTCACACTAGAGTCAACAAAATCCCGGATTTCGGACTCATCAACCCTATTGGTCATCCACATATAGTAAACGGGAAGCTCTCACGTCCTCTCACGGATTGGTTACCGGTCTTGAGCGCCCGTGAGCCCAAGTCTATCCATATGCAACTCTACCAATAAATGGCTCCTTTCAGGTATCCGTAGCATGGTTTATGTCCCCTACCGGATTGGCTACCGGCCTAGAGCGCCCATCCAACCATACACTACCACGGGTTGTTCGGTCTCAATGCCCTTCCGATTCGGGTCTAACACGACAAGGATGAACCTAGCCACACAACTAGACAATCCTATGTATGTCATCCAATAACTCGGGAGAGTGTCGATAGGCACCATCGGAGAACATCCCATACTATTCCCTCCGATGCCCAAGGACAGAAGTGTCAGTAGGACACCCTCCAATCCCAAGTCATACGTAAGCAATCACACATCAAATCTCATCATTCTCATGCATCCATTGCATATTCATAATAGTAATCAAATCATGATATTGAAACGAATCATTATAAACATAAGCAAATCAAAATGATAAGTAACACAACCAATGTATAAAGATTTAAATGTTACTGTTCTAACACATATGTAACAGTATCATAATGATTGAAAGGAATCTAGGGATTTCATTCTTTGAATAAAGCACAGTTCAATAATTGATGACTTATATGTTTATGGATATAACCATCCTTACCTTGGATAGGTGGATGATGAATTGAGAATACCAAGAATAGTCCAATAGAATTGTTAAGGCCCTAAACAAACATCAATAATTAGTTAGGAAAGAAGTCAGAAAGATCGGATGTCATTTGAGTCAAAACTGACCAAGGTTGCTGTCAGCAACAACTTTGGTCGATGGTCTTGGTCGATGGTATCGACCAAAATGATCGACCAAAATAGTCCTTGGGCAGAATAGTGGATTTTGGGGATTTTGGTCCGAAATGAGTCTTCCGGTGTTCGGATCAATCTGAAACTTGGAGGCATACTTAACAACAGTAGTAGGACACTATAAATCAAGGAATCAACCCAATCCAATGGTCTAATTAAAAAGCCCCAATTTGAGCTATGAAGTTCAAGTGATAAACATCATGGCATGAGTTGGAATTGATTGCATTGATAAGGAATAGCATGCAATAGCTAGAGGAACTAATAGAAATTCGATTGGAATCATGTGGCAATGTTAAACATGAACATAATACACTCTATAGCTCAGTTTGATATCAAATGGTATGATGTTAATAGGTAAATCATGGAATACATATGCTAGGCATGAGATATAAGCATTAGCATCAATGAATGGCTAAGGGGATCATGGATTGAGCATGAGTAGGCACTTGGAGTGGTGGTTGCAAGGTTGCAACACCATTCCAAATGTCCCATCAGCAAGATGACAATAGAAAAGAGTAGAAAATGGTAGGGTAGAGAGTGGAATGAAGAGTCATACCTTAGTGTGGAAGATGAAGACAAGAATTAATGATAAACTAAGTGTCTTTGATGAGATACCCTTCACACTAACCAAGGAGCTGCTTTGGGAAGCTCTCCCCACGTTCCCAAGTGAGAAAAATGATTGCAAAAGGCTCAAGGCTCGAGGTCATATTAAATAGAAAAGGAATATTCCATGGAATCATTAACTTGGCAGACTGGGACATTTTGGTCGATGGTATCGACCAAAATGATCGACCAAAATGTTTTCAGCAGAAAACTCAGGTTTAGAACAGCAACTTCAAGTAGGGATTTGAAAGGCTATACAAGGTCAAATTGAGTGAGGTTTTCTTCCACAATTCAATCAAGAAGTCTAGTATCGGGGAATACCTTCGGATTGTGCACAGGAGGTCATTTGGTACATCAACCATATTAATCTTCTCCGATGTGCAGACTTTCCTTAAACACTGACAATGCATTTAAGCAAGGGGTATCATTGTCAATGTCCATGGGCTCGGTCTCCAAATCATGATCATCAATCAGAATGGTCCATAAATATCTTCTTCCACCGCTTCGGGTCCTCGGACCTGGATACAACAGTGGATCCGGGTCAGGGTCAAGGTTAGAATAGGGCTGGATATTACAGTCTTCCCACGTTCTCTGAGGGTTTTAGAAACAAAGGAGGCTAGGAAACACGTACTTCTATTATATAGAGCACCAACATAACTAAACAGAAGATTTTGTCAAATTCTGACCCTGTTGGTGAATTGGCCCAATCGACCAAGCCAGTGAGCAAGGCCAAGACAGGGAATTGAAGGCCCATCTCAAGTCCAAACCTAATGTGCTTCTCCCAACACAACATATGACTTACCTAGTATAGAGAAATGCCTTCGAATCATGTCTAACTATACTTCAAGTCCATCAACTAGACTCATCTTCAGCAAGGTGCAGTTTCCATTCCAATTATGAACAAGCTTCCAAGTATGGAACACCATCATCAACTTCCATGGGTTCTGGGTCAAACACCATGCCTTCCATTGAGATGGCCCATAGTTGACTTCTTCCTTTACTTCGGGTCTTCAGACCTACAAACAACATGGTTTTCGGGTCAAGGTTAGGGTTAGGATAGGGCTGAATTTCACAGATAGCCTGTGCGGGAACTCCTGTGAATGCATGGAGTGGGCTTAAAGCACCCATTGATGGACATAGGAGACAAGTTACCAGACAATTTGCCCATCGTCTGGAGAAGAATTGGAGAACCCCTCACCTTGATAAACTTGAGTCCAAGATCTTAGCTTTAGAGAAAGAAACTGGAAAGAAGATTATTTAATTCTTTTTTACTTCTTCTGCTGAACTCATTATTCTTTTGATAGTTTATTCTTTCCTTGATTATTTTATTGGAGTATTTGGACTCCTGTAATCTTTTATATTTAATTATTGAACTCATTCCTGCTCATGATTATCTTTACTTGCATTTATTATTATTGATGGGTAAGACCGTGGATCTTGTAACAGATCACTCCCACGGGTTGTCGGGCGGGTAACCGAGACCGGCTGGTGGGGTGTGACAGAGGTGGTATCAAAGCCATGGTTTTTCGAAGCCAATAATAGTTAATACAAGTGTTAGAAGAGCAATCTGAGTCATAGATCCAGAACTGACTCAAAAGAACTAGAGTGAATAATAGGGAAAAAAATTCGTTAGAAACGAACCAACAAAGTAAATAAATTTCCTTCTTTTGCATAACTTACTATAAGTCAAGTGAAACATATTCTCACATTACGAATATCAAGTAAGTGCATAAGAAACAATAATGAAAATGCAACAAGCATATTGTACTTCATTAATAAGAAAAGCTTTACATAATTTGGAGTGTGGTCTACGCTTTACAAAAAGACAAGAATGAACATGTGCTGAATAAAAACTACAATAAAGATATCTAAACCCTAAAGTCAATCAGTACTGAATCAAAAAGGAGAAAAGCCTAAGTCTAGCTACTGTTGTGGTGGTGGTGGTGGTGCTAGCCTCATTTGGCGGAGTATGTCAAGGCACTCTGCTATCTGGCCCCTCATCTCAGCCTGCCCCTACTCGAACTGTGACACCCAGCCTAAATCTAGCCCGGAACCCGGAATTTTTTGGGGTGTGGGGGTTTTTTTTTTTTTTTTTTTTTTTTTTTTTTTTTTTTTTTTTTTTTTTTTTTTTCTTTGAAAATCTTAGGAAGATGTCTTTGTCGGCCATCTCAGTAGAGGATATGGTGTTTGACCCAAAACCCATGGATATTGATGATGGTGTTTCCTTATGGAAACCTTACTTGATTTGGTGTTGAACTATTTATTTGTGAAGAAGAACTTGATTGATGGACCTAAAGCTTAGTTGGACCTAGTTTGAAGACTTCCCTCCATACTAGGTAAGTAGTATGATGTGTTGAAAGAAGCCCATCCAAAAATATTGAAGTTTAGCCCATTAAATCCCTATTTTTGAATAAGCTGTCCGAGCAGTGGCATTTTGGTAAATATCTGTTTTGAAGGTTTTCAAAAGCTTTATTTCTTTTAATTTCGTGGTAAACTATTTCCATTATGTTTCTAAACCTTTAGATAGTGTGGGATCGACCTTTGAACTTCCTCTTTGGCAACCAATCAACCACCGGGGTCAGTTTGGTGAAACCCTAGTAACTCTTGAATTCTTTGTGTTATTTAAAAGGGGGAACTCCATGTGTTTCACTCTCAATCTGTTTCTAAGCCTTGGGAGAACGTGGGAAGATCCCTAGAACCTCTCCTTCGAAGCCAAGGAAGATCCTCAAGTATCTGTTCAGGTTTCTTCAGCGGTTTGTCTTCTAAAAGGTTGGTATTCAATTTGCTTCTTCTTTAATTCATTCTTTCTTCTCTACTTCTGATTTTCTGATCATGTGAAGGGTATTACACTACTGTAATGACCTCTTCTTTAATTCTTTTAACCCTAGAGTGAATCCCCCAATTCACTCTATGATCTTGAAGCCATATGGCGATGATCCTTGAATTTGATTCCACCAAAGCTCTTAATGATACTTTCCCTAATTTCCTACCTATCTTTATTATTGTGGGGAAGGTCTCATATTATTACCATGACCTTCCCTTGTGTCCTCATGATTGAGGAGTTGATCCTTGTTTTTCTTTGGAACAATTGGCAACCCTTCTATTTTCTATCAATTCATTGGACTCTCCCCAAAACCTTTCTTGATTGTAAATTCTTTGCCCTAAGGGTGAATCTTTATTCTCCCTAGTCTTTTACGTGGGATACACGGATTCTTGTTAGTAAATCCCTAATTGTATGATTTGAATTTGTTTCCCTTCACTTTAATTGAGAACCTTATTTTTCTCTCATTAGTAGACCCTTTCTAATTCCATTCTTTATTTTGAAATACTAATGAGATGTTCCTTTATCTATCTTGGGTTGTTTTTATGAGAATTAATTATGGGTAACTCTCATGGGAGGTAACCAACTCTCATGAGAGGTAACCATATATGAAACCCTATTGTTCTTTTATTTGTTGGAAACTTCCCAACACTTTTTCAGATTGTGCATTCTTTGTTTCTCTTTCCCTTGGGTGATATTTGTGTTAACCTAAACTTGATCACTATATGTTCTTCATGATCCATGTTTAACTTAATTAGGATTTCTAATCATTCTTTCTTCGTTCTTGTTATTGTTTGAGATCAGGAAAAAGATGATGCATTCTTGCAACCATCTATTCCATGATCTCATTCTATTCTTTGAGATCTATGATCATCATCATGATCTTAACCCTAGCTAATAGATTCTTGAAACCTTAACCCTAACCCTTGAATGATCTTTCTGGAAACCTCTTGTAACCTTCCATGTGCGGGAAACCTCATGGGTAATGTTTCTGTTAACATAAACTAGATTTCCTATGATTTCTTGTTATTTTCTTGATAACAATCATTCCCTCTCTTTCCGTGATCATAACCTTTTGATGAGCCATATGTTATGGTGAAACCCTAACCTCTTTGTTACAAACCTATTATGATTGATTTTTCGGACTATGATCTCCCCCATGTCTTCATTTGGGTTAGGTTGTACTTGGTCTTCAACCCCATGAGCAAAGCACCCTTGTATAGCAATATACTTGGGGGCGGTTACTAGTGGCGGTTGATTAAACCAAGCGACCGCCTTAAGCGACCGCCCGGTTCTTCTTGCGGGAAAATGCCCTATTTTGCCCCCTGTTCGTTATAAATAGCATCCCTCGCCCTATTAACGCATTATTATGTTCGGGATTGCTATTTTGGGCGATTAGGAGGCTGTGGAAACGTGCGGGATTCAGGTCTGAAGTGCTGTTAATGATATAAAACCTTTTCTCTTCTATTCTTGGTGATTTTGATTAAGGTAATGAATCTCCATCTGCAATTCTCTTCTTTTTAACCTCTGATTGATATGAACCCATCCCCTTTTTGTTGGTGGTTACCCATTTGATTTGTTGTACTCCCTTTCCAATGTTCTTGATGAGATCCTGTCCAGAAACGAATCCCCGCATTTGTTTAATGGATGGATCCCATCAAGGGGAATGGTTTGGGTAATAAATCTTTGTTAATTTTAGGGTTTCTTGTTACCCCCTTGTTCTAGACTTATTAAGCTTGAATTTCGGACTAAGATCATCCCAAAACGGATTGAAATCGGATGATAAAAAGTCTAATTTTCGGAGTTGGAAACTGTCTGAAACAGGGGCGGTCGCTTGTGGAGGTCGCTTAACTTAAGCAACCGCCACAAGCAACCGGCTGGTTTCCAGTAACTGTGTAGGTTTGATTTTTGAATTGTTTTGACTCTTGACTCTTATACATTCTTGTAACCCTATGCCTAGGTGTTCTCTCGTTTCAAATAAAAGTCTTATAATAGTTTTTGGATTGCAAGTTAGAGGACTTCTACTAAATTACAGGTAAGGACATGCATTCTTATTTATATGCAATTACATATACATGATGATTCCGTTGTTCTATTTACTATTCTTTGATCATGTAACTTGTCTGTAATTGTATAAAGCATGTGAATCTTATTGTATACTTGCTGTTTGTGGTATTCCTTGATGTACTTCATCTTTCATGATATTGCACAACTGTTCATGGTATGATAAAGAGTGTTGTAGTGTGATTGTGATGGAAGGGGTATTCCATTGGGATATCTTGGCTTGGGATATCGAAGGTCTGTGGAATGGGACACATGCCTCGCTGATGTCTCCAAGCACTATCATGATTACTTGATGACATACTTAGGGAGTCTAGAATTGCATGGCTAGGTACCCCACATGCTATTACCCTTTCGGCAGGGGAATTGAAGCCGGGTGACCCGTGACAATGGTGACGTGACTATGTTTCATCCAACAGCGGTAACCAGTCCGTGCGGAGACTCAGTGGTCCACTGTTGGTCATGTAATGGTAGGGTTGCATATGTTAGGGTTGGGCTCATGGACGTCCAAGGAGCGGACCGGGTGTCGCGAGGAGTCATGAGAGCATCCGCCCCAATAATATGTGGATGACCATAGGGTTAAGGAGTGGAGTCCAACAGAGGTATCCAGTCCGTGAGGATTCACACTCCTAGGTTGCGAAGGATACTAAACCGAGTTGGTTGGTGCCATAGGGGAAGTATCTGGACTTCATATAGTATGTTACCATTATGACCTTGCATTGGATTAGAAACCCCGACATGCGCCAGTACTCATTGCCAATGGTCGTGGTGAGAGAGTGTTGACTTAACCCCCAGCCACGGTTTTGAGAGCCAGGTGTGGACTTACCCCTTTGCCCAGGATCCCTACAGAGGTAACCAGTCCTTGCCGGATCAGAGTGATGAGACTTACCCAAAGGAGGGCTGGTGTATATCTTAAAGCATGTCAGCTTATAGAGACTTGCATAGTTAGATCTTAGTAGCATTCATATTTCTGCATATCATCCATATCATTTCATATGTGCATTCGTGGATTGTATTGACATATATATGAGACTTGCTTGTTCCTTACTGAGTTCGTTGGAACTCATTCCTTTCATTGTATGTATTATATAAACTGTACAGATGGTTGCACAACGTCGGAAGTTGGAGATGATTCGTATGAAAGAGCCTTCTCGTTTGAAGCTGATGTGGCACAGACAGTGATACATGGACTTGCAGAGCATGAAGCCTCATGAAGATGAAGATTATTTAGTTATTCTTTTTGCTTCCGCTGAACTCGATATTACATTTGATTCTTGATTCTTTCCTTTGATTATTTCTTGGATATTTATTGGAGTATTTGGACTCCTGTAACTTTGTTTATTAATTATTGCACTTTTCTTGCTCTTGATTATCTGGGTTTGGTTTTATTATTTTTTGTAGACTTAAACCATGGGGCTGTGGGGCGGGTCTCCCCCGGGGGGGGGGGGGGGGGTTCGGGGGGGGGGGGGGGGGGGGGGACGCGCACCGGTCCGTGCGGGGGGAGGGGGGCCCCGGGGGGGGGGGGGGCGCGGGCGGGGGGGGGGGGGGGGGGCGCCGGGGGGCCCGGGGGGGGGGGGGGGGGGGGGGGGGGGGAAATAAAATAATTAATTTTTTATTTTTTTTGTCCCGCTCGGTTGGTGGCTGTGTGTTTTTGGGGCGTCCTATTAAGTGGGTGTGGGGGTTGGGAGAGACCGATCGTACCGCCGTGACCGACCAGAATAGCCTCCTCTCCCTCGAAGTCGACCCCAAAGTGCTCAAAGATCCGATTTAGAAGCCTCCCATATCCAAGGTTTGCTCCACCTGGATGTGTCACTCAATAAATCATGGCATTCTGAATGATGTATGCCAAGTCTATTTGATAGCGGGTGTACACAGAGAAAGTCATCAGGGCCTGCATGAGGGAAATCTCACTCTGATGTCCTGCCTTAGGCAACAAGTTTCGTGCAATGATCCGTGAGATGACCCGACATGAGGGAAGCAGCTCAGTCACCGACTTTACATTGATGCACTCCCCTATGCAAATGCTTAAGTAGATGATAGCCCTCTCCTCCCAGTGGATGACATCATCAGACTCTGCCCCTGGCTCAAACTGTCTCTTATCTTGTGGATGTATGGAACGTTGAGGATGTGAGCCATCTCCTCAGTGGTGAAGCGTATGTCCGTGGTCTTCACCCGACTCTCTATGACAAGCCTAGTATCATGATCTCCCACTGGCTCATCATAGAAGGTCAGGTTGCTGTAGAATAGCTTGATAAGTTTCAGATAGGCGGATTCGTTCAGAAACAGGATACCTCTCCAACCTACCGCTGCGAACCTATCCTCAATCTAGAACTGCTCTAGCTCCGAAGTCACCAACGATCATCCTAACTCGATCTGGCGATGATTGAAGTGGCCAAAGTACAACTTTTGTGCCTTTGTAGTCCTAAAGTAATCTAGGTGTACTGGGTCCTGTGCTTCACCTCGACCCTGACCACAACCTTAGCCACGAATGGGTACTCTCCTACCTCCGCGAGCAGCCATCTAGTGTGAAAAAATTGTTTTTGGTGAAAAATAAAGAAAAATGAGAGTTAGGGCATGTTTAGGAAATACCTACAAGTGTAAAAATGCATAATGAACAGTAGATCTATGCCTAGACATGTTTTGGGAAATAAAAAGAATGTTTTGAACCAAAGAAAACCTAGAAATGGAAGCACATTGTAGTTTCTCTCATGCAAACTGTCACATCCTCCCAGCCGGTACCCTATCTGGCATACCCGAGAGTGTGATCCACAGCCCGAAGATCAGGTATCGAGTAATCAACCTCCCACATAAACAATAACATAATCATGAACAATAATAATAATAGTGCGGAAGATAAACCATAGATCCAAATAAGGAAAGAATGAATCATATATAAATCAGAGTACTAGATATAATCAGAGTGTCTAAATCAGATAAGTAAAGTGAGGCGAAATCCCACTCTACAACCAGCGGAAAAGTAGTTCTAAAAGAGAATAAGCAAGATAGAATCTAATCCCAATAGCAGGTACAATAGGTAACTAAATTGTTCTCAATCTTATAGACAACATCCCTATAAGTATAAATCTCATAAACGGCACAAGGGCGCTTCCACTCTATGGTCAGACTAAGCATCATACGGAGCATAACCACCCGCGGGATCTTCAGTGTAATTGTTGTAACCGCAATCACCTTCCTGGAGATATGCCTCTTCTCCTTGCGCTTCTTCATACGGGCCGTCATGATATTCAGTACCTGTAGAATAGTCTAACAAACATTGTACAATAAAGGAATGAGTTTCAAAGAAACTCAGTAAGGCAATTAAATCCATAATAACATAAATGGCAGGATTTCAGAACAAACATACATGCAATATGGTATGAAACAAACAATGAATGTATGAATCTAACTCTACATATGCTGGTCTCTATTGGCAGACATGCTTTAAGTCATAGCACCGTACTTCTTTAGGAAGGTCTCAATCACTCATCATCAGTTGGTAATGGGTCCGGCATCCCTCGGGACATTCCATGGCTGGGGGTATAGGTCACCACTCTCTCACATCACCATTGGTCTAAGTACCGGTGCATGTCAGGGTAAAGCCTAGCCAAATGCAAGTCTTCTACTTAGTTACATCAAGTCAGATCCAGATACGTCCATTCCTCATCCCTGACGATCCTTTCCGGTATCCTTCACACTAGAGTCCTCATAGTCCCTGACTACGGACTCATCAACCCTATTGGTCATCCACATATGGTAAACGGGAAGCTCTCACGTCCCCTCACGGGTTGGTTACCGGTCTTGAGCGCCCGTGAGCCCAAGTCTAACCATATGCAACCCTACCGATAAATGGCCCCCACAATGTGATTCCTGTCCTCTCACGGGTTGGTTACCGGTCTTGAGCGCCCATGAATCGCCATTGCTACCACGGGTCGTTCGGTCTCAATACCCCTCCGATTAGGGTCTGACATAACGGGACATCCTAGCCCAACACTACTAGACAGTCCTAGATATGTCATCCAACAATTTATGAAGGTGTCCAAAGGGCATCTCCGGAAAATCCCATAATATTCCCGTAGTTGTCCAAGGACAGAAGTGTCAAAAGGACACCTCTCCTTTCCAAACCATACTTAAGCATACACAAGCATCAATTCATATCATCACATATATGGTAACTTCATATATGGAAAGAAATCAATAATTACAATTAACTTATATATAAATCGGTAAGTAAATCATACATGAGTCAATTCAATATAAATAAGTAATGCTACTGATATCAAGACAGTACCACAGTAGTATAACATTATAAGAATCTAATTAAAGAAATAAATTAACAAGATTCAAATATAGAAGCTAAGATATGCAATTTATGTTGTTAAAGAAGTAACCATCCTTACCTTTTATAACTTGCAAAGGAATCCTAAGGAATCAAGTAAGATCTTGACAAACTTGAGAAGAAGGTCCTAAACAAGTGTATACAACGTATTAGGAAAGATTCCTAACAGAAAAGATACCAAAACATCCAAAACAGACCAATTCTGGAGTTGCTGTACTCATTGGTCGATTGGATTGGTCTACTGCCCCATCGACCAATCAGTCGACCAATGCAGACAGTAGCCTATAAAATCAGAGTTTTGAGATATAAAATCCGAATTTGGTGGTTCAAAAGGGTACTAATCAAGGGGTAAACTACATTAGTAGTATCCTAACATATAGGGGATCTCAAAACACTAAACAAATCAAGTCATCAAGATACAAATTAGGAAACAAAAGTTACCATAATTAGATCAATCATGGTTCTTGAAGAATTCAAGATAGAAATCAAAGACAAGAACAATAGGAGAATGAATCATTGATTCAGGTAAAGGTATCATGAAAGGCATACTTAGATCTTCAAGAAAATAGACCTAAGAGCATAAATCTAAATAAGGAAACAAAACCTACCATATATGTAACTATCATGCTTCTTGAAGAAAACATGGTATGGTAGAAGAGAAACAACTAGAGATTGATAGATCATGGATCATGAAAAGAAAACACAGCAATTGACTACTAACATGATCAATATAGTAGATCTAAGGAGATCAGAATTCAAATCAAAAGATAAACAAAGACAAGATCATGATTTGATCATGATTCCTTCAAAAGCTTGCAATGATCATGGTTAAGATCATTGCATTAGCCATTAATCCTTAGGAAGATCATGAGAGACAAGTCTAGAAATGTTTGCAACAGAGAATGCAGCATCTCCTCTACTGTCTCAACTCAAAAAGGAAAGAAAAACAGAGATGGAGGAGAAGAAGAGAGTGTAGACATACCTTTGATGCAAAAGGAAGAGTTTTGACAAAGATCCGTCAAGAAAAACACCAAGGATGCAAGGGAGATGACTTGCAGAGGTCTTTGGTTCGTTCCAAAGAGTTTGGAGGCAGAAAATACGAAGTAGACTCGAGATTGGACTTAAATAAAGCAAGCAAGACCTAATTGCCAAAGACAGCACCCATTGGTCGAGTGGATTGGTCGACTGGTCCAGTCGACCAATCAGTTCAGCAACTCCTAAACAGGGAATTGAAGACCCAGATCAAATCCAATCCTAAAGGGGTTTTGCACACATATCAAGTGACTTACCTAATAGGTAGAAATGCCTTCAAACCATGATAGAGAGCACTCCAAGTCCATCAACTAATCCGATCTTCATCAAGATTCAGTTTCCATAAATAGAACCTCATCATCAACTCTCATGGATTCAAAGCCAGACACCAAGTCCTCCACTGGGATGACCCAAAGCTGACTTCTTACTTTACTTCGGGTCACTGGACCTACAAATAACAAGGTTTCCGGGTCAAGGTTAGGGCTAGGTTTTACATTCTCCCCCCTTAAAGAAATTTCGTCCTCGAAATTGAAAGCGTACCTGTGCTTCCAAAGAGGTAAGGAAACTTCTCCTTCATATCTTCTTCCTTCTCCCAAGAAGCTTCTTCAGGGGTATGGTTCTTCCACCGAATCTTCACCAAAGGGATGGTGCGATTCTGCAGCTGCTTGTCCTTCTTATCCAAGATTTCGGCCGGCTCTTCATCGTAGGTCAAATCAGCACTAAGTCCTTCAGGTGCTTGCTGCAAAATGTGTTCCGGATTCTCTATGTATTTCCGGAGCATCGAAATATGAAACACATTGTGAACACCAGCAAGAGGCGGAGGTAATGCTAATCGATACGCAACAGGTCCAACCTTTTCCAAAATCTCGAAAAGTCCAATGAAACGAGGGCTAAGCTTTCCCTTAACATTGAATCTCATCACACCCTTCATTGGTGAAACCTTCAGAAAAACTTTCTCTCCAACTTGAAATTCCAAATCGGTCCTTCTCTTATCAGCATAAGATTTCTGTCTTGACTGGGAAGACTTAATCCTTTCTCTTATCATATCTACCATAGCACTCGTAGCTTCAATCATTTCAGGACCTAAGACTTTTCTTTCACCTATCTCAGTCCAGTACAAAGGTGTCCTACAAGTACTGCCATACAAAGCCTTGAATGGAGCCATGCCTATTGTTGCTTGATAATTGTTGTTATAGGCAAACTCAACCAAAGCTAGGTGTTCATCCCAATTACCACCCATATCCACCACACAAGATCCGAGCATGTCTTCCAATGTCCGAATTGTCCGCTCGGATTGTCCATCAGACTGTGGATGATGAGCTGTACTCAAGTTCAATTGGGTTCCCAAGGCCTTTTGCAAACTATTCCAAAACCTTGAGGTGAACCTAGGATCACGATCAGAAACAATACTCAATGGCACACCATGCAGGCGAACCACATTATCCACGTAAAGCCTTGCTAGCTTATCCGAGTATGAGTGATCTTCATAGGAATGAAGTGGGCTGATTTGGTCAACCTATCAACAATCACCCACACAAGTGTCATTGCCTTTACTTGTCCGAGGCAAGCTAGTCACAAAGTCCATAGAGATATCCTCCCACTTCCAACTAGGAATAGGAAGAGGTTGAAGTAATCCAGATGGAGGTTGTCGAACGGCTTTCACACGTTGGCAAGTCTCACACTTGGCAACAAAATCATCAACATCAGCCTTCAAACCAGTCCACCAAAGATGTTCCTTCAAGTCCTTGTACATCTTGGTGCTTCCCGGGTGTATAGTAAAGACTGACTGGTGTGCTTCCTTCAATATTTCCTTCTTAATTTCTTCGTTTTGTGCACGCACAGTCTTCCTCTAAACAATAAAGCACCATCCATGGATATACCAAAGTCGGGGTCCGACTCAGGATTCGAAGAAATCTTCTCAACTTTGATCAAAAGTTCTTTGTCAGAACTCTGCAGAGCAACAATTTTATCTCTAAGGCTAGATCTTGCCATCATGGCAGAAAGAATAAAATCAGAATTCTCAGGGACAATTTCCAAATCAAAACTCTCAATAGAAGACCACAATGGTAAACTCAAAGCATTCAAATCCAAAGTCTTCTTCTGGTTCTTCCTACTAAGAGCATCAGCAACAACGTTTGCCTTCCCAGGGTGATATTGAATATCACAATCATAATCAGAGACTAGTTCCAACCATCTCCTTTGTCTCATGTTCAACTCCTTTTGGGTAAAGAAGTATTTCAAACTCTTATGATCTGTGAAAATGGCAATCTTCTCACCGTAGAGGTAATGTCTCCAAATCTTCAAAGCAAAGACAACGGCGGCAAGTTCTAGATCGTGGGTGGGGTAATTCCGCTCATAATCTTTCAATTGCCGAGAAGCATTGGCTACGACCTTGCCATGTTGCATCAGTACGCAACCCAATCCAATCTTTGACGCATCGGTATAAACTGTCATACCACCGGAACTATCAGGTATAGTCAAAACCGGGGCACTTGTCAATCTATCTTTCAACTCTTGGGAATTCTTCTCACAGGCGTCAGACCAAACAAACTTTTCTTCTTTCCTGGTCAACTTAGTCATAGGAGCAGCCAACTGAGAAAAGTTCTCAATAAACCTTCTGTAGTAACCCGCCAATCCAAGAAAACTTCTTATTTCCGTTACCGACTTCGGTCTTTCCCAATCAGCCACAGCTTGAACTTTTTCAGGATCGACACGAATACCTTCGGCTGAAACCACATGGCCAAGGAATACTACTCTCTTAAGCCAGAAATCACACTTTCTAAACTTGGCGTACAACTTCTTTTCTCGCAACCTTTGCAAAGTGAAACTTTGATGGCTCGCATGCTCTTCTTCGCTCTTCGAATAGATCAAGATGTCGTTCAATGAAAACAATCACAAACTTATCAAGCACATCGTGAAATACTCGGTTCATGAGGTCCATGAACACCGCAGGAGCATTGGTCAATCCGAAGGGCATGACCCTAAACTCGTAGTGACCATACCGTGTTCGGAAAGCTGTCTTGAAGATATCACTAGATTTCACTTTCAATTGGTGATATCCGGATCTTAAGTCAATCTTTGAGAACACAACTGCACCCTTTAACTGATCGAAGAGATCATCTATTCTGGGCAGCGGGTATCTATTCTTGATAGTCAGCTTATTCAACTCACGGTAGTCGATGCACAGGCGCATACCACCGTCTTTCTTCTTGACAAACAAGACCGGAGCTCCCCAAGGTTATACACTAGGTTGCACGAAACCTCTATCAATGAGCTCATTCAACTGGTTTTGCAACTCTGTCAACTCAGTAGGAGCCATCCTATACGGAGCTTTAGATACCGGAGCGGCACCAGGGACGAGATCAATAGAAAACTCGACATCCCTGTCTGGAGGCACTCCCGATAGATCATCAGGGAAGACATCAACAAAGTCACAGACAACCCTGACTTCATCGACTCTTTTCTCCACTTTACCCTTGCCTTCAGATGAAGCATCATCCACTAGGGCATAGACTTGCATCAGTGCAGACAACACCTTCTTACAAACCCTTCTCTTCTCACCATGAAATTCTAAGACCGGACTTCCACAAATATGGAACTGAATCTTCTTTGAGGAACAAAGAAACACAACTTTGTGGGCTGTTAACCAATCAATTCCCAAAATAACATCGAAGTCCTTCATATCAAGAAGTACAAAATTGGCTTCCAAGTTCTTCTCACAAATCAACACAGGACATTTAGATAACCCCTTATCTAGTTTCACAACGGGACCAGTAGGTGTACTAATCAATAAACAACTAGACAACTTCTCAGGGATTAGGTCAGTCTTCTTGATGAATGCAGATGACATGAACGAATGAGATGCACCCGTATCAAATAAGACCAATGCAGAAATAGAAGCAACTAACAATGTACCTGTAATCACTTCATGGCTTGGATCCCGCTCAAGACCTGGAAATACCGAACACTCTACCGGAGGGAGGAGTCGGAGCACTCTTCACCACCGGAGCAGGCTGCTGGACAGGCCGCTTCGGACAGGCACGAGCGAAATGACCAGCTTGCTTGCATTAAAAGCAAACAGGAGGGTTCCTTGGCTGGGGTAGCTGCAACAGAGGGCTTCTGAACAAAAGGCCTAGCAGTTGCACTCACTGGTGGTCGGTTTCCGCCATACTGTCTAAACTGGCCGGGCTGCTGAAAACCCGAGTTCTGACCTACACTCCTAGGCTGAAAGGTAGGAGTGGGGTAGGGTGTAGGTCTCACAAAATGCCGATCATTACGATCCACCAACCCAGGGTTCCTTGGCTGCCAGGGCCTTTGCACACGTGCACTTTCCTTCTCTCGTTTCTTCCAACTTCTTCGAGTTCTCGCACCACCCGAGCATAGCTCACTATAGGCCGGATCGTGAGGTAAGCTTAAATGGCAGGGCGCAGTCCTTTGAAGAACTTCTTTGCTTTGGCGAGATCGACCTTCAGAGAATCTGGAGCAAAGAAATGAAGCTCCTCAAACTTCTGTTGGTACTCCAACACAAACAAAGATCCTTGTGTGAGAACCATAAACTCAGCTTCCTTCGCATCTTTCACTGCCTTGGGGAAATAATTCAAGCAAAAAGCCTCTTTGAACAACTCCCAAGTTACAACTCCTGCATGCAAACCTTCCAAAACAGGCCGAGTGGAGGTCCACCATGCATCAGCTTCTTGTTGCAACTTCTCGTTTCAAGAACAAAGAATCTTCGAGCTTCCGAGCATTGCGGATGCTCGGAAAGCCTTCTCCAACTCACGAAGCCACTTGTTAGGAAACAAGGAATCCTTGGTAACTCCAGTGAAAGTGGGTACTTGCATCTTCAGAAAACTCTCCATCAGGCGAGTATGAGGAGTTCCAGCTAAACCTCCCGCATTCAGGACTGCGGTTTGAGGATTCACATTAGCACCAGTTCGAGTCTCATTATGCAGAGTCATGAAACCCACCAACATCTGGTTGAACTAAGCTGCTTGCTGCTGCATCATATTGCCCATAATATTGGCAATATCACGGAAGCTTCCAACATTTGGGGCACCGGGTATCTCATGGGTACCCTGATCAACGTTAGGTATCTCACCACCTCCATGAGGTATTTCACCACCTCCCTGAGGTATTTCACCACCTCCTTGACCACTGGATTCACCACGCCCACTTCTCAGAGTAACCATTCTGCAAAACTGAGAACATCAAAATACCGAATTTCGAAGTTTCAACATAAACCACAAGTCCAAATAATTTGAAAACTTAAATCATGCTTAAATATATCCATATAGTCATCAAAAAATAATCCATAAGGCAAAAATCACATTTTCCAAAAATTCAACAGCAAAAGAGGTCTCTGTGACCATTGGTCGAGTGATTGGTCGACTGACCCAGTCGACCAATGAGTCGACCAATCAAGACAGAATGTGAAAATTCGCATTATAAGCCTCATTTCCACATTCCAACTTCATTTCATCCTCTTTCAAAGGTGAGAGAGCTCTAGGGAAAGTCTCCAAAGGTTCTTACAAGTGTTCTTGAGGTGTTTTGGTGCTTCAACAACAACACATCAACACACAACCATCACAAACAAGGTAAATCTCTCATTCTTTCTTCCATTTTCATATTCTCATGCTTGCATTTCCATCAAAACCATGCTTTGCTTGTATCCAATGCTAGAAATCATGCTTAGGAATGCTTAGAAACATATTCCTTAGGTTTCAAACACAATGCCATGCATAGACAACAAGTTCTAACATATTGGTGTTCATCTCGCAACGTTTTCATACCGAAATTGTTATCTTTAGAAAATTTTCGATTTCTCACAAACCGCTTGAAATTTCCGCACGAAATCAAAAGCTACATGTTCAAGATGATATTGTAGATAGGTCCATAAAATTTGATTTAACCAATTTCAACTTTTCAAAAATCCAATTTTGACCTAAATTGCAAAATCCCCAAATTTTCCTTCTTGCTGAATTTTTCGCTTTAATTCAAGTTTTCGATCGATTTTCTTCAAACAAACTTCATAGACTTGAAATTCCAAGTATTGCGCACATGCTAGTATGTTCAAATCAAATTTTCCCCAAATTTGAAATTTTCCAAAAAATTACGAAAATACCCTTTTGGCTCAAATCTTAAAGTAGCACTAACAGGAAATGTCTCTTGTCTCTTTCACAGATACACACTATACAGAGGGGAGGGCGAGGACGAGGTAGAGGTCGTGGTCGCATTGTAGGGGCACTTAGGGGCAGAGGTCAGGTTCCTTCAAAGCCTAGACAGGAGGTTCGGAGACCGGACATGTTCGACACACCTCAGGCCGAGTTTTTGTACGAGGCCTACTTCGCCATCGTAACATCGAGTTGGGACGTCTACTTCACCTACGCCAGCTCAGAGTCTTTAAGATTCAGCAGAGATTCGACACGTTGCAGTGGACTCATCTCTTCACTGAGGATCTGCCGGTATACCCAGAGCTAGTGAGGTTGTTCTTCAGCAACCTTACCTACACAAAGGAGGCTCGAGGTCAAGGACATCCACTTAGACTTGTCCTAAGGAGCAGGGTCTTCCGGCACTCGGATTCGCTTTTCCACCCGAGCACCGGCTGAGATCTTGCAGGTTCCTTACTATCCACAGCAGTGTGTGTGGATACCTGCAGGAGCAGATTTGGACAGCTATCTGATGTCGTATGAGCTACGCGAGGTATGCTCTACACTATGGGATAGTCGTCGATGCTTCACTCCGTGGACCAGCGGACGGATGACTGATTCTGCACGGATTATCGGTCGCATAGTCGGCCGAAACATTATGCCGAAGGCCGGACATCACCATCGGGTCACAGTGATGGAGGCCTTAGTCATCTACCGCATCTACATGGGCTTCAAGATCGATCTCTCCTACATCATTCAGCAGGTCATGCTAGACTTGGTTCTGCGGCCTAGCATGCGGAACCTTTGCTATGGGAGGCTACTGACCTTGATCTTCAGGCATTTCGGGGTGAGTTTCGAGGATACACCAGTGGACAGTGGTTCACAGGGATACGTCATTGGGACTCGGACCATTCGTCAAATGAGACTGCAGCAGTCTGAGAGATCTCCTAGTCCGGAGGGTGAGGATGATGAGGAGTCAGAGGATGAGGATCAGGAGTCAGAGGATGAAGGAGAGGATATCGGTTATGATAGTGATGATCAGGCCGGAGACGATACAGAGATGCACGAGGCTTAGCCAGTGCATCACGGGTTTCCTTCATCACACTTCGAGGCAGGTGGCCCTCCTCATGCAATTCCAGAGACTTCAGATCTTGGGGCACAGATGATATCGATGACTTCCATGCTAGAGAGGATGGAGGTCAGACAGGAGCAGATGTATGAGAGGATGGAGTCACGACGGGATAGGATAGAGCATCGGGTGACTCAGCTAGCGGAGGAGTTCGGAGCATACGAGAGATCGGAGAAGATCACCTAGATAGACTGTACCCTAGGATTTTCATTTATGCATTTCAGATGTAATCGTTGTAAAAGCTTTTGAAATTAATGAAGTTCATTTTGTTTCACTTAATTATTGTATATTATGCAACTTTCTTTTATTTGCATTAGTGACATTTATTTAAGTATAATTATGGTATGTTATTCGGAAATGTTCTGTTATGCTTCATAGGTTAAGTTTCTAATCCAAGTGTTCTATTATTCACTTCTAAGAGTAGAGGAGTCATTTCAGATCAATGACTCAGGAATGTTCAGTTATTGTCTTTTGTGGTTAGGATTTCCTCGAACCTTGGGCTCTGATACCAATCTATCACATCCTCCCAGCCGGTACCCTATCTGGCATACCCGAGAGTGTGATCCACAGCCCGAAGATCCGGTATCGAGCAATCAACCTCCCACATAAACAATAACATAATCATGAACAATAATAATAATAGTGCGGAAGATAAACCATAGATCCAAATAAGGAAAGAATGAATCATATATAAATCAGAGTACTAGATATAATCAGAGTGTCTAAATCAGATAAGTAAAGTGAGGCGAAATCCCACTCTACAACCAGCGGAAAAGTAGTTCTAAAAGAGAATAAGCAAGATAGAATCTAATCCCAATAGCAGGTACAATAGGTAACTAAATTGTTCTCAATCTTATAGACAACATCCCTATAAGTATAAATCTCATAAACGGCACAAGGGCGCTTCCACTCTATGGTCGGACTAAGCATCGTACGGAGCATAACCTTTTCTTTAACCCGCGGGATCTTCAGTGTAATTGTTGTAACCGCAATCACCTTCCTGGAGATATGCCTCTTCTCCTTGCGCTTCTTCATATGGGCCGTCATGATATTCAGTACCTGTAGAATAGTCTAACAAACATTGTACAATAAAGGAATGAGTTTCAAAGAAACTCAGTAAGGCAGTTAAATCCATAATAACATAAATGGCAGGATTTTAGAACAAACATAAATGCAATATGGTATGAAACAAACAATGAATGTATGAATCTAACTCTACATATGCTAGTCTCTATTGGCAGACATGCTTTAAGTCATAGCACCGTACTTCTTTAGGAAGGTCTCAATCACTCATCATCAGTTGGTAATGGGTCCGGCATCCCTCGGGACATTCCATGGCTGGGGGTATAGGTCACCACTCTCTCACATCACCATTGGTCTAAGTACCGGATCATGTCAGGGTAAAGCCTAGCCAAATGCAAGTCTTCTATTTAGTTACATCAAGTCAGATCCAGATACATCCATTCCTCGTCCCTGACGATCCTTTCCGGTATCCTTCACACTAGAGTCCTCATAGTCCCTGACTACGGACTCATCAACCCTATTGGTCATCCACATATGGTAAACGGGAAGCTCTCACGTCCCCTCACGGGTTGGTTACCGGTCTTGAGCGCCCGTGAGCCCAAGTGTAAAACCCAGCCCTAACCTTGACCCGGAAACCTTGTTATTTGTAGGTCCAGTGACCCGAAGTAAAGTAAGAAGTCAGCTTTGGGCCATCCCAGTGGAGGACTTGGTGTCTGGCTTTGAATCCATGAGAGTTGATGATGAAGTTCTATTTATGGAAACTGAATCTTGATGAAGATCGGATTAGTTGATGGACTTGGAGTGCTCTCTATCTTGGTTTGAAGGCATTTCTACCTATTAGGTAAGTCACTTGATATGTGTGCAAAACCCCTTTAGGATTGGATTTGATCGGGCCTTCAATTCCCTGTTTTGGAATTGTCATCGCATTGGTCGACTGATTGGTCGACTGGACCAGTCGACCAATCCACTCGACCAATGGGTGCTGTCTTTGGCAATTAGGTCTTGCTTGCTCTATTTAAGTCCAATCTCGAGTCTACTTCGTATTTGCTGCCTCCAAACTCTTTGAACGAACCAAAGACCTCTGCAAGTCATCTCCCATGCATCCTTGGTGATTTTCTTGACGGATCTTCGTCAAAACTCTTCCTTTTGCATCAAAGGTATGTCTACACTCTCTTCTTCTCCTCCATCTCTGTTTTTCTTTCCTTTTTGAGTTAAGACAGTAGAGGAGATGCTGCATTCTCTGTTGCAAACATCTCTGGACTTGTCTCTCATGATCATCCTAAGGATTAATGGCTAAAACAATGATCTTAACCATGATCATTGCAAGCTTTTGAAGGAATCATGATCAAACCATGATCTAGTCTTTGTTTAACTTCTGATTTGAATTCTGATCCCCTTGTATCTTCTATATTGATCATGTTAGTAGTCAATTGCTCTGTTTTTTTTTCATGATCCATGATCTATCAATCTCTAGTTGTTTCTCTTCTACCATACCATGTTTTCTTCATGAATCATGATAGTTACATATATGGTAGGTTTTGTTTCCTTATTTAGATTTATGCTCTTAGGTCTATTTTCTTGAAGATCTAAGTATGCTTTTCATGATACCTTTACTCGAATCAATGATCCATTCTCCTATTGTTCTTGTCTTTGATTTCTATCTTGAATTCTTCAAGATCCATGATTGATCTAATTATGGTAACTTTTTGTTTCCTAATTTGGATCTTGATGGCTTGATTCGATTAGTGTTTTGAGACCCCCTATATGTTAGGATACTGCTAATGTAGTTTACCCCTTGATTAGTACCCTTTTGAACCACCAAATTCGGATTTTATATCTCAAAACTCTGATTTTTAGGCTACTGTCTGCATTGGTCGACTGATTGGTCGACAGGACCAGTCGACCAATCCACTCGACCAATGAGTACAGCAACTCCAGAATTGGTCTGTGTTGGATGTTTTGGTATCTTTTCTGTTAGGGATCTTTCCTAATATGTTGTATGCACTTGTTTAGGACTTTCTTCTCAAGTTTGCCAAGATCTTACTTGATTTCTTAGGATTCCTTTGCGAGTTATAAAAGGTAAGGATGGTTACTTCTTTAACAACATAAATTTCATATCTTAGTTTCTATATTTGAATCTTGTTAATTTATTTCTTTAATTAGATTCTTATAATGTTATACTACTGTGGTACTATCTTGATATCAGTAGCATTACTTATTCATATTGAGCTGATTCATGTATGATTTACTTACCAATTATATACAAAGTGATTGTAATTATTGATTTCTCTCCATATATGAAGTTACCATATATGTGATGATATGAATTGATGCATGTGTATGCTTAAGTATGGTTTGGAAAGGAGAGGTGTCCTTTTGACACTTCTGTCCTTGGACAACTATGGGAATATTATGGGATGTTTCCGGAGATGCCCTCTGGACACCTTCCTAAACTGTTGGATGACATATCTAGGACTGTCTAGTAGTGTTTGGCTAGGATGTCCCGTTATGTCAAACCCTAATCGGAGGGGTATTGAGACCGAACGACCCGTGGTAGCAATGGGGATTCATGGGCGCTCAAGACCGATAACCAACCCGTGAGAGGACAGGAATCACATTGTGGGGGCCATTTATTGGTAGGGTTGCATATGGTTAGACTTGGGCTCACGGGCGCTCAAGACCGGTAACCAACCCGTGAGAGGACGTGAGAGCTTCCCGTTTACCATATGTGGATCACCAATAGGGTTGATGAGTCCGTAGTCAGGGACTATGAGGACTCTAGTGTGAAGGATACCGGAAAGGATCGTCAGGGACGAGGAATGGACGTATCTGGATCTAACTTGATGTAACTAAGTAGAAGACTTGCATTTGGCTAGGCTTAACCCTGACATGCGCCGGTACTTAGACCAATGGTGATGTGAGATAGTGGTGACCTATACCCCCAGCCATGGAATGTCCCGAGGGATGCCGGACCCATTACCAACTGATGATGAGTGATTGAGACCTTCCTAAAGAAGTATGGTGCTATGACTTAAAGCATGTCTGCCAATAGAGACCAGCATATGTAGAGTTAGATTCATTCATTCATTGCTTGTCTCATACCATATTGCATTTATGTTTGTTCTTAAATCCTGCCATTTATGTTATTATGGATTTAACTGCCTTACTGAGTTTCTTTGAAACTCATTCCTTTATTGTACAATGTTTGTTAGACTATTCTACTGTGTACTGAATATTATGACGGCCCCTATGAAGAAGCGCAAGGAGAAGAGGCATATCTCCGGGGAAGGTGATTGCGGTTACAACAATTACACTGAAGATCCCGCGAGTGGTTATGCTCCGTACGATGCTTAGTCCGACCATTGAGTGGAAGCGCCCTTGTGCTATTTATGAGATTTACACTTATAGGGATGTTGTCTATAAAGTGGAGAACAATTTAGTTACCCATTGTACTCGCTACTGGGATTAGATTTTGTCTTGCTTATTCTCTTTTAGAACTACTTTTCCGCTGGTTGTAGAGTGGAATTTTGCCTCACTTTACTTATCTGTTTAGACACTTTGATCATATCTAGTACTCTGATTTATATATGATTCATTCTTTCCTTATTTGGATCTATGGTTTATCTTCCGCATTTTTATTATTATTGTTCATGATTATGTTATTGTTTATGTGGGAGGTTGATTACTCGATACCTGATCTTCGGGCTGTGGATCACACTCTCGGGTATGCCGATAGGGTACCGGCTGGGAGGATGTGACAGATTGGTATCAGAGCCCAAGGTTCGAGGAAATCCTAACCACAAAAGACAATAATTGAACATTCCTGAGTCATAGATCTGAAATGACTCCTCTACTCTTAGAAGTGAATAATAGAACACTTGGATTAGAAACTTAACCTATGAAGCATAACAGAACATTTCCGAATAACATACCATAATTATACTTAAACAAATGTCACTAATGCAAAGAAAAGAAAGGTGCATAATATACAATAATTAAGTGAAACAAAATGAACTTCATTAATTTCAAAAGCTTTTACAACGATTACATCTGAAATGCATAAATGAAAACCCTAGGGTACAGTCTATCTAGGTGATCTTCTCTCGATCTCTCGTATGCTCCGAACTCCTCCGCTAGCTGAGTCACCCGATGCTCTATCCTATCCCGTCGTGACTCCATCCTCTCGTACATCTGCTCCCGTCCGACCTCCATCCTCTCTAGCATGGAAGTCATCGATCTCATCCGTGCCCCAAGATCCGAAGTCTCCGGAACCGCATGTGAAGGGCCACCCGCCTCGAAGTGTGATGAAGGAAACTCGTGATGCACCGGCTCAGCCTCGTGCATATCCAGTATCATCTCCGGCCCGATCATCACTATCAGGACCGATATCCTCTCCTCCATCCTCTAACTCCTGATCCTCATCCTCCGACTCCTCATCATCCTCACCCTCCGGACCAGGAGATCTCTCAGACTGCTGTAGTCTCATCTGACGAATGGTCCGAGTCCCGATAGAGTATCCCTGTGAACCAGTGTTGTCACGCCCTCCCAGCCGGTACCCTATCTGGCATACCCGAGAGTGTGATCCACAAAAAAGAGGGCCGAAGGCCGCCGAAGATCGGGTATTGAATAATTCAACCTCCCACATAAACAATAACATAATCATGAACAATCATAACAAGAGTGCGGAAGATAAATCATAGATCCAATAAAGAAAGAATGAAGCATAAATGAATCGAATAATAGATATAATCAGAGTATCAAACAGATAAGTAAAGTGAGGCAAAAATCCCACTTTACAACCAGCGGAAAGTAGCTCTAAAAGAATAAACTAGACAAAATCTAATCCCAATAACAAGTACATTGGGTAACTAAATTGTTCTCCACTTTATAGACAACATCCTTGTAAGTGTAAATCTCATAAATAGCACAAGGACGCTTCCACTCAATGGTCGGACTAAGCATCGTACGGAGCATAACCACTCGCGGAATCTTCAGAGTAATTGTGGTAACCGCAATCACCTTCCCGGAGATATGCCTCTTCGCCTTGCGCTTCTTCATAGGGACCGTCATAGTACTCAGACCTGCAGGATAGTCTAACAACATTGTACAATAAAGGAATGAGTTTCAAAGAAACTCAAGAAAGGCGCTTAAAAATCCATAATAACATAAATGGCAGGATTCCAGAACAATCATGAATGCAATATGATATGAGACAAGCAATGAGTGAATGAATCTAACTCTATGCATGCTGGTCTCTATTGGCAGACATGCTTTAAGTCATAGCACCGTACTTCTTTAGGAAAGTCCACTCACAGCCTCAACCATTTAAGATATCTTGGATTCTCTCACGGATCATTTCACCGGTCTTGACCAGCCGATTGGTAATGGGTCCTTCATCCCTCGAGACAAACCTTGGCAGGGGGTTAAGTCAACACACTCTCTCACAACCATTTGGTATAAGTACTGGCGCATGTCAGGGTAAAACCTAGCCAAATGCAAGCCTTCTACTTAGTTACATCAAGTCAGATCCAGATACTTCCATTCCTCGTCCCTGACGATCCTTTCCGGTATCCTTCACACTAGAGTCAGCGTATCCTATGGCACCGACCAACTCGGACTACGGACTCATCAACCCTATTGATCATCCACATATGGTAAACGGGAAGCTCTCACGTCCTCTCACGGGTTGGTTACCGGTCTTAAGCGCCCGTGAGCCCAAGTCTAACCATATGCAACCCTACCAATAAATGGCCCCCACAATGTGATTCCTGTCCTCTCACGGGTTGGTTACCGGTCTTGAGCGCCCATGAATCCCCATTGCTACCACGGGTCGTTCGGTCTCAATACCCCTCCGATTAGGGTCTGACATAACAGGACATCCTAGCCAAACACTACTAGACAATCCTAGATATGTCATCCAACAGTTTAGGAAGGTGTCTAGAGGGCATCTCCGGAAACATCCCATAATATTCCCGTAGTAGTCCAAGGACAGAAGTGTCGAAAGGACACCTCTCCTTCCCAAACCATACTTAAGCATACACATGCATCAATTCATATCATCACATATATGGTAACTTCATATATGGAAAGAAATCAGTAATTACAATCACTTGTATATAATTGGTAAGTAAATCATACATGAATCAATTTATTATGAATAAGTAATGCTACTGTAATCAAAGTTATGCAACAGTAGTATATCATTGTAAGAATCTAATTTAGGAAACATATTAATGATATTCAAATATAGAAACTAGATTCAAGCTATCTATGTAATTAAGGAAATAACCATCCTTACCTTTTATAACTCGCAAGGAATCCTAAGAAATCAAGTAAGATCTTGGCAAACTTGAGAAGAAGGTCCTAAACAAGTATATACAACATATTAGGAAAGATCCCTAACCGTAAAAGATATCAAAACATCCAAAACAGACCAAATCTGGAGTTGTTGTACTCATTGGTCGAGTGGATTGGTCGAGTGGTCCAGTCGACCAATCAGTCGACCAATGCAGACAGAAGCCTATAAAATCAGAGTTTTAAGATATGAAATCCGAATTTGGTGGTTCAAAAGGGTACTAATCAAGGGGTGGACTACATCAGTAGTATTCTAACATATAGGGGACCTCAAAACACCAATCAAATCAAGATATCAAGATCCAAATTAGGAAACAAAAAGTTACCATAATTAAATCAACCATGGATCTTGATGAATTTGAAATAGAAAACAAAGACAAGAACAATAGAAGGATGGATCATTGCTTTCGGTAATGAAAACATGAAAACATACATAGATCTTCATGGAATAAGGCTTAGAAGCATAAATCTAAATAAGGAAATAAAACCTACCATATATGTAACTATCATGCATCATGAAGAACACATAGTATGGTAGAAGAGAACAACTAGAAATCTATAGATTATGGATCATGGAAAGAAAACACAGTAATTAACTACTAACATGATCAACATAGAAGATCCAAAGAGATCGGAATTCAGATTAGAAGTTTAAACAGAGATTAAATCATGGTTTGATCATGATTCCTTCAAAAGCTTGCAATGATCATGGTTAAGATCATTGTTCTAGCCTCAAATCCTTAGGATGATCATGAGAACATGTTCAGAGATGTTTGCAACAGAGAATGCAGCATCTCTTCTACTGTCTCAACTCAAAAAGGAAAGAAAAACAAAGATGGAGGAGAAGAAGAGAGAGTAGACATACCTTTTGATGCAAAAAGAAGAGTTTCGACGAAGATCCGTCAAGAAAACACCAAGGATGCAAGAGAGATGACTTGCAGAGGTCTTTGGTTCGTTCCAGAGGGTTTGGAGGCAGCAAATACGAAGTGGACTCGAGATTGGACTTAAATAGAGCAAGAACAACCTAATTGCCAAAGACAGCACTCATTGGTCGAGTGGATTGGTCGATCGCCCAATCGACCAATCAGTCGACCAATGCCGACAGCAAGACCAAAACAGGGAATTGAAGGTCCAGATCAAATCCAATCCTAAAGGGGTTTTGCACACAAGTCAAGTGACTTACCTAATAGGTAGAAATGCCTTCAAACCCAGATAGAGAGCACTCCAAGTCCATCAACTAATTAGATCTTCATCAGGATTCAGTTTCCATAAATAGAACCTCATCATCAACTTTCATGGATTCAAAGCCAGACACCAAGTCCTCTACTGGGATGGCCCAAAGCTGACTTCTTACTTTACTTCGGGTCATCGGACCTACAAATAACAAGGTTTCCGGGTCAAGGTTAGGGCTGGGTTTTACAAGTGTCCACTGGTGTATCCTCGAAACTCACCCCGAAATGCCTGAAGATCAAGGTCAGTAGCCTCCCATAGCAAAGGTTCCGCATGCTAGGCCGCAGAACCAAGTCCAGCATGACCTGCTGAATGATGTAGGAGAGATCGATCTCGAAGCCCATGTAGATGCGGTAGATGACTAAGGCCTCCATCACTGTGACCCGATGGTGATGTCCGGCCTTCGGCATAATGTTTCGGCCGACTATGCGACCGATAATCCGTGCAGAATCCGTCATCCATCCGCTGGTCCACGGAATGAAGCATTGACGACTATCCCATAGCGTAGAGCATATCTCGCGAAGCTCGTACGGCATCGGATGGCTGTCCGGATCTGCTCCCTGGGGTATCCACACACACCGCCGTGGATAGTAAGGAACTGTAGGATCTCAGCCGGTGCTCGGGTGGAAAAGCGAATCTGAGTTCGGAAGACCCTGCTCCTTAGGACAAGTCTAAGCGGATGTCCTTGACCTCGAGCCTCCTCTGTGTAGGTAAGGTTGCTGAAGAACAACCTCACTAGCTCCGGGTATACTGGCGGATCCTCGGTGAAGAGATGAGTCCACCGCAACGTGTCGAATCTCTCGCCGAATCCTAAAGACTACGAGCCGGCGTAGGTGAAGTAGACGTCCCATCTCGATATTACAAGAATCGAAGTAGGCCTCGTACAAGAACTCGGCCTGAGGTGTGTCAAACATGTCTGGTCTCCTAACCTCCTGTCTAGGCTCTGAAGGAACCTGACCTGTGCCCCTAAGTGCCCCTACAATGCGACCACGACCTCTACCTCGTCCTCGCCCTCCCCTCTGCATAGTGTGTATCTGTGAAAGAGACAAGATGTCACATCCACCCAGCCGGTACCCTATCTGGCATACCCGGGATGTGATCCACAGCCCCGCAGATCCATAGTTCAGGGACCACATAATCCACATCAACGATAATACAATCATGAACAGATAATAATCATAAACTAACAATGAATGATCATGGAATTCAAAATAAGGTGTCAGACATAATCAGAGTGCGGAAATAAATATCAAATCAGATAACTTAAGAAGGCAGTGGGCGGAATCCACTCCTTCACCAAACGGAAGTGGGGTCAGAATTAAGTTAAGTACAAGTCTCAAGTTATGAAGATAAATTAAAGTTATTACAATTCTTCTAGGTTTAACTGTCACAAAAAGAAGTAGTAACTACTCATAAGTCTCCTCCACAATGGATATGTCCTCCTCAAAAGTGAGGACCATGGAGATCCAACATGACTGCTCCCATACAACTCCAGGGCTAACCCTGGTACGCCGGGTAATCTTCTTCGGTATGGTCACCGAAGTCTTCAGTGTAGCTAGCCTCCGGATAGTAGTATGAGGTATCCGGGTCCGTCTCAGGGAGGGCACCATCGGAGTAATCACCTGTAGAGTAGCCTAACAAAATATTGCAGCATGAAAAGGAATGAATTCAAAAGAACTCAGCAAGGAAGTTATCCCTCCACATATAAACCACAAGATAATCATAAAATGATGCAGATGATATGAGGCATATAATGCAATATGACATTATTCTAAGTATGCTGGTCATCTATGGTAGACATGCTTTAAGTCATAGCACCATACTTCTTTGGGTAGTCTCAGTCACTCATCCACCGGGTGACTTGGGTCCCGCATCCCTCTCGGACAAATCCATGGTTGGGGGTGTCGGTCACCGCTCTCTCACATCACCGTTTGGTCTAAGTATTGGCGCATGTCAGGGTATAGCCTAGCCCAATGCAAGTCATCTACTTAATCATATCATGCCAGTTCCAGATACTTCCATTCCTCCCCTCTCGGGATCCTTTCCGGTATCCTTCACCCTAGAGTCACGGATATTACTCACCGGACTCATCAACCCTATTGGTCATCCACAAATGGTAAACGGGAAGCTCTCACGTCCCTCTCACGGATCATTTCACCGGTCTTGAGTGCCCGTGAGCCCAAGTCTAGCCATTTGTAACCCTACCAATAAATGGCCCCTTTCGGGTAACCGTAATGCAATTTATGTCCTCTCACGGAGTGGATACCGGTCTTGAGCGCCCACAAATCCACACTACTACCACGGGTTGTTCGGTCTCAATGCCCTTCCGAATCGGGTCTGATATGATAGGGACATCCTAGCCATACATCTAGACAAATCCTATGCATGTCATTCAATAACCCGGGAAAGCGTCAATGGACACCTTCGGAGAATATCCCATACTATTCCCTCCGATGTCCAAGGACAGAAGCACCAGTAGGGTACCCCTCAATCCCAAGTTATACTTAAGCAATCACATGCCCAAGTTCATCATATCAGTTCACAAGATACAACGTCATAATAAACATTCGATTCATGACATTGACATAAGTCATCATATATTGAAATTGATAAACATGATACAACATTGAAGTAATATAATGTAAACACAAAGCTACTGTTAAAATACATATGTAGCAAGTCTAACATGATAAGGATATGAATTAGAAACTATATTTACTAGGATAGGAATACCAAGTCAAGATTTCCATATCCTAGGTAATTACATCGATAACTATCCTTACCTTGAATCGGAGAAGAGAATGGTCCAAGATCACAAGCAGTGGCCCAAATAGTCTTAAAGTCCTAAACAAGCATATATGAAAGGTTAGAGAAGAAATCAGAACAATCGGAGATCAAACGAATCAGAACTGGGCAAAAGTTGCTGACAGTAACTCTATTGGTCGATACATTTGGTCGATAGTATCGACCAATAGTATCGACCAATTCAATTCCAGGACAGCAAGCTGGCTTTCCGGATTCTTGCCCAGATTTGGTCTTCCTGGTCTCGGATTGACATGAAACTTGGAGGATAGTCTAGGCACAACATGGGGACACTAATTATCAAGAAACTTTCATAATCCAATGGTCCATTTGGAAATCCCCAAATTGACATATTAAGGTTAAGAGTTGTAGATCATAGCATTGGCTACAACTCAATGCAAATTAGGGGAAAACATGGGGGATTAGGTAGGGAATCGTTTAGAAGCAACATGGAGCACATATGCAAGGTATAGATTAAGTAAAACACGAGCTCCATCTCAGTTTTGGTAAATAAAGCAAGTTGGTAAGCAATAAATCATGGAAATGTGTAGTCAATGATCAAGAGGTGAATCAATCATAGTCACATCGGTGAAAACATCATTGTGTGGGGTTTAGAAGGTTCATGGCAAGGTGTATGCAAGGTTGCAGCACCTTGACCATGGTCCCAACAGTAAAATAGAGAAAAGATGAGTGAGAAAGTAATTAGGAGAGAGATTCATACCTTTAAAGTGGAACAAGGAGGTAGGAATAAGTGGTTGGCAATGATTGATGAAGAAGATGCTTCACCACTACCAAGGAGGAGTTCTTGGGAGGCTCTCTCACGTTCCCAGATGTTAAAGACGCGAGGATAGGGCTCCAGTCTCGAGGAATAAATAAATAGAAAAGAATATTCTAAGAATCTTTAAATCTGGGCTCAGCAGACTTGTTGGTCGATACCTTTGGTCGATGGTATCGACCAATAGTATCGACCAATTCAAACTCTGCAGAATTTTACAGAATAGTACAGCAACTTTAGGTGCGGACTTGGAGGGCTATACAAGGTCAAATTGCATGGGGTTTTCTCTTACAGTTCACTCAAGAGGTCTAGTTTCAGGGAGTACCTTCGGATTATGCACCGGAGTCCGTTTGCTATTTCAACTGTCTCGCTCTCCATCAGTGCACAGATTCTAACTTAACACTGGTAATGTGCTCAAGGAAGGAGCAGCATCATCAATGTCCATAAAATGGAATCCCGACATTACGTCATCAACCAGTAGGGCCCATAAGTCCCTCCTACCACCACTTCGGGTCTTTGGACCTACAAACATAACAATGACCGGGTCGGGTCAGGGTTAGGTAAAAGCTGGATTTTACACAAGAGACAATTCCAGTTAGTGCTACTTTAAGATTTGAGCCAAAAGGGTATTTACGTAATTTTTTGGAAAATTTCAAATTTGGGGGAAATTTGATTTGAACATACTAGCATGTGCGCAATACTTCGAATTTCATGTCTATGAAGTTTGTTTGAAGAAAATCGATCGAAAACTTGGATTAAAGCGAAAAATTCAGCAAGAAGGAAATTTGGGGATTTTGCAATTTAGGGCAAAATTGGATTTTTGAAAAGTTGAAATTGGTTTAATCAAATTTTATGGACCTATCTACAATATCATCTTGAGCATGTAGCATTTGATCTCGTGCGAAAATTTCAAGCGGTTTGTGAGAAAACGAAAATTTTCTAAAGATAACGATTTCGGTATGAAAACGTTGCGAGATGAACACCAATATGTTAGAGCTTGTTGTCTATGCATGGCATTGTGTTTAAAACCTTGGGAATATGTTTCTAAGCATTCCTAAGCATGATTTCTAGCATTGGATACAAGCAAAGCATGGTTTTGATTGAAATGCAAGCATGAGAAGATGAAAATGGAAGAAAGAATGAGAGATTTACCTTGTTTGTGATGGTTGTGTGTTGTTGTTGAAGCACCAAAACACCTCAAGAACACTTGTGAGAACCTTTGGAGACTTTCCCCAGAGCTCTCTCACCTTTGGAAGAGGATAGAATGAAGTTGGAATGTGGAAATGAGGCTTATAATGCGAATTTTCGCATTCTGTCTGCATTGGTCGACTCATTGGTCGACTGGGTCAGTCGACCAATTCACTCGACCAATGGTCACAGAGACCTCTTTTGCTGTTGAATTTTTGGAAAATGTGATTTTTGCCTTATGGATTATTGTTTGATGACTTTATGGATATATTTGAGCATGATTTAAGTTTTCAAATCATTTGGACTTGTGGTTTATGTTGAAACTTCGAAATTCGGTATTTTGATGTTCTCAGTTTTGCAGAATGGTTACTCTGAGAAGTGGGCGTGGTGAATCCAATGGTCAAGGAGGTGGTGAAATACCTCAAGGAGGTGGTGAAATACCTCATGGAGGTGGTGAGATACCTAATGTTGATCAGGGTACCCATGAGATACCCGGTGCCCCGAAAGTTGGAAGTTTCCGAGATATTGCCAATATTATGGGCAATATGATGCAGCAGACAAGCAGCTCGGTTCAACCAGAGATGTTGGTGGGTTTCATGACTCGCATAATGAGACTCGAGTTGGTGCTAATGTGAATCCTCATGCCGCAGTCCTGAATGCGGGAGGTTTAGCTGGAACTCCTCATACTACTTTCGATGGAGAGTTTTCTCGAAGATGCAAGTACCCACTTTCACCGGAGTTACCAAGGACCCCTTGTTTCCTAACAAGTGGCTTCGTGAGTTGGAGAAGGCTTTCCGACATCTACAATGCTCGGAAGCTCAGAAGATTCTGTTTGCTGAACAGAAGTTGCAACAAGAAGCTAATGCATGGTGGGTCTCCACTCGGCCTGTTTTGGAAGGTTTGCATGCAGGAGTTGTAACTTGGGAGTTGTTCAAAGAGGCTTTTTGTATGAATTACTTTCCCGAGGCGGTGAAAGATGCGAAGGAAGCTGAGTTCATGGTTCTTACACAAGGATCTCTGTCTGTGTTGGAGTACCAACAGAAGTTTGAGGAGCTTCATTTCTTTGCTCCAGATTCTCTGAAGGTCGATCTCGCCAAAGCGAAGAAGTTCTTCAAAGGATTGCGCCCTGCCATTAAAGCTTACCTCACAGTCCAGCCTATAGTGAGCTATGCTCAAGTGGTGCAGAACTCGAAGAAATTGGAAGAAACAGAGAAGGAAAGTGCACGTGTGCAAAAGCCCTAGCAGCCAAGGAACCCTGGTTTGGTGGATCGTAATGATCGGCTTTTTGTGAGACCTACACCCTACCCCACTCCTACCTTTCAGCCAAAGAGTGTAGGTCAATATTCGAGTTTTCAGCAGCCCGGCTAGTTTAGACAGTATGGCAGAAACCGACCACCAGCGAGTGCAAGTGCTAGGCCTTTTGTTCAGAAGCCCTCTGTTGCAGCCACCCCTGTTGGATCCAGCAATCCTGTTTGCTTCTACCGCAAGCAAGCTGGTCATTTCGCTCGTGGCTGTCCGAAGCGGCCCGTCCAGCAGCCTCGCTCCGGTGGTGAAGAGTGCTCCTGCTCCTCCCTCTGGTAGAGTTTTCAGTATTTCCAGTGCTGAGCAGGATCCAAGCCATGAAGTGATTACAGGTACATTGTTAGTTGCTTCTATTTCTGCATTGGTCTTATTTGATACGGGTGCATCTCATTCGTTCATGTCATCTGCATTCATCAAGAAGACTAACCTAATCCTTGAGAAGTTGTCTAGTTGTTTATTGATTAGTACACCTACTGGTCCTGTTGTGAAACTAGATAAGGGGTTATCTAAATGTCCTGTGTTGATTGGTGAGAAGAATTTGGAAGCCAATTTTGTAATTCTTGATATGAAATACTTCGATGTTATTTTGGGAATTGATTGGTTAACAGCCCACAAAGCTGTGTTCCTTTGTTCCTCAAAGAAGATTCAGTTCCATATTTGTGGAAGTCCGGTCTTAGAATTTCAGGGTGAAAAGAGAAGGGTTTGTAAGAAGGTGTCTTTATGCTGACCGATGCAAGTCTATGCCCTAGTGGATGATGCTTCATCTGAAGGCAAGGGTAAAGTGGAGAAAAGAGTCGATGAAGTCAGGGTTGTCTGTGACTTTGTTGATGTCTTCCCTGATGATCTATCGGGAGTGCCTCCAGACAGGGATGTCGAGTTTTCTATTGATCTCGTCCTTGGTGCCGCTCCGGTATCTAAAGCTCCGTATAGGATGGCTCCTACTGAGTTGAAAGAGTTGCAAAATCAGTTGAATGAGCTCATTGATAAAGGTTTCGTACAGCCTAGTGTGTCACCTTGGGGAGCCCCGGTCTTGTTTGTCAAGAAGAAAGACGGTAGTATGCGCTTGTGCATCGACTACTGTGAGTTGAATAAGCTGACTATCAAGAATAGATACCCGCTGCCCGAATTGATGATCTCTTCGATCGGTTGAAGGGTGCAGTTGTGTTCTCAAAGATTGACTTAAGATCCGGATATCACCAATTGAAAGTGAAGTCTAGTGATATCTTCAAGACAGCTTTCCGAACGCGGTATGGTCACTACGAGTTTAGAGTCATGCCCTTCGAATTGACCAATGCTCCTGCGGTGTTCATGGACCTCATGAACCGAGTATTTCACGATGTGCTTGATAAGTTTGTGATTGTTTTCATTGATGACATCTTGATCTATTCGAAGAGCGAAGAAGAGCATGCGAGTCATCTAAGTTTCACTTTGCAAAGGTTGCGAGAAAAGAAGTTGTACGCTAAGTTTAGCAAGTGTGATTTCTGGCTTAAGAGAGTAGTATTCCTTGGCCATGTGGTTTCAGCCGAAGGTATTCGTGTCGATCCTGAAAAGGTTCAAGCTGTGGCTGATTGGGAAAGACCAAAGTCGGTAACGGAAATAAGAAGTTTTCTTGGATTGGCGGGTTACTACAGAAGGTTTATTGAGAATTTTTCTCGGTTGGCTGCTCCTATGACTAAGTTGACCAGGAAAGAAGAAAAGTTTGTTTGGTCTAACGCTTGTGAGAAGAATTTCCAAGAGTTGAAAGATAGATTGACAAGTGCCCCGGTTTTGACTATACCTGATAGTTCCGGTGGTATGACAGTTTATACCGATGCGTCAAAGATTGGATTGGGTTGCATACTGATGCAACATGGCAAGGTCGTAGCCTATGCTTCTCGGCAATTGAAAGATTATGAGCGGAATTACCCCACTCACGATCTAGAACTTGCCGCTGTTGTCTTTGCTTTGAAGATTTGGAGACATTACCTCTACGGTGAGAAGATTGCCATTTTCACGGATCATAAGAGTTTGAAATACTTCTTCACCCAAAAGGAGTTGAACATGAGACAAAGGAGATGGTTGGAACTAGTCTCCGATTATGGTTGTGATATTCAGTATCACCCTGGGAAAGCAAATGTTGTTGCTAATGCTCTTAGTAGGAAGAACCAGAAGAAGACTTTGGATTTAAATGCTTTGAGTTTACCATTGTGGTCTTCTATTAAGAGTTTTGATTTGGAAATTGTCGCTGAGAATTCTGATTTTATTCTTTCTGCCATGACGGCAAGATCTGGTCTTAGAGATAAGATTGTTGCTCTACAGAGTTCTGACCAAGAGCTTTTGATCAAAGTTGAGAAAATTTCTTTGAATCCTGAGTCGGAACCCGACTTTGGTATATCCATGGATGGTGCTTTATTGTTTAGAAGAAACTCTGCGTGCCTGCAAACGAAGAAGTTAAGAAAGAAATATTGAAGGAAGCACACCAGTCAGTCTTTACTATACACCCGGGAAGCACCAAGATGTACAAGGACTTGAAGGAACATTTTTGGTGGATTGGTCTGAAGGCTGATGTTGATGATTTTGTTGCCAAGTGTGAGACTTGCCAACGTGTGAAAGCCGTTCGACAACCCCCATCTGGATTACTTCAACCTCTTCCTATTCCTGGTTGGAAGTGGGAGGATATCTCTATGGACTTTGTGACTAGCTTGCCTCGGACAAGTAAAGGCAATGACACTGTGTGGGTGATTGTTGATAGGTTGACCAAATCAGCCCACTTCATTCCTATGAAGATCACTCATACTCTGGATAAGCTAGCAAGGCTTTACGTGGATAATGTGGTTCGTCTGCATGGTGTGCCATTGAGTATTGTTTCGGATCGTGATCCTAGGTTCACCTCAAGGTTTTGGAATAGTTTGCGGAAGGCCTTGGGAACCCAATTGAACTTGAGTACAGCTCATCATCCACGGTCTCGATGGACAATGCGAGCGGACAATTCAGACATTGGAAGACATGCTCAGATCTTGTGTGGTGGATATGGGTGGTAATTGGGATGAACACCTAGCTTTGGTTGAGTTTGCCTATAACAACGGTTATCAAGCAACAATAGGCATGGCTCCATTCAAGGCCTTGTATGGCAAGTACTTGTAGGACACCTTCGTCTTGGGATCGAGACAAGTGAAAGAAAAGTCTTAGGTCCTGAAATGATTGAAGCTACGAGTGCTATGGTAGATATGATAAGAGAAAGGATTAAGTCTGCCAGTCAAGACAGAAATCTTATGCGGATAAGAGAAGGACCGATTTGGAATTTCAAGTTGGAGAGAAAGTCGTTCTGAAGGTTTCACCAATGAAGGGTGTGATGAGATTTAATGTTAAGGGAAAGCTTAGCCCTCGTTTCATTGGACCTTTCGAGATTTTGGAAAAGGTTGGACCTGTTGCGTATCGATTAGCATTACCTCCGCCTCCTCTTGCTGGTGTTCACAATGTGTTTCATATTTCGATGCTCCGAAAATACATAGAGAATCCGGAACACATTTTGCAGCAAGCACCTAAAGGACTTAGTGCTGATTTGACCTACAATGAAGAACCGGCCGAAATCTTGGATAGGAAGGACAAGCAGCTGCGGAATCGCACCATCCCTTTGGTGAAGATTCGGTGGAAGAACCATACCCCTGAAGAAGCTTCTTGGGAGAAGGAAGAAGACATGAAGGAGAAGTTTCCTTACCTCTTTGGAAGCACGAAGTACGCTTTCAATTTCGAGGACGAAATTTCTTTAAGGGGGGAGAATGTAAAACCCAGCCCTAACCTTGACCCGGAAACCTTGTTATTTGTAGGTCCAGTGACCCGAAGTAAAGTAAGAAGTCAGCTTTGGGCCATCCCGAGTGGAGGACTTGGTGTCCGGCTTTGAATCCATGAGAGTTGATGATGAAGTTCTATTTATGGAAACCGAATCTTGATGAAGATCGGATTAGTTGATGGACTTGGAGTGCTCTCTATCTTGGTTTGAAGGCATTTCTACCTATTAGGTAAGTCACTTGATATGTGTGCAAAACCCCTTTAGGATTGGATTGGATCGGGCCTTCAATTCCCTGTTTTGGAATTGTTGTATCCGCATTGGTCGATGATTGGTCGATCGGACCAGTCGACCAATCCACTCGACCAATGGGTGCTTGTCTTTGGCAATTAGGTCTTGCTTGCTCTATTTAAGTCCAATCTCGAGTCTACTTCGTATTTGCTGCCTCCAAACTCTTTGAACGAAACAAAGACCTCTGCAAGTCATCTCCCTTGCATCCTTGGTGATTTTCTTGACGGATCTTCGTCAAAACTCTTCCTTTTGCATCAAAGGTATGTCTACACTCTCTTCTTCTCCTCCATCTCTGTTTTTCTTTCCTTTTTGAGTTAAGACAGAGAGGAGATGCTGCATTCTCTGTTGCAAACATCTCTGGACTTGTCTCTCATGATCATCCTAAGGATTAATGGCTAAAACAATGATCTTAACCATGATCATTGCAAGCTTTTGAAGGAATCATGATCAAACCATGATCTAGTCTTTGTTTAACTTCCGATTTGAATTCCGATCTCCTTGGATCTTCTATATTGATCATGTTAGTAGTCAATTGCTGTGTTTTCTTTTCATGATCCATGATCTATCAATCTCTAGTTGTTTCTCTTCTACCATACCATGTTTTCTTCATGAATCATGATAGTTACATATATGGTAGGTTTTGTTTCCTTATTTAGATTTATGCTCTTAGGTCTATTTTCTTGAAGATCTAAGTATGCTTTTCATGATACCTTTACCTGAATCAATGATCCATTCTCCTATTGTTCTTGTCTTTGATTTCTATCTTGAATTCTTCAAGATCCATGATTGATCTAATTATGGTAACTTTTTGTTTCCTAATTTGGATCTTGATGGCTTGATTCGATTAGTGTTTTGAGACCCCCTATATGTTAGGATACTGCTAATGTAGTTTACCCCTTGATTAGTACCCTTTTGAACCACCAAATTCGGATTTTATATCTCAAAACTCTGATTTTTAGGCTACTGTCTGCATTGGTCGACTGATTGGTCGACTGGACCAGTCGACCAATCCACTCGACCAATGAATACAGCAACTCCAGAATTGGTCTGTGTTGGATGTTTTGGTATCTTTTCTGTTATGGATCTTTCCTAATATGTTGTATGCACTTGTTTAGGACTTTCTTCTCAAGTTTGCCAAGATCTTACTTGATTTCTTAGGATTCCTTTGCGAGTTATAAAAGGTAAGGATGGTTACTTCTTTAACAACATAAATTGCATATCTTAGTTTCTATATTTGAATCTTGTTAATTTATTTCTTTAATTAGATTCTTATAATGTTATACTACTGTGGTACTATCTTGATATCAGTAGCATTACTTATTCATATTGAACTGACTCATGTATGATTTACTTACCAATATTATACAAAGTGATTGTAATTATTGATTTCTCTCCATATATGAAGTTACCATATATGTGATGATATGAATTGATGCATGTGTATGCTTAAGTATGGTTTGGAAAGGAGAGGTGTCCTTTTGACACTTCTGTCCTTGGACAACTACGGGAATATTATGGGATGTTTCCGGGGATGCCCTCTGGACACCTTCCTAAAACTGTTGGATGACATATCTAGGATTTGTCTAGTAGTGTTTGGCTAGGATGTCCCGTTATGTCGGACCCTAATCGGAGGGGTATTGAGACCGAACGACCCGTGGTAGCAATGGGGATTCATGGGCGCTCAAGACCGGTAACCAACCCGTGAGAGGACAGGAATCACATTGTGGGGGCCATTTATTGGTAGGGTTGCATATGGTTAGACTTGGGCTCACGGGCGCTCAAGACCGGTAACCAACCCGTGAGAGGACGTGAGAGCTTCCCGTTTACTATATGTGGATGATCAATAGGGTTGATGAGTCCGTAGTCAGGGACTATGAGGACTCTAGTGTGAAGGATACCGGAAAGGATCGTCAGGGACGAGGAATGGACGTATCTGGATCTAACTTGATGTAACTAAGTAGAAGACTTGCATTTGGCTAGGCTTAACCCTGACATGCGCCGGTACTTAGACCAATGGTGATGTGAGAGAGTGGTGACCTATACCCCCAGCCATGGAATGTCCCGAGGGATGCCGGACCCATTACCAACTGATGATGAGTGATTGAAACCTTCCTAAAGAAGTACGGTGCTATGACTTAAAGCATGTCTGCCAATAGAGACCAGCATATGTAGAGTTAGATTCATTCATTCATTGCTTGTCTCATACCATATTGCATATATGTTTGTTCTTAAATCCTGCCATTTATGTTATTATGGATTTAACTGCCTTACTAAGTTTCTTTGAAACTCATTCCTTTATTGTACAATGTTTGTTAGACTATTCTACAAGTACTGAATATTATGACGGCCCCTATGAAGAAGCGCAAGGAGAAGAGGCATACCTCCAGGAAGGTGATTGCGGTTACAACAATTACACTGAAGATCCCGCGAGTGGTTATGCTCCGTACGATGCTTAGTCCGACCATTGAGTGGAAGCGCCCTTGTGCTGTTTATGAGATTTACACTTATAGGGATGTTGTCTATAAAGTGGAGAACAATTTAGTTACCCATTGTACTTGCTACTGGGATTAGATTTTGTCTTGCTTATTCTCTTTTGGAACTACTTTTCCGCTGGTTGTAGAGTGGGATTTTGCCTCACTTTACTTATCTGTTTAGACACTCTTATCATATCTAGTACTCTGATTTATATATGATTCATCCTTTCCTTATTTGGATCTATGGTTTATCTTCCGAACTTTTATTGTTATTGTTCATGATTATGTTATTGTTTATGTGGGAGGTTGATTACTCGATACCTTATCTTCGGGCTGTGGATCACACTCTCGGGTATGCCAGATAGGGTACCGCCTGGGAGGATGTGACACCAAGTCTAACCATATGCAACCCTACCGATAAATGGCCCCCACAATGTGATTTCTGTCCTCTCACGGGTTGGTTACCGGTCTTGAGCGCCCATGAATCGCCATTGCTACCACGGGTCGTTCGGTCTCAATACCCCTCCGATTAGGGTCTGACATAACGGGACATCCTAGCCCAACACTACTAGACAGTCCTAGATATGTCATCCAACAGTTTAGGAAGGTGTCCAGAGGGCATCTCCGGAAACATCCCATAATATTCCCGTAGTTGTCCAAGGACAGAAGTGTCAAAAGGACACCTCTCCTTTCCAAACCATACTTAAGCATACACAAGCATCAATTCATATCATCACATATATGGTAACTTCATGTATGGAAAGAAATCAAAAATTACAATTAACTTATATATAACTGGTAAGTAAATCATACATGAGTCAATTCAATATAAATAAGTAATGCTACTGATATCAAGACAGTACCACAGTAGTATAACATTATAAGAATCTAATTAAAGAAATAAATTAACAAGATTCAAATATAGAAACTAAGATATGCAATTTATGTTGTTAAAGAAGTAACCATCCTTACCTTTTATAACTTGCCAAGGAATCCTAAGGAATCAAGTAAGATCTTGACAAACTTGAGAAGAAGGTACTAAACAAGTGTATACAACGTATTAGGAAAGATCCCTAACAGAAAAGATACCAAAACATCCAAAACAGACCAATTCTGGAGTTGCTGTACTCATTGGTCGATTGGATTGGTCTACTACCCCAGTCGACTAATCAGTCGACCAATGCAGACAGTAGCCTATAAAATCAGAGTTTTGAGATATAAAATCCGAATTTGGTGGTTCAAAAGGGTACTAATCAAGGGGTAAACTACATTAGTAGTATCCTAACATATAGGGGATCTCAAAACACTAATCAAATCAAGTCGTCAAGATACAAATTAGGAAACAAAAGTTACCATAATTAGATCAATCATGGTTCTTGAAGAATTCAAGATAGAAATCAAAGACAAGAACAATAGGAGAATGGATCATTGATTCAGGTATAGGTATCATGAAAGGCATACTTAGATCTTCAAGAAAATAGACCTAAGAGCATAAATCTAAATAAGGAAACAAAACCTACCATATATGTAACTATCATGCTTCATGAAGAAAACATGGTATGGTAGAAGAGAAACAACTAGAGATTGATAGATCATGGATCATGAAAAGAAAACACAGCAATTGACTACTAACATGATCAATATAGTAGATCTAAGGAGATCAGAATTCAAATCAAAAGATAAACAAAGACAAGATCATGATTTGATCATGATTCCTTCAAAAGCTTGCAATGATCATGGTTAAGATCATTGCATTAGCCATTAATCCTTAGGAAGATCATGAGAGACAAGTCCAGAGATGTTTGCAACAGAGAATGCAGCATCTCCTCTACTGTCTCAACTCAAAAAGGAAAGAAAAACAGAGATGGAGGAGAAGAAGAGAGTGTAGACATACCTTTGATGCAAAAGGAAGAGTTTTGACGAAGATCCGTCAAGAAAAACACCAAGGATGCAAGGGAGATGACTTGCAGAGGTCTTTGGTTCGTTCCAAAGAGTTTGGAGGCAGAAAATACGAAGTAGACTCGAGATTGGACTTAAATAAAGCAAGCAAGACCTAATTGCCAAAGACAGCACCCATTGGTAGAGTGGATTGGTCGACTGGTCCAGTCGACCAATCAGTCGACCAATCAGTTCAGCAACTCCTAAACAGGGAATTGAAGACCCAGATCAAATCCAATCCTAAAGGGGTTTTGCACACATATCAAGTGACTTACCTAATAGGTAGAAATGCCTTCAAACCATGATAGAGAGCACTCCAAGTCCATCAACTAATCCGATCTTCATCAAGATTCAGTTTCCATAAATAGAACCTCATCATCAACTCTCATGGATTCAAAGCCAGACACCAAGTCCTCCACTGGGATGGCCCAAAGCTGACTTCTTACTTTACTTCAGGTCACTGGACCTACAAATAACAAGGTTTCCGGGTCAAGGTTAGGGCTGGGTTTTACACAAACCATAGAAAAGAAGGGTTTCGTGAGAAGATTACCTGAGTAGCGTGTAAAGATCGCATGGGAAGTAGATCCGAAGCCAACAGAGTCTCCAAAATGAGTTCTTTACCCTAAGAACGAAATCCCAGAGCCCAAATGCTATTTTGAGAAGTGTGGAAGTGAAAATGGGACCCAAAACCGTATATAGCATCGTTTCTGTCACAACACATGGGGCGGTCGCTTGTGGCAGTCGATTGACCCAAGCGACCGGCCCAGTTTTTGTTACATGGATTTTTTTGTTTTTGGCCCTGTTTTGATTCTTTTTGGACTTTGTGCTTAATGTTGCCTCTATTTATGGGTATTATCTTTGATGTGGTGCATGTTTGGTTTGAAGAATCTTTTTCGGACTTGATCTTACAATGTTGCTAATTTCTGGAATTCTTTTCGCAGAATGGTTCAGTTAAGGAATCGCACTGTAATTAATGGTTAAGAAGGTGAAACTGGTGGTGATGATCAGACTCATACTGAGATTCCTATTGGAAACACGGATATTGAAGCCCCGAGAATTGAAATTCCTCCTCCTGGTGGAAACCCTACTCCTCCAAATCCGCCTCAAGTAGTCTCTATATAGGACGTGATGAACATTCTGGGATTGTTGCATCAACAACAGAACCAGTTCAATACTACGATGCAAGGTTTCGCGACTACACAGCAAAATACCCAGGCAGCTCTTAATCCTCTTGAAGTTGGTACTTCTGCAGCTGGTGCCTATGTGGACGGTTTTGCCCCTGGTCTGCATGCGAGATTGATGGAGCATTTCTTGAAGCTCCAGATCCCTGCTTTCACTGGTATCTCGTCGGATACATTGTTTCCAAACAAGTGGATCCAAGAGATGGAAAAAGCTTTTCGCAACCTTCGTTGCAATGAAGCTCAAAAGATTTTGTGTGCAGAACAAAGACTGCAGCATGAAACTGATGCATGGTGGAATGCAACCAGACCTATTTTGGAAGCTTCGCACCCGGTTCTTACTTGGGAAATTTTCAAGGAAGCCTTTTGCAAGAATTACTTTCTTGAGTCTGTGAGAGATGCTAAGGAAGCTGAGTTCATGGCACTCACACAGGGACCTAGTATTGTTCTAGAATACCAAAAGAAGTTTGAAGAGTTGTTCTTCTTTGCCCCTGCAACATCTAAGGGTGATCGTGAAAAGGAAAAGAAATTCTTCACAGGTTTGAGGCCGTCTCTAAAGACTTATTGTCACATCCACCCAGCCGGTACCCTACCAGAAATACCTGGGTATGTGATCCACAATCCCAAGGATCAAGTATTGAGCAACCATGCCTCCCACATATGCAATAACACAATCATGAACAATAATAATCAAGGTAAAAGCTTATAATAAAAGGAATCCTGAATAAGATAAAAGTAAGATAATCAGAGCGCGGAATAAAAGATGCCAATGTGTACATATAATCCAAAAAGAGAGAGAGTGAGCGGAAATCACTCCCTGAGTAGCAGCGGAATGTAAATCAGTGAAATTTAAAGTTACAGATCTAAAATTTAAAAGAGTATAACAGTATTAGAGTCTAAGCTATGGTCTCCTCGGTCTTATACAAGATATCCTCATAGGTATAAACATAGGAAACCAAACATGGCCTTTCCCACACTAATGTCGAGCTAATCTTGGTATGGAGGGTAACCACCCTCGGTATCTTCACCGTGACCTTCATAGTATCTAGGACCTTCAGAGAAGTATGAGGAATCCGGGTCCGTCTCAAGGAAGGAGCCATCAGCTTCTTCGACACCTGCAGAGAAATCTAACAAAACAATTGCACAAAAAGGAATGAGTTTGAGAGAACTCAGCAAGGTAGTTATTCCATAATACATAAACCATATGATACAAGTTATAACATGATGCAAGATGACATGAAACACCTGATGTAAATATGATTCTAACTCTATACATGCTAGTCTCTATAGTAGACATGCTTTAAGTCATAGCACCATACTTCTTTGGGTAAGTCTCAATCACTCAGTACCGGTGGGAATTGGGTCCTGCATCCATCTCGGACAACCCATGGCTGGGGTTTTGGTCACCACTCTCTCACATCACCATTGGTCTAAGTATTGGTGCATGTCAAGGTAAAGCCTAGCCCAATGCAAGTCATCTACTCAGTCATATCATGTTAGATCCAGATACGTCCATTCTTCCCATCCCGGGATCCTTTTCGGTATCCTTCACACTAGAGTCAACAGATATAACTCACTGGACTCACCAACCCTATTGGTCATCCACAAATAGTAGACGGGAAGCTCTCACATCCTCTCACGGATATAACTCACCGGTCTCGACCGCCCGTGAGCCCAAGTCTAGCTATTTGCAACCCTACCAATAAATGGCCTCTAACGAGTCTCCGTAGTGTGATTTATGTCCTCTCACGGGTTGGTTACCGGTCTTGAGCGCCCATCAAACCACACTACTACCACGGGTCATTCGGTCTCAATGCTCTTCCGATTTGGGTCTATTAAAACAGGGATGTCCTAGCCAACACATCTAGACAAGTCCTATGTATGTCATCCAATAGTCCGGGAAAGCGTCAATGGGCATCTTTGAAGAACATCCCATACTATTCCCTCCGATGTCAAAAGGACATTCCCTAATCCCAAATCATACCTATCCAATCACATTCTCAGTCTCATCATATCATACATCCATGATACTTCATCATATTGAAAAATAAGTCATAACATCACATGATCAATCATATATGAAATTGACAAGAATTAATAATCATGATAAGCAAGAGTATATAAACATGATACTACTGTCATAAAGTACCTACAGTAGTCATATGATGTCTAAATACAACCAATAAGCTAAGCCTACTAAGTTGCCAACATCAGTGTAATAATCAAATAGTCTATGTTATATGGGTATAAACGTCTTTACCTTAAGTCGCGATGATGATAATCCAAATGTCATAAAAGAATGATCCAAATATGGTATTAAGACCCTAGACAAACATAAATGAAAGATTAGAAAAGAAATCGGGAAAATTGGAGGTCGAACGGATCAAATCAGTGAAGTACACAATTCAGCAACAGATTGGTTGAGTGACTTGGTCGACTGACCCAGTCGACCAAGTGAACAGTGTCGGGGCTGAATAGTGATTTTTGGCCCGAAACCTATCTTCCGGGGCTCGGATCGATCCGAAACTTGGAGGGATTGATTGTAGTAGTATAAGAACACTATCTAGCAAGTAATTAGCATAATCTAATGGTCTAATTAAGAATCCCCAAATTGAAACCCTAAGTTCTAAATAACATAGCATCAATTGAAATCAAATGAAATTGCAATGGAAATGAAGGAATTAGCTAGGGGAATTGATGTGCAATAGATTAGGATCATATGCTAGCATAGAAAATAGACTTAGCATACTACATACTTCAATTTAGGACAAGAATGCAAGATGCTAAGAAGAGAATCATAGAAATGCATATGCAAGAATCAAAATGAGAGCATAGCATAGTTAGAAATGGAATGAGATCATTGATTAATCAAGAGTGAACACTTGAAGTGATGGTTGCAAGGTTGCAGCATCAACTTCAAGGTTACAACAGCAAGAAGGAGAAGAGGAAAGAGTAGAATAGAGAGTGAGAATGAGGAATTATACCTTGTAGGTGCTAATGGAGACAAGAGGCAATCATTGGCAATGATTTGAATGGAATAACCTTCACCAATACCAAGGAAGTGCTTTGGGAAGCTCTCCCCTTGTTCTCAGCAAGCTTAAAAGGTAAAATAGGGTTCAAGACATGAGGCTCCTTTCAGTAGAGAAGAGAATATCCAAAAAGCATCTTTTTCTTGGATTTGGGCATCCTTTGGTCGACTGGCTTGGTCGACCAAGCATGGACAACATGCTTGATCCAGGGAAATGAAGGGCTAGATTGATCCGAATTGAGTTGGGTTTTCTCCTACAAGTCAATTACCTACAAGTCTAGATTAGAGAAATACCTTTGAAAGAAGACCAGAAGCGCACCAAGTACTTCAACTAAGCTTCCCCTCTTCTAGGTGCAGTTTCTCACTGAGCACTGACAATGCTTCCAAGTAAGGGGCATCACTGTCAATGTCCATGGGCTCTAAATCATACACCAAGTCTTCAACTACTAGGGCCCACAAGTCTCTTCCTCCACCACTCCGGGTCTTCGGACCTACAAACAAAAAAGGTTCCGGGTCAAGGTCAGGTTTAGGATAGGGCTGGGTTTCACACTTATCTTGCGATGCATCCGATTGTGGATTATGCTGAGATGGTTCAGAATGTGAAGAAAGTGGAGGATAATGAGAGATAGAATTATTAGCTCCAGCGTTCTGTAGCGAACCGAAACCATTTGGTGAACCATAACTGGAGATTCTCTAGGCCTACTCCTTATTCTGCACCTTCATTTCAGCCTAGAGGTGCTAGTCCCAGTTTTAGCTTTGGCTCGAGCTATGGTTCTAGTGGTGGACCGGTGCGTCCTGTTGTGGGTAGTCAAGGTACTGGACCGATTTATGCTATCCGTCGTCCAGTGGTGAATAAACAGAGACCTACTTTTCCTTCTTCAGCAGCTCTTGTTGGTGGTAGGGATTTGACTTGCCTTAATTGTGGGAAGGCAGGTCATTACTTCCGTAACTGCACTCAGAAGCAAAATCCTCAGATGTCAGCTTTGAAGTCTGCCTCGAATGTTCCTTCTGGGAAGGTGTTCTGTGTTACTGGTATTGAATCTAAGACGGATCAGATGTGGTGACAGGTATTATTCTAGTATCATCTACCTCTACTTTTGTATTATTTGATACTGGTGCATCTCATTCATTCATTGTATCTTCATTTGTGAGTCATATTCCTATTACACTTGCGAAGTTGGAAAGAGGACTCGTTATTAGTACTCCTACCAGATCTGTTGTTAGATTAGATGAAGTGGTTGAGTCTTGTCTAGTAGTTATTGCTGGTAGAATTTTGGAAGCCTGGTTGATCAAGTTGGATATGTTTGATTTTGATGTGATACTTGGAATGGATTGGTTGTCTAAGTATGGCGCAATTATCCTTTGTTTTGAAAGGAAAGTACTGTTTCATCTTAAGGACGATAGTCCGTTTGAGTATCAAGGAAATCAAGGGAAGTTGAGCAAGAAGATTGTGGCTGCGACTGTGAAAGTCAGGCAATGGACCAAACATGTTGGACTTCTCTCCTCTTCGATGGATGTTTCAGAAGGTGTGAAACAGTTGTCTGAATCGATGTTGTCATGGACTTTCCTGATGTTTTCCCTGATGATTTGTCTGGTTTGCCCCTAGAGAGGGAGTTAGAGTTTTCGATCGATCTAATTCCTAGAGCAGCCCCTGTTTCGAAAGCTCCATATTGGATGGCTCCGACTGAGTTGAAAGAACTTCAGACCCAGTTGAATGATTTGACAAGAAAAGGGTTTATCCAACCCAGTGTTTCGCCTTAGGGAGCCCCGGTTTTGTTCGTGAAGAAGAAGGACAGTAGTATGCGGATGTGCATAGACTATCTTGAATTGAACAAGTTGACGATTAAGAATAAATATCCTCTTCCTGGGATCGACGACTTGTTTGATCAGTTGAAAGGTGCTTTTTTTCTCGAAGATCGATCTGAGATCTAGGTATCATCAGCTGAGAGTAAAGTCCAGTGATGTCTGCGGGACTACATTTAGGACTAGATATGGGCATTAAGAATTCCAAGTCATGCCTTTTAGTCTTACTAATGCATCGGCATCATTCATGGATCTGATGAACCAAGTATTTTAGGATGTCTTGGACAAATTTATCATTGTATTCATTGATGACATTCTGATTTATTCAAAGAGCGAGGAAGAGCATGTTGAGCACTTGAGTTTTGCCTTGCAGCGTTTGAGAGAGAAGAAGTTGTTTGCCAAGTTCAGCAAATGTGACTTTTTGTTACCCAAAGTTATGTTTTTAGGTCATATTGTTTCTGCTGATGGTATTAAAGTTGACCCTGCGAAGGTTCAAGTTGTGGCCAATTGGGACCAACCTAAGTCAGTCACCGAGATTCGAAGTTTTCTTGGTATGGCGGATATGATAGGTGCTTCATTGAGAATTTATCTAGACTATCAGCCCCTATGACAAAGCTTACCAGAAAAAGAATCAAGTTTGAGTGGAACGAAGCTTGTGAAGAGAGTTTTCAAGAACTCAAGAAGAGGTTGACTAACGCTCCGGTGTTGACGATACCAGATGACTCTGGAGGTTTGACAGTGTATACCGATGCCTCTAAAGTTGGTTTGGGTTGCATTCTAATGCCGCATGGGAAGGTTGTAGCTTATGCTTTTAGGCAGTTGAAGAACTACGAGCATAATTATCCTACTCATGACTTGGAATTGGTAGCTGTGGTTTTTGCTATAAAGATCTGGCATCATTATCTGTACGGTGAAAAGATATCTATTTTCAATGACCACAAGAGTCTCAAGTATTTCTTTACTCAAAAGGAGTTGAATATGAGACAGCGAAGATGGCTAGAATTGGTGAAGGACTATGATTGTGATATTCAGTATCATCTAGGAAAAGCTAATGTGGCTGCTGATGCTTTGAGTAGAAAGAGCAATCGAGAAAGTGTTGATCTGGCATCTCTTAGTAAGCCCTTATTGTTCTCCAGTGTTAGGTTTGGACTTGAGATTGTGTTAAAAGATTCCGATACTATTTTGGCAGTTGTGTCAGTCCGACCGAGTTTGAGGGACCGAATTGTTGCTCTGCAGTCGATTGATCTGGAATTGAAGAAGAAGATTGACTTGATTACTTTGAAGACTAAGGAAGTGGAAGATTTCTCCCTAGCCTTTGATGGTGCTCTTGTTTTCAGAGATAGAATTTGTGTTCCTGCTGTGGAAGACCTCAGAAATGAAATCTTGACTGATGCTCATCAGTCCATCTTTACTATCCATCCTGAAAGTGTAAAGATGTACCAGGATATGAAAGGGTATTTTTGGTGGTCCAGCATGAAGAATGATGTGGAAGACTTCATTGCTATGTGTGGGACTTGTCAACGTGTGAAAGCTGTTCGACAGCCTTCGTTTGGCCTTTTGTAGCCTCTTCCCGTGCCTAGTTGAAAGTGGGACGACATTGCTATGGATTTTGTCTCAGGTCTACCCCGAACTAGCAAAAGGAATGACTCAGTGTGGGTGGTAGTGGACCGACTGACAAAATCGGCTCACTTCATTCCAATGAAGATCACCTATACTATGATAAGTTGGCCCGACTCTATGTTGATAATGTGGTGAGACTGCATGGTGTTCCGGAACACCTCGAGTTTCTGGAATAGTCTGCAGAAAGCCCTGGGTACTCAGCTGAATTTGAGTACTGCTCATCATCTGCAGACTGATGGACAATCGGAAAGGACCATACAAATTTTGGAAGAGATGCTTCGGGCATGTGTCATCGATATGAGTGGTAACTGGGATGACCACCTAGCTTTGGTGGAATTTGCTTATAATAACAGTTATCAATCTACTATTGGAATGGCCTCGTTTAAGGCTTTGTATGGAAAGACTTGTAGAACTCCTCTGTATTGGGATGATGTTGGGGAAAGGCGTGTTCTTGGCCCTGATCTAATTGAAACCACTGGTACTATGGTGGATATGATTAGAGAAAGGATCAAAACTGCCCAATCTCGACAGAAGTCTTATGTAGATAAAAGAAGATCAGATCTAAAGTTTCAAGTTGGTGAGCATGCGTTCTTGGAGGTTTCACCGATGAAGGGAGTCATGCGTTTCAATATTAAAGGAAAGCTCAGCCCTAGGTATATTGGTCCCTTTGACATTATTGAAAAGGTTGGACCAGTACCTTACAGGTTGGCTCTACCTCCGTCTCTTGCTGGTGTGCATGATGTTTTCCATGTATCAATGCTAAGGCAGTGCTTAGCAAGCGTAGAGCAGTTGCTCCAACATGAACCAGAAGGTTTGAGTGCGGATTTGTCGTATGATGAAGAATCGGCTGAAATTTTGGACGAGAAGGATAAGTAGTTAAGAACCGGACTATACCTTTGGTGAAGAATCAGATGGAAGAATCATTCATTTGAGGAAGCATCTTGGGAAAAGGAAGATGAGATGCGGACCAAGTACCCCCATCTTTTAGGACTTACAGGTACGTTGTAATTTCGAGGACGAAATTTCTTTTAAGGGGGGAGGGATGTATCAACCCCCATATTTCTAACCTGGGATCCGTATTGCAGGTCCAAGAACCCGAAGGTCTAGCCGGGTAAATTTGTGGAGTGTCCGAATAGAAATCCATGATCCATACCCTAAACCCATGGATCTGGATTCTCATGTTGAAGAGCCTGCCTCGCTTGGTAGTTGGACCTCTGGAAGGCAAGTGATGTCTGGAGATGTCCGGAATGATGGTAAGACCTCCCCCATGTGTTGATTAGGGTTAAGTTGTACTTAGACTTCAACCCCCTGAGCAAAGCACCCTTGTATTGCAATATACTAGGGGGCAGTTGCTAGTGGCGGTTGATTGGACCAAGCGACCGCCTGGTCCTGGTTGCGGGGTTTTGCCCTATTTTGCCTCCAGACTTCTATTACTAGCAACCCTCGCCTCTTTTACGAATATTATATTCAGGATTGTTGTTTTTGGTGGTTAGGCGGCAATAGAGACGTGCTGGAAGGTGAGCGAGGTGCTGCTGGTGATCTGGAAGCTTCTCCTTTCTTTTCTGGCTAATCTGGTTGAGGTAAGTGACTCCCTATTCACTCATTCTCTACCCTCGGCTATGATTAAAGTAGATTTGTTTTCCTCTTTGGTTGTTCATGATCCTCTCATTATAGAACCTACCTTTTTAATGCTCTTGATGAGATCAGGTCCGAAAACGAAACCCTGCTTTCGTGAAAAGGATTGATCTAATCAAGGGGAGGATTTTGGTAACCAATTGGTGTTAATTGTTGGGTTTCGTGTTACCCCTTGGTTATGGGTGTGTTAGATTCGAAGTTTTGATTGAGATCATCCCAAAATCAGATTGAAAAAGGATGATCAAAAGCCTGGGTTTGGGATTTGAACTCACTATTTTTGGGGCGGTTTCTCAAGGAAGTCGCTTGAGCCAAGCGACCGTCTGGTTTCCAAAGAGCAAGTAACTTCTGGATTTTGTCTGATTTGATTCATTTGACTTACATATTATTGTAACCCTATTTATCGGTGTCCTCTATTTCCAATAAAAGTCTTATAATTGTTTCTGGTTTGCAATCTAGAGGATTTCTACTTATTTACAAGTAAGGACATACAACCTCATCTTTATGAAATGACTTGAACATGCTAGTCTCAGTGTCTTTCAATATTGTTCTTTCATTTTATATACTGTTGTAACCATGAATAGCATGTTGATCTTATTATATGCTTGTTGTTTGTATTGTCTTTACATATGCTTTATCAATTATGAATGTGGTATGAGGATGATGATGGTTTGTGGTTCTGATGGAGAGGGTATTCCATTGGGATATCTTTGCTTGAGATATCAGAGGGCTGTGGTATGGGACACATGCTCGCTGATGTCTCCAGCACTATCATAACTACTAGATGACATACCTAGGTAGAGTCTAGAGTTGCATGGCTAGGTACCTCACATACTACTACCCTTTGGGTAGGGGAATTGAAGTCGGATGACCCGTGACGACAGTGATGTGACTCTGTGTCATCCTACAGAGGTAACCAGTCCATGCGGAGACTCAGTAGTCCACTGTTGGTCATACAATGGTAGGGTTGCATATGTTAGGATTGGGCTCATGGATGTCCAAGGAGCTGACTACGTGTCGTGAGGAGTCATGAGATCTTTCTGCCCCAACAATATGTGGATGACCATAGGGTTATGGAATGGAGTCCAATAGTGGTAGCCAGTTCGTGAGGGTTCTCATTCCTAGGTTGCGAAGGATACTAAACCGCGTCGGTTGGTGTCATAGGGGATGTATGTAGACTTCATGTAGTATGTTACCATTATGACTTGCATTGGATTAGAAATCCCGACATGCGCCAATACTCATGCCAACGGTCGTGGTGAGAGAATGTTGACTTAACCCCAGCCATGGTTTGAGAGCCAGGTGTGGACTTACCCCTTTTCCCCCTATAGAGGTAGCCAGTCCTTGCTGAATCAAAGTGACTAGACCTACCTAGAGGAGGGCTGGTGTATATCTTAAAGCATGTCAACTGTTAGAGACTGGTATAGTTAGATCTAGTAGCATTTATACTTTGCACTTCATACATATCATATATTCATTTCTGATGGTTCGACATATGGATGAGAATTATTATTGTTTCTTACTGAGTTCGTCAGAACTCATTCCTTTATTTTTCTATGTTATATTAGCCTATAGAGATGGAGGATATGCGCCGGAAGATGGATTGGTTTCCCATGAAGGAGCCTTCTCGTATGAAGAGGATGTGGCACCGACAATGGGAAATGGAGATAGCTTGTGCGGGAGCTCCTATGAATGCATGGAGTGCGCTTATAGCAACCATTGATGGACGTAGGAGACAAGTTACCAGACATTGCCCATCGTCTGGAGAAGAATTGGAGCACCCCTCACCGTGATAACTTTGAGTCCAAGTTCTTAGCTTTAGAGAAAGAAACTGGAAAGAAGATTATTTAATTCTTTTTGACTGCTTCCGTTGAACTCAGTATTCTTTTGATAGTTTATTCTTTCCTTGATTATTTTATTGGAGTATTTGGACTCCTGTAATCCTTTATATTTAATTATTGAACTTATTCCTGCTCATGATTGTCACATCCTCCCAGCCGGTACCCTATCTGGCATACCCGAGAGTGTGATCCACAGCCCGAAGATTAGGTATCGAGTAATCAACCTCCCACATAAACAATAACATAATCATGAACAATAATAATAAAAGTGCGGAAGATAAACCATAGATCCAAATAAGGAAAGAATGAATCATATATATAAATCAGAGTACTAGATATAGTCAGAGTGTCTGAAACAGATAAGTAAAGTGAGGCGAAATCCTACTCTACAACCAGCGGAAAAGTAGTTCTAAAAGAGAATAAGCAAGACAGAATCTAATCCCAGTAGCAGCTACAATGGGTAACTAAATTGTTCTCAACTTTATAGACAACATCCCTATAAGTATAAATCTCATAAACAGCACAAGGGCGCTTCCACTCAATGGTCGGACTAAGCATCGTACGGAGCATAACCACTCGCGGGATCTTCAGTGTAATTGTTGTAACTGCAATCACCTTCCTGGAGATATGCCTCTTCTCCTTGCGCTTCTTCATAGGGGCCATCATAATATTCAGTACCTGTAGAATAGTCTAACAAACATTGTACAATAAAGGAATGAGTTTCAAAGAAACTCAGTAAGGCAGTTAAATCCATAATAACATAAATGGCAGGATTTAAGAACAAACATAAATGCAATATCGTATGAGACAAACAATGAATGAATGAATCTAACTCTACATATGCTTGGTCTCTATTGGCGGACATGCTTTAAGTCATAGCACCGTACCTCTTTAGGAAGGTCTCAATCACTCATCATCAGTTGGTAATGGGTCCGGCATCCCTCGGGACATTCCATGGCTGGGGGTATAGGTCACCACTCTCTCACATCACCATTGGTCTAAGTACCGGCACATGTCAGGGTAAAGCCTAGCCAAATGCAAGTCTTCTACTTAGCTACATCAAGTCAGATCCGGATATACGTCCATTCCTCGTCCTCGACGATCCTTTCCGGTATCCTTCACACTAGAGTCCTCATAGTCCCTGACTACGGACTCATCAACCCTACTGGTCATCCACATATGGTAAACGGGAAGCTCTCACGTCCTCTCACGGGTTGGTTACCGGTCTTAAGCGCCCGTGAGCCCAAGTCTATCCATATGCAACCCTACCAATAAATGGCCCCCACAATGTGATTCCTGTCCTCTCACGGGTTGGTTACCGGTCTTGAGCGCCCATGAATCCCCATTGCTACCACGGGTCGTTCGGTCTCAATACCCCTCCGATTAGGGTCGACATAACGGGACATCCTAGCCCAACACTACTAGACAGTCCTAGATATGTCATCCAACGGTTTAGGAAGGTGTCCAGAGGGCATCTCCGGGAAACATCCCATAATATTCCCGTAGTAGTCCAAGGGACAAGTGTCAAAAGGACACCTCTCCTTTCCAAACCATACTTAAGCATACACATGCATCAATTCATATCATCACATATATGGTAACTTCATATATGGAAAGAAATCAATAACTACAATCAATTTGTATATAACTGGTAAGTAAATCATACATGAGTCAATTCAATATGAATAAGTAATGCTACTGATATCAAGACAAGTACCAAGGTAGTATGACATTATAAGAATCTAATTAAAGAAATAACTTAACAAGATTCAAATATAGAAACTAAGATATGCAATTTATGTTGTTAAAGAAGTAACCATCCTTACCTTTTATAACTCGCAAAGGAATCCTAAGAAATCAAGTAAGATCTTGACAAACTTGAGAAGAAGGTCCTAAACAAGTGTATACAACATATTAGGAAAGATCCCTAACAGAAAAGATACCAAAACATCCAACACAGACCAATTCTGGAGTTGATGTATTCATTGGTCGAGTGGGTTGGTCGACTGGTCCAGTCGACCAATGCAGACAGTAGCCTATAAAATCAGAGTTTTGAGATATAAAATCCGAATTTGGTGGTTCAAAAGGGTACTAATCAAGGGGTAAACTACATTAGTAGTATCCTAACAGATAGGGGATCTCAAAACACTAATCAAATCAAGTCATCAAGATCCAAATTAGGAAACAAAAAGTTACCATAATTAGATCAATCATGGATCTTGAAGAATTCAAGATAGAAATCAAAGACAAGAACAATAGGAGAATGAATCATTGATTCAGGTAAAGGTATCATGAAAAGCATACTTAGATCTTCAAGAAAATAGACCTAAGAGCATAAATCTAAATAAGGAAACAAAACCTACCATATATGTAACTATCATGATTCATGAAGAAAACATGGTATGCTAGAAGAGAAACAACTAGAGATTGATAGATCATGGATCATGAAAAGAAAACACAGCAATTGACTACTAACATGATCAATATAGAAGATCCAAGGAGATCAGAATTCAAATCAAAAGTTAAACAAAGACTAGATCATGGTTTGATCATGATTCCTTCAAAAGCTTGCAATGATCATGGTTAAGATCATTGTTTTAGCCATTAATCCTTAGGAAGATCATGAGAGACAAGTCCAGAGATGTTTGCAACAGAGAATGCAGCATCTCCTCTACTGTCTCAACTCAAAAAGGAAAGAAAAACAGAGATGGAGGAGAAGAAGAGAGTGTAGACATACCTTTGATGCAAAAGGAAGAGTTTTGACGAAGATCCGTCAAGAAAATCACCAAGCATGCAAGGGAGATGACTTGTAGAGGTCTTTGGTTCGTTCCAAAGAGTTTGGAGGCAGAAAATATGAAGTAGACTCGAGATTGGACTTAAATAGAGCAAGCAAAACCTAATTGCCAAAGACAGCACCCATTGGTCAAGTGGATTGGTCGACTGGTCCAGTCGACCAATCAGTCGACCAATGCACAAAGAATTCCAAAACAAGGGAATTGAAGACCCGGATCAAATCCAATCCTAAAGGGGTTTTGCACACATATCAAGTGACTTACCTAATAGGTAGAAATGCCTTCAAACCATGATAGAGAGCACTCCAAGTCCATCAACTAATCCGATCTTCATCAAGATTTAGTTTCCATAAATAGAACTTCATCATCAACTCTCATGGATTCAAAGCCAGACAACAAGTCCTCCACTGGGATGGCCCAAAGCTGACTTCTTACTTTACTTCGGGTCACTGGACCTACAAATAACAAGGTTTCCGGGTCAAGGTTAGGGCTGGGTTTTACAATGATTATCTTTACTTGCATTTATTATTATTGATGGGTAAGACCATGGATCCTGTGATGGATAACTCCCATGGGTTGTCGGGCGGGTAACCGAGACCTGTGGGTGGGGTGTGACAAGGAGCCCCTGCAAAAAATGAATGTCAAGCCCACCTTAGATCTGAGAGACAACTCTCTCTATGAGATGTTTGTACAAGGAGGGGGGGTCCTAGTCTATGGCAGGGAGATGGACTTTGATGCTCCACTGTTTCTTTAGAAAATCATAGATGGTGAGCCCCCTACTCCTTTCATTCTTTTGTTCTTTCTTTATCTACATTCTTTCATGTGTAGTGATTGATATGTTCTTGTTGTATGCAGGTCCAAGAATGGCATTCAGTCGTTAGGCTCTCGCCCAACAATATAAAGCTGCCAAGGCTGCAGCAAGAAACGAATGCGAGAAAACTAGAGGTTCTGGATATGGACCAACCCTCCCAACCGCTGGTTTGCCCAGCCCTGTTGCTAGGGTCTCGCCAGAGTTTGAAATGAAGACCTTGGCCAAGATTGCCAAAGAGGCCAAGGGGGAGTCAAGAAAGCTTCCAGCAACAAAGGCTTCTAATGAAGGGAAGATGTCTACTACTCCTCCTCCCCGAGAAGGTGGTTCTTGGGGTCCTGCTCAAACTGGGCCCTAGGCAAGGGACTTGGTCACAAGGGAGAATCGCAAGCGTCTCGGTTCACCTTCAGCCAATAAGGGCAAGGAAAAGGTGACCCTGACTGGTGGGTCCACATCCTCCTCAATATTTGTGCCTCCAAGAGGTCCTAGAGGTCTCCCACCTCAAGCTCTCGGGAAGTCACATCCTAGGATAAGTATAGGTGAGAGGACCTTTGGGGATGCCACAGCCAGGGCATCAGGGATAAGTTCATGACCAACATCCCTACCTCTCAAGCCTCCAAAACCACTGCCCCCACAACAATGGTACCATCAGCAGCATCAACAGTAGCAGCAGTAGCCAAAGAGACAACAACATCAATAGCTGTAATGGTTGAGCCTACCTCCCTACCTCCCTTGTAAAACCAAGCCCTAACCCTGACCCGGAAACCTTGTTATTTGTAGGTCCGATGACCCGAAGTAAAGTAAGAAGTCAGCTTTGGGCCATCCCAGTAGAGGACTTGGTGTCTCGCTTTGAATCCATGAAAGTTGATGATGAAGTTTTATTTATGGAAACTGAATCTTGATGAAGATCGGATTAGTTGATGGACTTGGAGTGGTCTCTATCTTGGTTTGAAGGCATTTCTACCTATTAGGTAAGTCACTTGACATGTGTGCAAAACCCCTTTTGGATTGGATTTGATCTGGGTCTTCAATTCCCTGTTTTGGATTTACTGTCAGCATTGGTCGACTTATTGGTCGATTGGACCAGTCGACCAATCCACTCAACCAATGAGTGCTGTCTTTGGCAATTAGGTTTTTCTTGCTCTATTTAAGTCCAATCTCGAGTCCACTTCGTATTTGCTGCCTCCAAACTCTTTGGAACGAACCAAAGACCTCTGCAAGTCATCTCCCTTGCATCCTTGGTGATTTTCTTGACGGATCTTCGTCGAAACTCTTCCTTTTGCATCAAAAGGTATGTCTACACTCTCTTCTTCTCCTCCATCTCTGTTTTTCTTTCCTTTTTGAGTTGAGACAGTAGAGGAGATGCTGCATTCTCTGTTGCAAACATCTCTGGACTTGTCTCTCATGATCATCCTAAGGATTGAAGGCTAGAACAATGATCTTAACCATGATCATTGCAAGCTTTTGAAGGAATCATGATCAAACCATGATCTAATCTTGTTAAACTTCTGATTTGAATTCTGATCTCCTTGGATCTTCTATACTGATCATGTTAGTAGTTAATTGCTGTGTTTTCTTTCATGATCCATGATCTATCAATCTCTAGTTGTTCTCTCCTACCATACTATGTGTTCTTCATGAATCATGGTAGTTACATATATGGTAGGTTTTGTTTCCTTATTTAGATTTATGCTTTTAAGCCTATTTCCTTGAAGATCTAAGTATGCTTTTCATGATATCTTTACCGAAGCAATGATCCATCCTCCTATTGTTCTTGTCTTTGATTTCTATTTCGAATTCATCAAGATCCATGGTTGATCTAATTATGGTAACTTTTTGTTTCCTAATTTGGATTTTGATGTCTTGTTTGGATTAATGTTTTGAGATCCCCTATATGTTAGAATACTACTGATGTAGTTTACCCCTTGATTAGTACCCTTTTGAACCACCAAATTCGGATTTCATATCTTAAAACTCTGTTTTTTTTAGGCTTATATGCATTGGTCGATTGATTGGTCGATGGACCAATCGACCAATCCACTCGACCAATGAGTACAGCAACTCCAGCAATTGGTCGTGTGTTGGATGTTTTGGTATCTTTTCTGTTAGGGATCTTTCCTAATATGTTGTATACACTTGTTTAGGACCTTCTTCTCAAGTTTGCCAAGATCTTACTTGATTTCTTAGGATTCCTTTGCGAGTTATAAAAGGTAAGGATGGTTATTTCCTTAATTACATAGATAGCATGAATCTAGTTTCTATATTTGAATGTCATTGATATGTTTCCTTAATTAGATTCTTACAATAATATACTACTGCTGCATAACTTTGATTACAGTAGCATTACTTATTCATATTGAATTGATTAATGTATGATTTACTTACCAATTATATACAAGTTGATTGTAATTATAGATTTCTTTCCATATATGAAGTTACCATATATGTGATGATATGAATTGATGCATGTGTATGCTTAAGTATGGTTTGGAAAGGAGAGGTGTCCTTTTGACACTTCTGTCCTTGGACTACTACGGGAATATTATGGGATGTTTCCGGAGATGCCCTATGGACACCTTCCTAAACTGTTGGATGACATATCTAGGATTGTCTAGTAGTGTTTGGCTAGGATGTCCTGTTATGTCAGACCCTATTTGGAGGGGTATTGAGACCGAACGACCCGTGGTAGCAATGGGGATTCATGGGCGCTCAAGACCGGTAACCAACCCGTGAGAGGACAGGAATCACATTGTGGGGGCCATTTATTGGTAGGGTTGCATATGGTTAGACTTGGGCTCACGGGCGCTTAAGACCGGTAACCAACCCGTGAGAGGACGTGAGAGCTTCCCGTTTACCATATGTGGATGATCAATAGGGTTGATGAGTCCGTAGTCAGGGACTATGAGGACTCTAGTGTGAAGGATACCGGAAAGGATCGTCAGGGACGAGGAATGGACGTATCTAGATCTGACTTGATGTAACTAAGTAGAAGACTTGCATTTGGCTAGGTTTTACCCTGACATGCGCCGGTACTTAGACCAATGGTGATGTGAGAGAGTGGTGACTTAACCCCCAGCCATGGTATGTCCCGAGGGATGCCGGACCCATTACCAACTGATGATGAGTGATTGAGACCTTCCTAAAGAAGTACGGTGCTTTGACTTAAAGCATGTCTGCCAATAGAGACCAACATACATAGAGTTAGATTCATTCATTCATTGCTTGTCTCATATCATATTGCATTTATGTCTGTTCTGAAATCTTGCCATTTATGATATTATGGATTTAACTGCCTTACTGAGTTTCTTTGAAACTCATTCCTTTATTGTACAATGTTTGTTAGACTATTCTGCAGGTATTGAATACTATGACGGCTCCTATGAAGAAGCGCAAGGCGAAGAGGCATATCTCCAGGAAGGTGATTGCGGTTACCACAATTACACTGAAGATCCCGCGAGTGGTTATGCTCCGTACGATGCTTAGTCCGACCATTGAGTGGAAGCGTCCTTGTGCCATTTATGAGATTTACACTTACAAGGATGTTGTCTATAAAGTGGAGAACGATTTAGTTACCCATTGTACTTGCTACTGGGATTAGATTTTGTCTAGTTTATTATCTTTTAGAGCTACTTTTCCGCTGGTTGTAGAGTGGGATTTTTGCCTCACTTTACTTATCTGTCTAACACTCTGATTATATCTAGTATTCTGATTTATTTATGATTCATTTCTTTCCTTATTGGATCTATGGTTTATCTTCCGCACTTTTATTATGATTGTTCATGATTATGTTATTGTTTATGTGGGAGGTTGATTACTCGATACCTGATCTTCGGGCTGTGGATCACACTCTCGGGTATGCCAGATAGGGTACCGGCTGGGAGGATGTGACTGATTGGTATTAGAGCCCAAGGTTCGAGGAAATCCTAACCACAAAAGACAATTACTGAACATTCCTGAGTCATTGATCTGAAATGACTCTTCTACTCTTAGAAGTGAATAATAGAACACTGAATTAGAAACTTAACCTTTAAGGCATAACGGAACATTTCAGAATAACATACCATAATTATACTTGAACAAATGTCACTAATGCAAGGGAAAGAAAGGTGCATAATAAACAATAATTAAGTGAAACAAAATGAACTTCATTAATTTCAAAAGTTTTTTTTTTTACAACGATTACATCTGAAATGCATAAATGGAAATCCTAGGGTACAGTCTATCTAGGTGATCTTCTCCGATCTCTCGTATGCCCCGAACTCCTCCGCTAGCTGGGTCACCCGATGCTCTATCCTATCCTGTCGTGACTCCATCCTCTCATACATCTGCTCGTCCGACCTCCATCCTCTCTAGCATGGAAGTCATAGATCTCATCCGTGCCCCAAGATCCGAAGTCTCGGAACCGCATGTGAAGGGCCACCAGCCTCGAAGTGTGATGAAGGAAACTCGTGATGCACTGGCTCAGCCTCGTGCATATTTGCATCATCTCCGGCCTGACCATCACTATCAGGACCGATATCCTCTCCTTCATCCTCTGACCCCTGATCCTCATCCTCCTCGACTCCTCGTCATCCTCACCCTCCGGACCGGGAGATCTCTTTGACTGCTGTAGTCTCATCGACGAATGGTCCGAGTCCCAATAGAGTATCCCGTGAACCGGTGTCCACTGGTGTATCCTCGAAACTCACCCCGAAATGCCTAAAGATCAAGGTCGGTAGCCTCCCATAGCAAAGGTTCCGCATGCTAGGCCGCAGAACTAAGTCCGGCATGACCTGCTGAATGATGTAGGAGAGATCAATCTCGAAGCCCATGTAGATGCGGTAGATGACTAAGGCCTCCATCACTGTGACCCGATGGTGATGTTCAGCTTTCGGCATAATGTTTCGGCCGACTATGCGACCGATAATCCGTGCAGAATCCGTCATCCGTCCGCTGGTCCACGGAGTGAAGCACCAACGGCTATCCCATAGCGTAGAGCATATCTCGCGTAGCTCGTACGGCATCGGATGGATGGCTGTCCAAGTCGCGCTCCTGTGCGGTATCCACACACACTCTTGTGGATAGTAAGGAACCTGCAAGATCTCAGCCGTTGTCCGGGTGGAGAAGCGAATCCGAGTCCGGGAAGACCCCGCTCCCGAGGACAAGTCTAAGTGGATGTCCTTGGCCTCGAGCCTCCTCCGTGTAGGTAAGGTTGTCGAAGAACAACCTCACTAGCTCCGGGTATACCGGCAGATCCTCGGTGAAGAGATGAGTCCACTACAATGTGTCGAATCTCTCCGCGAATCCTAAAGGCTCGAGCTGGCGTAAGTGAAGTAGACGTCCCATCTCGATATTGCGAAGAATCGAAGTAGGCCTCGTACAGAACTCGGCCCGAGGTGTGTCAAACATGTCCGGTCTCCTAACCTCCTGTCTAGGCTCTGAAGGAACCTGACCTCTGCCCCTAAAGCACCTACAATGCGACCACTACCTCTACCTCGTCCTCGCCCTCGCCTCTGCATGGTGGGTATCTGTGAAAGAGACAAGAGACAATTCCAGTTAGTGCTACCTTAAGTTTTGAGCCAAAAGGGTATTTTCGTAATTTTTTGGAAAATTTCAAATTTGGGGGAAATTTGATTTGAACATACTAGCATGTGCGTAATACTTGGAATTTCATGACTATGAAGTTTGTTTGATGAAAATCGATCGAAAACTTGGATTAAAACGGAAAATTCAGCAAGAAGGAAATTTGGGGATTTTGCAATTTAGGTCAAAATTGGATTTTTGAAAAGTTGAAATTGGTTAAATCAAATTGTATGGACCTATCTACAGTATCATCTTGAGCATGTAGCATTTGATCTCATGCAAAAATTTCAAGCGGTTTGAGAGAAAACGGAATTTTTCTAAAGATATCGATTTCGGTATGAAAACGTTGCGAGATGAACACCATTATGTTAGAACTTGTTGTCTATGCATGGCATTGTGTTTAAAACCTAGGGAATATGTTTCTAAGCATTCCTAAGCATGATTTCTAGCATTGGATACAAGCAAAGCATGGTTTTGATTGAAATGCAAGCATGAGAAGATGAAAATGGAAGAAAGAATGAGAGATTTACCTTGTTTGTGATGATTGTGTGTTGTTGTGTTGTTGTTGAAGCACCAAATCACCTCAAGAACGCTTGTGAGAACCTTTGGAGACTTTCCCTAGAGCTCTCTCACCTTTGGAAGAAGTTAGAATGAGGTTGGAATGTGGAAATGAGGCTTATAATGCGAATTTTCGCATTCTGTCTGCATTGGTCGACTCATTGGTCGACTAGGTCGATCGACCAATCACTCGACCAATGGTCACGAGAGACCTCTTTTGCTTGTTGAATTTTTGGAAAATGTGATTTTTGCCTTATGGATTATTGTTTGATGACTATATGGATATATTTAAGCATGATTTAAGTTTTCAAATCATTTGGACTTGTGGTTTATGTTGAAACTTGAAATTCGGTATTTTGATGTTCTCGGTTTTGCGAGAATGGTTACTCCGAGAAGTGGGCGTGGTGAATCCAGTGGTCAAGGAGGTGGTGAAATACCTCAGGGAGGTGGTGAAATACCTCATGGAGGTGGTGAGATACCTAATGTTGATCAAGGTACCCACGAGATACCTGGTGCCCCGAATGTTGGAAGTTTCCGAGATATTGCCAATATTATGGGCAATATGATGTAGCAACAAGCAGCTCGGTTCAACCAGATGTTGGTGGGTTTCATGACTCGCATAATGAGACCCGAGTTGGTGCTAATGTGAATCCTCATGCCGCAGATCCCGAATGCGGGAGGTTTAGCTGGAACTCCTCATACTCGTCGATGGAGAGTTTTACGAAGATGCAAGTACCTACTTTCACCGGAGTTACCAAGGACCCCTTGTTTCCTAACAAGTGGCTTCGTGAGTTGGAGAAGGCTTTCCGACATTTGCAATGCTCGGAAGCTCTCGAAGATTCTGTTTGCCGAACGAGGTTACAACAAGAAGCTGATGCATGGTGGATCTCCACTCGGCTGTTTTGGAAGGTTTGCATGCAGGAGTTGTAACTTGGGATTTGTTCAAAGAGGCTTTTTGTATGAATTACTTTCCCGAGGCGGTGAAAGATGCGAAGGAAGCCGAGTTCATGATTCTTACTCAAGGATCTCTCTGTCTCGTGTTGGAGTACCAACGAAGTTCGAGGAGCTTCATTTCTTTGCTCGCATTCTCGAAGGATGACCTCGCCAAAGCAAAGAAGTTCTTCAAAGGACTGCGCCCGCCATTAAAGCTTACCTCACAGTCCAGCCTATAGTGAGCTATGCTCAAGTGGTGCGAGAACTCGAAGAAGTTGGAAGAAACAGAGAAGGAAAGTGCTCGTGTGCAAAAGCCCTGGCGATCAAGGAATTCTGGTTTGGTGGATCGTAATGACCGTCGTTTTGTGAGACCTACACCCTACCCCACTCCTACCTTTCGGTCTAAGAGTGTAGGTTAGAACACGGGTTTTCAGCAGCCCGGCCGTTTAGACAAGATATGGCGGAAATCGACCACCAGCAAGTGCAAGTGCAAGTGCAAGTGCTAGGCCTTTTGTTCAGAAGCCCTCTGTTGCAGCCACCCCTGTTGGATCCAGCAATCCTGTTTGCTTCTACTGCAAGTAAGTTGGTCATTTCGCTCGTGCTTGTCCGGAGCGGCTCTGCCCAAAGAGCTTTGCCCGGTGGTGAAGAGTGCTCCTGCTCCTCCCTCCGGTAGAGTTTTCAGTATTTCCAGGTCTTGAGTAGGATCCAAGCCATGAAGTGATTTCAGGTCCATTGTTAGTTGCTTCTATTTCTGCATTTGTCTTATTTGATACGGGTGCCTCTCATTCGTTCATGTCATCTGCATTCATCAAGAAGACTAACCAAATCCCTGAGAAGTTGTCTAGTTGTTTATTGATTAGTACACCTACTGGTCCTGTTGTGAAACTAGATAAGGGGTTATCTAAATGTCCTGTGTTGATTGGTGAGAAGAACTTGGAAGCCAATTTTGTAATTCTTGATATGAAGGACTTCGATGTTATTTTGGGAATTGATTGGTTGACAGCCCACAAAGCTGTGTTCCTTTGTTCCTCAAAGAAGATTCAATTCCATATTTGTGGAAGTCCGGTCTTTGAATTTCAAGGTGAAAAGAGAAGAGTTTGTAAGAAGGTGCTATCCGCACTGATGCAAGTCTATGCCCTAGTGGATGATGCTTCATCTGAAGGCAAGGGTAAAGTGGAGAAAAGAGTCGATGAAGTCAGAGTTGTCTGTGACTTTGTTGATGTCTTCCCTGATGATCTATCGGGAGTGCCTCCAGACAGGGATGTCGAGTTTTCTATTGATCTCGTCCCTGGTGCCGCTCCGGTATCTAAAGCTCCGTATAGGATGGCTCCTACTGAGTTGAAAGAGTTGCAAAATCAGTTGAATGTGTGAAACCCAGCCCTAACCTTGACCCGGAAACCTTGTTGTTTGTAGGTCCGATGACCCGAAGTAAAGTAAGAAGTCAGCTTTGGGCCATCCCAGTAGAGGACTTGGTGTCTGGCTTTGAATCCATGAAAGTTGATGATGAGGTTCTATTTATGGAAACTGAATCCTGATGAAGATCTAATTAGTTGATGGACTTGGAGTGCTCTCTATCTTGGTTTGAAGGCATTTCTACCTATTAGGTAAGTCACTTGACTTGTGTGCAAAACCCCTTTAGGGTTGGATTTGATCTGGACCTTCAATTCCCTGTTTTGGCCTTGCTGTCAGCATTGGTCGACTGATTGGTCGACTGGGCCAGTCGACCAATCCACTCGACCAATGAGTGCTGTCTTTGGCAATTAGGTTGATTCTTGCTCTATTTAAGCCCAACCTCGAGTCCACTTCGTATTTGCTGCCTCCAAACCCTCTGGAACGAACCAAAGACCTCTGCAAGTCATCTCTCTTGCATCCTTGGTGTTTTCTTGACGGATCTTCGTCGGAACTCTTCTTTTTGCATCAAAAGGTATGTCTACTCTCTCTTCTTCTCCTCCATCTTTGTTTTTCTTTCCTTTTTGAGTTGAGACAGTAGAAGAGATGCTGCATCCTCTGTTGCAAACATCTCTCGAACATGTTCTCATGATCATCCTAAGGATTTAAGGCTAGAACAATGATCTTAACCATGATCATTGCAAGCTTTTGAAGGATTCATGATCAAACCATGATTTAATCTCTGTTAATCTTCTAATCTGAATTCTGATCTCTTTGGATCTTCTTTCATTGATCATGTTAGTGGTTAATGGTTGTGTTTTCTTTCCATGATCCATAATCCATAGAATTCTAGTTGTTCTCTTCTACCTTACTATGTGTTCTTCATGATGCATGATAGTTACATATATGGTAGGTTTTATTTCCTTATTTAGATTTATGCTTCTAAGCCTTATTCCATGAAGACCTATGCATGTTTTCATGTTTTCATTGCCGAAAGCAATGATCCATCCTCCTATTGTTCTTGTCCTTGTTTTCTATTTCAAATTCATCAAGATCCATGTTTGAGTTAATTATGGTAACTTTTTGTTTCCTAATTTGGATCTTGATACCTTGATTTGATTAGTGTTTTGAGGTCCCCTATATGCTAGAATACTACTGATGTAGTCTACCCCTTGATTAGTACCCTTTTGAACCACCAAATTCGGATTTCATATCTTAAAACTCGATTTTATAGGCTATCGTCGCATTGGTCGATCGATTGGTCGACTGGACCAGTCGACCAATCCACTCGACCAATGAGTACAAGCAACTCCAGAATTGGTCTGTTTTCGGATGTTTTGATATATTTTCTCGTTAGGGATCTTTCCTAATATGTTGTATATACTTGTTTAGGACCTTCTTCTCAAGTTTGCCAAGATCTTACTTGATTTCTTAGGATCCTTTTGCGAGTTATAAAAGGTAAGGATGGTTATTTCCTTAATTACATAGATAGCATGAATCTAGTTTCTATATTTGAATATCATGAATATGTTTCCTAAATTAGATTCTTACAATGATATACTACTGTTGTATAACTTTGATTACAGTAGCATTACTTATTCATATTGAATTGATTCATGTATGATTTACTTACCAATGTTATACAAGTGATTGTAATATCGATTTCTTTCCATATATGTAGTTACCATATATGTGATGATATGAATTGATGCATGTGTATGCTTACGTATGGTTTGGAAAGGAGAGGTGTCCTTTCGACACTTCTGTCCTTGGACTACTACGGGAATATTATGGGATGTTTCCGGAGATGCCCTCTCGGACACCTTCCTAAACTGTTGGATGACATATCTAGGATTGTCTAGTAGTGTTTGGCTAGGATGTCCTGTTATGTCGACCCTAATCGGAGGGGTATTGAGACCGAACGACCCGTGGTAGCAATGGGGATTCATGGGCGCTCAAGACCGGTAACCAACCCGTGAGAGGACAGGAATCACATTGTGGGGGCCATTTATTGGTAGGGTTGCATATGGTTAGACTTGGGCTCACGGGCGCTTAAGACCGGTAACCAACCCGTGAGAGGACGTGAGAGCTTCCCGTTTACCATATGTGGATGATCAATAGGGTTGATGAGTCCGTAGCCCGAGTTGGTCGGTGCCATAGGATACGCCGAACTCTAGTGTGAAGGATACCGGAAAGGATCGTCGGGGACGAGGAATGGAAGTATCCGGATCGACTTGATGTAACCAAGTAGAAGACTTGCATTTGGCTAGGTTTTACCCCGACATGCGCCAGCATACTTATACCAAATGGTTGTGAGAGAGTGTGTTGACTTAACCCCCGCCAAGGTTTGTCCCGAGGGATGAAGGACCCGTTACCAATCGGCTGCTCAAGACCGGTGAAATGATCCGTGAGAGAATCCAAGATATCTTAAATGGTTGAGGATGTGAGTGGACTTTCCTAAAGAGGTACGGTGCTATGACTTAAAGCATGTCTGCCATTAGAGACCAGCATCCATAGAGTTAGATTCATTCATTCATTGTTTGTCTCATATCATATTGCATTTATGTTTGTTCCGGAATCCCGCCATTTATGTTATTATGGATTTTAAGCGCTCTTACCGGGTTTCTTTGAAACTCATTCCTTTATTGTACAATGTTGTTAGACTATCCCGCAGGTACCGAGTACTATGACGGCCCCTATGAAGAAGCGCAAGGCGAAGAGACATATCTCCGGGAAGGTGATTGCGGTTACCACAATTACTCGAAGATCCCGCGAGTGGTTATGCTCCGTACGATGCTTAGTCCGACCATCGAGTGGAAGCGTCCTTGTGCTATTTATGAGATCTATACATACAAGGATGTCGTCTATAAAGTGGAGAATAATTTAGTTACCCAATGTACTTGCTACTGGGATTAAATTTTGTCTAGTTTATTCTTTAGAGCTACTTTTCCGCTGGATGTAAAGTGGGATTTTTGCTTCACTTTACTTATCTGTTTGATACTCTGATTATATCTATTATTCTGATTCGTTTATGATTCATTCTTTCATTATTGGATCTATGATTTATCTTCCGCACTCTTGTTATGATTGTTCATGATTATGTTATTGTTTATGTGGGAGGTTGATCACTCGATACCTGATCTTCGGGCTGTGGATCACACTCTCGGGTATGCCAGATAGGGTACCGGCTGGGAGGGCGTGACTGAATGAGCTCATTGATAGAGGTTTCGTACAGCCTAGTGTGTCACCTTGGGGAGCTCCGGTCTTGTTTGTCAAGAAGAAAGATGGTAGTATGCGCTTGTGCATCGACTACCGAGAGTTGAATAAGTTGACTATCAAGAATAGATACCCGCTGCCCAGAATTGATGATCTCTTCGATCAGTTGAAGGGTGCAGTTGTGTTCTCAAAGATTGACTTAAGGTTCGGATATCACCAATTGAAAGTGAAGTCTAGTGATATCTTCAAGACAGCTTTCCAAACGCGGTATGGTCACTACGAGTTTAGAGTCATGCCCTTCGGATTGACCAATGCTCCTGCGGTGTTCATGGACCTCATGAACCGAGTATTTCACGATGTGCTTGATAAGTTTGTGATTGTTTTCATTGATGACATCTTGATCTATTCGAAGAGCGAAGAAGAGCATGCGAGTCATTTAAGTTTCACTTTGCAAAGGTTGCGAGAAAAGAAGTTGTTCGCTAAGTTTAGCAAGTGTGATTTCTGGCTTAAGAGAGTGGTATTCCTTGGTCATGTAGTTTCAGCCGAAGGTATTCGTGTCGATCCTGAAAAGGTTCAAGCTGTGGCTGATTGGGACAGACCGAAGTCAGTAACGGAAATAAGAAGTTTTCTTGGATTGGCGGGTTACTACAGAAGGTTTATTGAGAACTTTTCTTGGTTGGCTGCTCCTATGACTAAGATGACCAGGAAAGAAGAGAAGTTTGTTTGGTCTGACGCCTGTGAGAAGAATTTCCAAGAGTTGAAAGATAGATTGACAAGTGCCCCGGTTTTGACTATACCTGATAGTTCCGGTGGTATGACAGTTTATACCGATGCGTCAAAGATTGGATTGGGTTGTGTACTGATGCAACATGGCAAGGTTATAGCCTATGCTTCTCGGCAATTGAAAGATTATGAGCGGAATTACCCCACTCACGATCTAGAACTTGCCGCCGTTGTCTTTGCTTTGAAGATTTGGAGACATTACCTCTACGGTGACAAGATTGCCATTTTCACGGATCATAAGAGTTTGAAATACTTCTTTACCTAAAAGGAGTTGAACATGAGACAAAGGAGATGGTTGGAACTGGTCTCCGATTATGATTGTGATATTCAAGATCATCCCCGGGAAAGCAAACGTTGTTGCTGATGCTCTTAGTAGGAAGAACCAGAAGAAGACGTTGGATTTGAATGCTTTGAGTTTACCATTGCGGTCTTCTTTTGAGAGTTTTGATTTGGAAATCGTCCCTGAGAATTCTGATTTTATTCTTTCTGCCATGACGGCAAGATCTGGTCTTAGAGATAAGATTGTTGCTCTGCAGAGTTCTGATCAAGAGCTTTTGATCAAAGTTGAGAAGATTTCTTCGAATCCTGAGTCGGACCCCGACTTTGGTATATCCATGGATGGTGCTTTATTGTTTAGAGGAAGACTGTGCGTGCCTGCAAACGAAGAAGTTAAGAAAGAAATATTGAAGGAAGCACACCAGTCAGTCTTTACTATACACCCGGGGAGCACCAAGATGTACAAGGACTTGAAGGAACATTTTTGGTGGATTGGTCTGAAGGCGGATGTTGATGATTTTGTTGCCAAGTGTGAGACTTGCCAACGTGTGAAAGCCGTTCGACAACCTCCATCCTGGATTACTTCAGCCTCTTCCTATTCCTAGTTGGAAGTGGGAGGATATCTCTATGGACTTTGTGACTAGCTTGCCTCGGACAAGTAAAGGCAATGACACTGTGTGGGTGATTGTTGATAGGTTGACCAAATCAGCCCACTTCATTCCTATGAAGATCACTCATACTCTGGATAAGCTAGCAAGGCTTTATGTGGATAATGTGGTTCGTCCGCATGGTGTGCCATTGAGTATTGTTTTGGATCGTGATCCTAGGTTCACCTCAAGGTTTTGGAATAGTTTGCGAAGGCCTTGGGAACCCAATTGAACTTGAGTACAGCTCATCATCCACAGGTCGATGGACAACCGAGCGGACAATTCGGACATTGGAAGACATGCTCGGATCTTGTGTGGTGGATATGGGTGGTAATTGGGATGAACACCTAGCTTTGGTTGAGTTTGCCTATAACAACAGCTTATCAAGCAACAATAGGCATGGCCCCATTCAAGGCTTTGTATGGCAAGTACTTGTAGGACACCTTTGTACTGGATCGAGACAGGTGAAAGAAAAGTCTTAGGTCCCGAAATGATTGAAGCTACGAGTGCGATGGTAGATATGATAAGAGAAAGGATTAAGTCTCGCCATCAAGACAGAAATCTTATGCTCGATAAGAGAAGGACCGATTTGGAATTTCAAGTTGGAGAGAAAGTCTTTCTGAAAGTTTCACCAATGAAGGGTGTGATGAGATTCAATGTTAAGGGAAAGCTTAGCCCTCGTTACATTGGACCTTTCGAGATTTTGGAGAAGGTTGGACCTGTTGCGTATCGATTAGCATTACCCCCGCCTCTTGCTGGTGTTCACAATGTGTTTCATATTTCGATGCTCCGAAAATACATAGAGAATCCGGAACACATTTTGCAGCAAGCACTGAAGGACTTAGTGCTGATTTGACCTACGATGAAGAACCGGCTGAAATCTTGGATAGGAAGGACAAGCAACATGCGAATCGCACCATCCCTTTGGTGAAGATTCGGTGGAAGAACCATACCCCTGAAGAAGCTTCTTGGGAGAAGGAAGAAGACATGAAGGAGAAGTTTCCTTACCTCTTTGGAAGCACAGGTACGCTTTCAATTTCGAGGACGAAATTTCTTTAAGGGGGGAGAATGTAAAACCCAGCCCTAACCCTGACCCGGAAACCTTGTTATTTGTAGGTCCGATGACCCGAAGTAAAGTAAGAAGTCAGCTTTGGGCCATCCCAGTGAGAGGACTTGGTGTCGGCTTTGAATCCATGAAAGTTGATGATGAAGTTTTATTTATGGAAACTGAATCTTGATGAAGATCGGATTAGTTGATGGACTTGGAGTGGTCTCTATCTTGGTTTGAAGGCATTTCTACCTATTAGGTAAGTCACTTGACATGTGTGCAAAACCCCTTTTGGATTGGATTTGATCTGGGTCTTCAATTCCCTGTTTTGGATTTACTGTCAGCATTGGTCGACTTATTGGTCGACTGGACCAGTCGACCAATCCACTCGACCAATGAGTGCTGTCTTTGGCAATTAGGTTTTTCTTGCTCTATTTAAGTCCAATCTCGAGTCCACTTCGTATTTGCTGCCTCCAAACTCTTTGGAACGAACCAAAGACCTCTGCAAGTCATCTCCCTTGCATCCTTGGTGATTTTCTTGACGGATCTTCATCGAAACTCTTCCTTTTGCATCAAAAGGTATGTCTACACTCTCTTCTTCTCCTCCATCTCTGATTTTCTTTCCTTTTTGAGTTGAGACAGTAGAGGAGATGCTGCATTCTCTGTTGCAAACATCTCTGGACTTGTCTCTCATGATCATCCTAAGGATTGAAGGCTAGAACAATGATCTTAACCATGATCATTGCAAGCTTTTGAAGGAATCATGATCAAACCATGATCTAATCTTGTTAAACTTCTGATTTGAATTCTGATCTCCTTGGATCTTCTATACTGATCATGTTAGTAGTTAATTGCTGTGTTTTCTTTCATGATCCATGATCTATCAATCTCTAGTTGTTCTCTTCTACCATACTATGTGTTCTTCATGAATCATGGTAGTTACATATATGGTAGGTTTTGTTTCCTTATTTAGATTTAGGCTTTTAAGCCTATTTCCTTGAAGATCTAAGTATGCTTTTCATGATATCTTTACCTGAAGCAATGATCCATCCTCCTATTGTTCTTGTCTTTGATTTCTATTTCGAATTCATCAAGATCCATGGTTGATCTAATTATGGTAACTTTTTGTTTCCTAATTTGGATCTTGATGTCTTGTTTGGATTAATGTTTTGAGATCCCCTATATGTTAGAATACTACTGATGTAGTTTACCCCTTGATTAGTACCCTTTTGAACCACCAAATTCGGATTTCATATCTTAAAACTCTGTTTTTTTTAGGCTACTCTGTCTGCATTGGTGATCTGATTGGTCGACTGGGACCAACCACTCGACCAATGAGTACAACAACTCGCGAATTGGTCCGTGTTGGATGTTTTGGTATCTTTTCTGTTAGGGATATTTCCTAATATGTTGTATACACTTGTTTAGGACCTTCTTCTCAAGTTTGCCAAGATCTTACTTGATTTCTTAGGATTCCTTTGCGAGTTATAAAAGGTAAGGATGGTTATTTCCTTAATTACATAGATAGCATGAATCTAGTTTCTATATTTGAATGTCATTGATATGTTTCCTTAATTAGATTCTTACAATGATATACTACTGCTGCATAACTTTGATTACAGTAGCATTACTTATTCATATTGAATTGATTAATGTATGATTTACTTACCAATTATATACAAGTTGATTGTAATTATAGATTTCTTTCCATATATGAAGTTACCATATATGTGATGATATGAATTGATGCATGTGTATGCTTAAGTATGGTTTGGAAAGGAGAGGTGTCCTTTTGACACTTCTGTCCTTGGACTACTACGGGAATATTATGGGATGTTTCCGGAGATGCCCTATGGACACCTTCCTAAACTGTTGGATGACATATCTAGGATTGTCTAGTAGTGTTTGGCTAGGATGTCCTGTTATGTCAGACCCTATTCGGAGGGGTATTGAGACCGAACGACCCGTGGTAGCAATGGGGATTCATGGGCGCTCAAGACCGGTAACCAACCCGTGAGAGGACAGGAATCACATTGTGGGGGCCATTTATTGGTAGGGTTGCATATGGTTAGACTTGGGCTCACGGGCGCTTAAGACCGGTAACCAACCCGTGAGAGGACGTGAGAGCTTCCCGTTTACCATATGTGGATGATCAATAGGGTTGATGAGTCCGTAGTCAGGGACTATGAGGACTCTAGTGTGAAGGATACCGGAAAGGATCGTCAGGGACGAGGAATGGACGTATCTGGATCTGACTTGATGTAACTATGTAGAAGACTTGCATTTGGCTAGGTTTTACCCCGACATGCGCCGGTACTTAGACCAATGGTGATGTGAGAGAGTGGTGACTTAACCCCCAGCCATGGTATGTCCCGAGGGATGCCGGACCCATTACCAACTGATGATGAGTGATTGAGACCTTCCTAAAGAAGTACGGTGCTTTGACTTAAAGCATGTCCGCCAATAGAGACCAACATACATAGAGTTAGATTCATTCATTCATTGCTTGTCTCATATCATATTGCATTTATGTCCCCGTTCCCGAAATCTTGCCATTTATGATATTATGGATTTAATCGCCTTACCGAGTTTCTTTGAAACTCATTCCTTTATTGTACAATGTTTGTTAGACTATCCCGTAGTGTATCGAATACTATGACGGCTCCTATGAAGAAGCGCAAGGCGAAGAGGCATATCTCCGGGAAGGTGATTGCGGTTACCACAATTACACCGAAGATCCCGCGAGTGGTTATGCTCCGTACGATGCTTAGTCCGACCATTGAGTGGAAGCGTCCTTGTGCCATTTATGAGATTTACACTTACAAGGATGTTGTCTATAAAGTGGAGAACGATTTAGTTACCCATTGTACTTGCTACTGGGATTAGATTTTGTCTAGTTTATTATCTTTTAGAGCTACTTTTCCGCTGGTTGTAGAGTGGGATTTTTGCCTCACTTTACTTATCTGTCTGACACTCTGATTATATCTAGTATTCTGATTTATTTATGATTCATTCTTTCCTTATTGGATCTATGGTTTATCTTCCGCACTTTTATTATGATTGTTCATGATTATGTTATTGTTTATGTGGGAGGTTGATTACTCGATACCTGATCTTCGGGTTGTGGATCACACTCTGGGGGGGGGGGGGGGGGGGGGGGGGGGGGGGGGGGGGGCCGCGGGGGGGGGGCGTGGGGAGGATTTTTGGGGGGGGGGGTTGTGGGTGGGGGGGGGGGGGGGGGGGGGGGTTGTTTGGGTGGGGATATGGGGGGGGGGGGTGGATCCCTTGGAGGCCTCCATGCTCAACTATCTCAGTAAGTCCATCATCTTCACATGCTTTGAAATTCTCCCACTCTCATTTGCTTGGATAATCACTAATTGTTCTGTGTTGCAGGAGCATATATAACTCTATTAGCCTGATGGAAGCATTGATAAAGAATAGCAGTAGAGCATGGCCACAGATATAACTAAACTCAATAGTGATGTAGGGTACCAACACAACAGGTACGAGATCCTATAGGCCAAGCATGATGACACTTATAGGGAGTTGGGAAATTTCAAAAGCACCTGGAGTTTACAAGGAAAAAGCTGGGTGAAAATCGTGCCAACTGTGAACATTACAAACTTGGCAAGGACTGTAAAATCCAGCTTTTACCTAACCTTGACCCGACCTGAAAATTGTTGTGTTTGTAGGTCCAAAGACCCGAAGTGGTGGTAGAAGGGACTTGTGGGCCCTAGTAGTTGATGACGTGGTGTCGGAACTCCATTCTATGGACATTGATGATGTTGCTCCTTCCTTGAGCACATTATCAGTGTTAAGTTAGAATCTGCGCACTGATGAAGAGTGAGACAATTGAGATATCAAACGGACTCCTGTGCACAATCCGAAGGTATTCCCCGAAACTAGACTTCTTGAGTGAACTATAGGAGAAAACCCCATGCAATTTGACCTTGTATAGCCCTCCAAGTCCACACCTAAAGTTGCTAAACTATTCTGGGAAAAAAAAAAAAAAAAAAAAAAAAAAAAACAAAAGGAAATGATGAGCATACGGTGGATTCTCTACAAGAGGATAACAATTTAAATCAAGTGTCTTCCCTTCTTTTTTCTTCCCAATCTATATCTATAGTACTTACAGTATTATGTGATGCTAGTTTTATAAAGATTGGTTATGCTTTTCTTTCTCCAAGTGAAAGTCTGCTGCAGGCTGTTTCGCATAAAAAAAACTCGTCTTCTTTAATGGGTGAAGTTTTGTGCCTTTGTGATGCTCTTCAGGATGTAATTCGAAGTGGATATAGATGCATTCAGATATGTTCCGGAAAAACACCCGTTTACCTTTTCTTAAAAGACCACATTTTGGTTGGGGTGGGGGGTGTTTTTTTTTTTTTTTGTGGAGTTTTTTTTTTTTTTTTGTTGTGGGGGTGGGGGCTTCCCGCCCCCCCCCCCCCCCCCCCCCCTCGAGTTTTTATATATTTTTTATTTATATATAGAGTTTATGATCAGACCGAGTTCATACCTGGTCTGACCCTCGACCCCAGTCGAGACGGAGAAAACCGAATCGCTCCCGAGCGAACCAGATCCGGAAGATGGCTTGTCAAGAAGAAAGCTTATTCGGTCCGCAAGCGTGCCCTAATCTTACTTATGGATTAGGGTAACCACCCCGATGATGGCAGACTCAAACCGACGGCTGCGGATAATCATCATCAAAGGGATAACTATCGCATAACCTAACGGTTATCTCGAGAGTCCTCTACTAGCCCAAACTAGTAGAAGTCTATCGCTCAACGGATCTCACCGATAAGATCCAACGACAACCCGAAGAAGGCTCAAGTGCATCCAACGAAGGAGATTCGAAGGTACACTCTATATAAACCTCACTACCATACAAGGTGAGGGACGGATCAATCGATCAATAAGAATACTATCCGAGACTCGGAGTTCGGATACATACCGATAGACCTAAACTATCAACGATCCGCGATCTAGATCACCTTTCCCGTTTCTTCATTCATTAGCTCGTGCTTCTAGCAGAGCCGTTTGTGATTAAGTTCATCAACCGACTTAGCCTTCGGAGGTGGACTCCCGACCCCAGCCGATCGGGCCACATCCGACGCTTTCGTTTTGGCAGGACATCACGTGGAGATCCAAGGGCCGAGCAGATTTTGGACGCATCATTTGGCGCCGTCTCGTGGGAAAGACTTGAAAAGCCATGGTGACTAGATCAGCAGCCGCCGCACAACGCAATTCCGGTGTTCGGGATACACCGGGGTGAATAATCCAGATATTCCCCAGAAAGCCAAAATCCTATCGAAGTGGATGATGGCCAGGGAGGACGTAATCCTCCTCCCCGATACAATCCAAGATCAATTGGATCAGGTAAAGATTCAACTCTTGGAGGTGAGCCAAGCACTCCGCATGCTCACCGGACGAGTGGTTTTACCACAAGAGCCTGATCAACGCGATTCAGGGAGATGTGCATTGCCACGTGACCAGAGAATGGCTGAAGACCGGAATGTTGACCAGAATTTTCGTGAAGGAGACCGAGGACTTCGGAGGATCGATGATCAACCGAGGTGAGGCGATCGGTTCGACAGCACCGCAAGAGAGTACAACCGATTCAAATACAAGGTTGGATACAGGGGTAAGAACTCACTCACCCACTGTCAGAAGAACCGTTCGTGATGATCGAGCAGTTCGTGACGAGAGGAATGTTCGAGAAGGACGAGCTGTTCGTGATGATCGAGTAGCACGGGATGATCGTGTTAATCAAGGTCATGATCATATTGCTGAAGATCACCCGACCCAGATTGGTCAAGAATTGGCCAACATCAATGAGAAGTTAGGGCAGTTGGCTAAGGGAAGAATAATCGAGGATATTTACTCGCTCATTCGGAAGACTCCTTTTGCCGAGCCAATTGCGGGATATCGATTTCCCCCATAACTTCCGTTTGCCTACCTTCTCAACATTCGATGGCTCCGGAGATCCAACAGCTCACATCGGCTATTACCAATGCACCATGGCGGTTTCTGTAATTTCGATGAAATTTTATGTGGTTTTTGGTTCATCTCTAACCGGAGCGGCACAAAAGTGGTTTTCTAACCTCCCCTCCGGAAGGATCGTAAACTTTGACGAATTGGCGCGCCAATTCATAGGGCGATTCCAGAGTGGGATACAGTCAAGAAAACGGAAGAAACCTTGTTTATCGTCAAACAAGGAAAGAACGAATCGATCGAGAGTTTCTCAAAAGATTCAACAAAGTGACGATGGAGATAGAAAACTTGGATGAACAAGTAGCCGTAACCGCTCTATTCACAGGACTCACTAACCGGAAACTCCCGGAGTTATTACTACAGGATATACCCACGACTTATGCCGAGTTGGTACAGAGATGCCGTAAGCAGTGCTGAAGTCATGGAGATTCTAGATGCGCGCCAAGGAGATAATAAAGTCTCCAATAAGGAACAAAAGGCTCCCCGAGCGAAGGCTAAGCCAAAGAAGAATGTTCGTGATCGGGTTGGAAAATCCCAGCCTTGGCGCCAAAGATCCCCCGGTAGAAGTGAGTACACTCCATTGAATGCTCCTCGGGCTGATATTTTGAATATCCTCAAAAGAAAAAATATTTTAAAGTGGCCGCCTAAAATTCTTTTGAAACCCGGAGAGCAAGCAGGATCGGGAAAAGTATTGCCGATTCCACAAGGACTATGGTCATTATACTAATGACTGTCGTCATCTCAAGGCGTATATTGAGAGATTGATATCTCAGTGGACATCTCGTCCAGCTTTGTTAGCAGGAGAAGGGAGGAGCCACGTGGGCCACGTGCGGCTGCTCCAAAGAGGGATCGTTCGGTTAGTTCGTAACGATCGAGGGAGGCCCCGAAGTCTAAAAAAAGGCAAGGAGGTGATTGAAGCTGCTACTCGGTCACCGATCCTTACCATCTTCGGGGGACCAGAGCCCGAATCATTCCGGAGTCCCAAAACAAAATCCAAATTTGTTGGAGCCGGAGAGGCGCAGAAGCGGAAGAAGCCGAATGGTGAAGATTCTATCACCTTTAGCGAAGAAGACGAAAGAGACGTTTGTTTACCTCATGATGATGCTATAGTCATCAAGGTAGAGATTGCACGGCGGGAAGTGCATAGAGTTTTGATTGATACAGGTGGTCTGCACTGACCTAATTTCCTACGAAGTGTATCAAAAATTGAAGGTGGATCGAGACTTGATGAAACCTTCATCTACACACCTATATGGCTTTGCAGGGTCATCTCAGAGAGCGGAAGGATCGGTTCAGCTTGGATTTATCCATTGGAAGTTTTCCTAAGGAAACAACTGTCCAAATCAATTTTTTGGTGGTTCGAGAACTACCAGCCTATAATATGATTCTCGGCGACCATCTTTATCCAAGATAGGTGCTATTGTTTCGACAAAACACCGAAGATAAAATTCCCGATCGATATGGGAATTGGTCAAGTCTCCTCCGACCGTAAGATCTCTCGGCAGTTGTTATGTTGCCTATTTAAAAGACAAGGAGGGTCCGAGGAAGGTAAATCGCCCTCCCCATAGAAGTTCGAGATGATCGGGAAGAGACAGAGATGCAAAGGCCCGAACCAATGGAGAAATCGGAGCAAATCCAGCCGTGTACCGAGGATGACAAAAAGATTACTTATATCGGGTCCGAACAACTGGAAGAGTTTAAAGATGAGTTGAAGTTATTCCTTCAACAGAATAAAGATGTATTCGCATGGTCTCGCCGAGGACATGCTCTGGGATCGATCGGGCCATTGCAGAGCACAAACTCGGATAGACCCTAAGGCGAAACCAAGGATACGTAAAAGAAGAAATTTCTCTATTGAAAAGTATGAAGCCGTTCGGAGCGAAGTTGAAAAACTTAAGAATTCTGGTTTCATAGAACCAATCGAGTGCCCAACTTGGTTGGCCAACGTGGTGATGGTGAAAAAGGCGAATGGGAAGTGGAGGATGTGTACAGACTACACGGATCTAAACAAAGCTTGCCCAAAAGATTGCTACCCATTGCCTCGGATTGACCTCTTGATAGATGCGATCGCAGGATATGAAACTTTAAGTTTCATGGATGCCTACTCAGTGGTATAATCAGATCCTTATGAATAAGGAGGATGAGAAGTATACGGCTTTCATGACTGATCGTGAGAGCTATTATTACAAGGTCATGCCTTTTGGCCTGAAAAATGCAGGAGCAACATATCAGAGGGCCGTCAACAAGATTTTCAAAGAGCTGATAGGAAAGAATGTTGAAGCGTATGTTGACGATATGCTAGTGAAAAGCTTTACAAAAGCAAATCATATTGCAGATTTGACTGAGGTTTTCTCAAGATCGAGGAAGCATCAAATGAAGTTAAACCCTAAAAATGTGCCTTTGGAGTCTCCTCGGGCAAATTTTTGGGTTTCATGGTATCACAGTAGGGGAATTGAGGCTAATCCCGCCAAAATACAAGCTCGATTGATATGGAGGCTCCCAAAACCGTTCGGGATGTACAATGTTTGACAGTGGAGAGTTGTCGCTTTAAACCGATTTATCTCCAAGTCCGGGAGAAAAATGTTTGCCTTTCTTCAAGGCACTTAAAGACCGAAGGGCAGTAAGGAAGCAAAGTGGACCGAAGAGTGCCGTAAAGCTTTCGAGGAATTAAAAGAAGCACTTGGACAACCACCGATCCCGTCTGTGCCGAGAAGGGGGAAATATTACAGCTATATCTAGCAACATCCCTTTCGGCGGTCAAGTGCAAAGACTTGTTCGGGAGAAAGATAAGAAACAAAGGGCCGATTTACTATGTAAGCCACGTGTTGCTAGATGCGGAGACAAGATATTCGCAGATTGAGAAGCAGTGCTCGGCTCTCATGATGGCCGCCAGAAGCTAAGGCCATATTTTTCGTGCTCATCCAATTGAGGTATTTACAACTTTTCCTCTTAGTAAAGTTCTTAACAAACCCGATTTGTCCGGAAGGATGGTATCCCGGTCGGTTGAGCTCAGTGAGTTCCAAGTGAGCTTTAAGCCCGTAACCGCAATCAAGGCTCGTGCATTAGCCGACTTTGTAGTAGAAACTACCGCACCAAGTGGAACCCACCATTGAGGATCCCATTATACCAACCACTTGGGAGGTATATGTGGATGGTTCGAGTAATAAAGATGGAGCAGCGCCTGGAATTCTATTAAAAAGTCCAGCAGATTTATTATTCGATATGCTTTGAGATTCGCATTTGATGCAAGTAATAACGAAGCGGAATATGAGGCCCCGATAGCAGGACTTCGGTTGTCAAAAGCATTAGCTATTGCAGATGTTACTATTTATAGTGACTCTCACTTATAGTCAACCAAGTCCAGGGGGGAGTATGGCATTAAAGAACCACGCTTGCAAAAATATCGGGAGATAGTGCAGCATTTCAAAACCAATTTCGGAATTTGAAGATATCTCGGATTTCGAGGAATGAAAATTCAGTGGCAGATGAGCTATCCCGACTAGCCAATGCCAAGGAAAAGAATCTAGACCCTTCGGTCTACATTGAAGAGATAACTTTTCCAAGTTATCATGAGAAAGAAATTTCTGATGTTGAAGCAGTAACGTTGCTCGGATGGATCCAATAATCGAATATCTAAGGGATAACAAATTACCCGAGGATCCAAAGAGAGGCAAGGTTGATCAAGATTCGATCAGCTAGATTTGTCATTCGGAATGGGAGACTATACAAAAGATCTTATGCTGGACCCCTTATGAGATGTATAGGCCCCGAAGGAGCAAAATCAGCTTTGGCTGAAGTTCATGAAGGAATTTGTGGAGCTCACATGGGTGGCTGAGCCCCGGCCCACAAAATTCTAAGACTTGGGTTATATTGGCCTAAGGTCCAAGAGGCTGCTATGGACTACGTTCGTCGATGTAGTAACTGTCAAATTCATGCTACGGTATCGAAGCGCCCGGCGGAAACTATGACTTCAATTCTAAATCCCATTCCCTTTGCAATGTGGGGAATTGATATCATGGGCAAATTCACCAAGGCATCAAAGCGGACGGGAATATCCGATAGTAGCAATTGATTACTTCACAAAATGGGTAGAAGCAGCAGACCGGCGACAATTAACCACGAGAAAAAGTGGAGAAATTTGTGCTTGAATCAATCATATATCGCTTTGGGATACCAAAGATTATTGTCACTGACCATGGTACTCAGTTCGACTATCCACAATTTGAGCAATTCTGTGGAACATATATGATCGAGCATCATATGTCCTCAGTGGCATACCCCCAAAGCAATGGCCAGGTAGAGGTTACTAACCGAACGCTACTGGAAGGAATAAAGAGAAGACTCGAAGCTGACAAGGCTTCTTGGGTCGAAGAACTACATAATGTACTGTGGGCTTATAGAACTACGGTTCGAACACCTACAGGAGAAACTCCATTCAGGCTGGCATATGGATCCGAAGCATTAGCACCAGTGGAGATAATGGCGGGGACATTACGGGATCGTGAGTTCGAGGAAAAAGCAAATGAACAAGGACTGCTTGATAGTCTTGATTTGTTGGACGAAGTTCGGGCAAAGGCAATAGCACGAACTCAACATTATCAAAGAAGGATAGCGTCTCATTATAATACTCGAGTGAAGAATCGTCAGTACTTAGCCGGAGATCTGGTGTTGAGAAACACCCTAGCTTCCGATCCGCGTCACCAAAGAAAGTTGGACCCTTCCTGGGAAGGACCTTATATGGTTGTGAAACCGGTCGGCTCAGGAGCTTACAGGCTGAAGAACATCGATTCCCAGAAAGAGTTGGATCGTTCGTGGAATGCTAGGCATCTCAAAAAGTTTTATCCTTGAGGATGATTTCAATTTTGTTCGCGATGTAATCATTTTCAATTCAATCAATGCAATTTTTGGCTTTCAACAAACTATCTTTTGATTGGGGGGCATCATACACCACATTCAAGAACAAGATCCAACTATAAGGCATCGGATGAAAATTCGCATGGGTCCTTCAACACTTCAACACTTATGGAAATTTTTTCGAACTTTCTTAAGTCGGGGCATCGGATGAAAATCCGAGTGAGTTCCTTTTGCAAGGCGTCGGTTTGAAACCCGAGTGAGTTCCTTCGAGACTTATTGAATTTTTGAATTATCCTTAAGTATAAGGCATCGGTTTAAAACCCGAGTGAGTTCCTTCTCAGACTTATTGTATTTCTCCGAAAATCCTTAAGTATAAGGCATCGGTTTAAAACCCGAGTGAGTTCCTTCTCAGACTTATTGTATTTCTCCAGAAATCCTTAAGTAAAGGCATCGGTTTAAAACCCGAGTGAGTTCCTTCTCGGACTTATTGTATTTCTCCGGAAATCCTTAAGTAAAGGCATCGGTTTAAAACCCGAGTGAGTTCCTTCTCAGACTTATTGTATTTCTCCGGAAATCCTTAAGTAAAGGCATCGTTTCAGACAACTAAGACCTAATACAACGGCGATTCAAGTGGCTAGCAAAGTTCAAGATAAAGTAATTTTTTATTTCTTCAAAAGATCCAAAGAGGCCAGTATCAAAACAATTACAAGAGCTGGATACAATCTCTGATCAAAGAAGAAAGTCATTACAGGTGACTGTTAACAAGTTATACAAGATCGACGCGACTTTGCTAGAACAAACATATGATTCAACCATTGGTGGGGATACAAGGAAAAGAAGAGAAGAAATGAGGATTACAAAAATATTTCGATATGCAGAAAATCCTCCGCAATTTCATACTCTTTGTCCAGCTTGTCCAGGAGAAGAATGGTCCTCGACCAAACTCGCATTCAGTACAAGCTCGTCATAATTGACTTTTTCCAGCGGGGAATAAACAGGAGAATCTTTCAGATATTGCATAATATCTGGATCGGAAGGTGGAGGATCAATCTTATCCTTGGTCCAGTCAGGAGGAGGAATACCCAGGACGGTAAATACTTCAGGATGGCAAACAAGACCGTAGGGAGTCGTATCAAAATGAGGATCTTTCCTTAATATTGATTCCCATACTTCGTTCTCACCATCCCGGTACGCCTGCAAGTTATAAGCATTCAGCATATCAACAAAAGGCTTACTGTGTAAATACTTGAAGACACAGGCTCTGCGAACATCAGTTGGAAGGGATTCGGGCAAAGTAACGACAGCTTGCCTTTCGGGTAACGTTTCGGATCCTTTGGCTCCCGACTTTCCAACTGTTCGCTCCAGTCGCCGGATCTTCTCCCCGGCATCATCCAAGTCCGACCGAAGACGACCAATCATCGAATTTTTTTCTCCCGCCACCTCCCAAGCTAGATTCCGAAGGCGAGCAATCTCAACATCTTTAGCTTCGAGATTTCCCGAAGCCTAGAAACTTCATTGCTCAACCTATCGAGTCTAGTAACTGCTTCCACTTGGTTGTGGAAGTTACCAAGAAGACTCCCGCAAACAACTTTCGAGTTAGCGAGGAGAAAGTCAAAAGAAATTTTCAAAATCGTCGAGGTCATTCGAGCGGGAAGACACCATTCCAACGCTCGTCAAACTCGTTTGACACTAATTCAAAGCGAAGGATGAGAAGGATGAACTACACCAAGCAAAGGATGAGCTTCATCACTTGTCACCCGACGGCGCTTCCTAGTGGCAAAATCCTCCAACTCGAAGGAGAGGAGGAGGATGCCAAACAAGCACTAGAGTTAGAAATAGGAGCAGCACCGCTGGGACCACACCTTCATTAGACGCCAACATAGTTGCCTCGGATGCCCGAAGAGTCTCCTTCGGGGTGCACCAACAAAGTTCACCAACAAAGCTCACCAAACAGGAGCGCCGGCAGCACCATCGGCAACGGAGTGATCAAGATCTTCCCGGGAAAGACGAGCGATCACTTCGGGCAAAGGAGGCGCAGTGGACGGCATCAATAGAAGCTGCGCAGAATCGACTTGAAGATTCACCGCCAGCGAGCCGCCTTACGCTTGGAGGATTCACTAGCTGAAACCACCGCACCGGCCCCAACCACCATCGACGGAACGCTTTTCTTACAAGATTTTGCTCTGATTAAGTTCGGGTTGATCTTGGGAGCCACTATGCAAAACAACAAAAAAACCAGCCGTATCGTACGTAAATAAACGACAAGAACAACAGGGGAAACCCTAGTTTTCTACGGCTTCTGACAAACCAACAAACTAAACCCCAAGTATAACTACTGTGCAGTTTACTCCGGGGGGAAGTGGGGAAAGAGATGAGTAATCAAAAAACTCACTTGTTCAGAAGTGGATAGAGCTGCTGTTGGAGTACGAGGAATACGGAAGCAGTGCCGAAGGACGAAAGGTTGCTTTGGCACTTTAGCAAATCTAACTTGCGTAAGTCGGGATAGATGGAGAGTACCCACGAAGGCTTTAAATAGCCTAAGGTATAAGACGACGGTTGAAGGCTAAGGACAACCGACGACCCAGATCGAAATGACGCTTCGAAATCCGCAAAAAGCAAGATCAATGGTCGAAGGGATGCCACATGGAAACATGTGGAAGCGAGCACCTGATGCAGAGATACCTCCAATCGTCGCACCGCCATTAAAATAATGGATGTATTTCCGATTCATTGGAAACAGTGAATGGTATACAAAAGCAGGAAAACGTTTGAACTTCGCAGAACGGAAACGTGCGGACTTTGCAATAAATGAAGTAGTGGGGAAGATTAACGCATCTTCCCGAAACGCATCTTCACAATATTTCTACAAGATTATTATTCGGCGAGGAATGAAAAGTTAAGTGATAAGTTTTATCATTAATACTTTGATATTCAAGGCAAGATTTCGGCAGGAGACGGGGAAATTTTGAGGCCAACATGAAAAAAGAAATGTCTATTCATTAAATTGAGGGTAAATCTTTACAAAAGAACAACTCCCTAAGCCTTTTCTTCATTGTTGCCCGAGGGACCCTAGTCGGGAGGACTTTTCTCAGGACCATGAGAAGAGCCTTCCTTAAAAGTGGCATCGGCTGAATCCTCTACAACAACAACTTGAGACTCGGCTTGTGATTTCTCCTCTGGAAGTGCCGGCTCGTCATTCAGATATGCCTCATATTGAGGGTCAGCTGGAAAAGGATCATCTTCTCCCTGAGCCCAGTCCGGGAGATCCAGACCAACTTTCCCGAAGACCTCTTGGTGGCATACCTCACGAAAAGGAGCAGTGTCGAAGTCAGGGATCGTTCCAAGGATCTGTTCCAAACGTCGTTCTGCCCCATGCGATAAGCTTGAATGTTGTAGAAACCTAGCAACTCGGAGAAAGGTACGCTGTTCGGGTATTTTCGAATGCACTCCTTCCGAAGCTCGGCTTTATATGCTCAAAGCTTGCTAGGGATCGCCAACTTCGATGTTCTTCGAGCTCCCTACTTTTGATTTCAAGGCTGTCACCAAACATCGTGGCAGCTGCCTTTTGCTTCCTGGCCTCGCGCTCGGCAGCAGAGACACGAATTTTCGAAGCTTCAAGGGCTTCCTTGAGGGAGATCACTTCTTCCTCATGCTTTTTCTGCAGCTCCACGGTAGCTGCAAGTCGGCTAGTCTATTTCGGAATTGGCCTTGGCCAATTTCTCTTCACAAGTTTGAAGCAAGGAGCCGGTGCGACCAACACGGCTCAATGCTTCCATGTGTTGATAAAAGCTCAACACAGCATTCCTGGGAAGACGGAAGATATCAGAAGAAGTCATAAGAAATTATGAAAACATAAGTAAGCAAGAAGACCGGTACCTTGTAGATTGACTAACAAGGGAGGTGTCATCCAGGGCTTCGAACTCCTGGCGATCAGAAGGAGCAAGACCGAGGGAGCTCCATTCTGCAGCTTTCTCGAGATCCCGAGTAACCCCCGTCGGTCATCTTCGGGGTCCACCGGGGGATGAAGACCTCCTCACCATCCGTCGAAGCTTTGGATTTTTTATTTGATGGAGCATCAATTGTGTCATGCCTCCTCTTGGTTCGGGCGGAGGAAGAGACATTAGCCCTCTCCACCATTGGTTTCTTCCCTTTACCCGAAGCATCAGCTACAAGCCTGATATTCCTGATACCCCTATAAGAGGGGTCGGGAGAGGGAAGAGAAGCCTCTTGATCTACGGTCAAGACCCTAAGCGATCGTTGCTCGGCTGTCACAACGGCCCTAGCGGCCTTCACCCGCAGGCTTTCAGGGTTCGTTCTGGGAGGCACTGCAAAGAAGAAGGACAAGAATCGGAATTCAAAACATATCACTTCGATCAAATCAAAGGATGATGGTTAGAAGCTCACAATGAGCCAAGCCCCAAGATCGAAGGATGGAGTTATACTCCACTTCATATCCATGTATCTCTTGATACCACGGAATGGATTTGATCTTTCTGATGGCCGCCTCGTCTTCTCTGGATAAGGGAAGGCCCCGGTTACTCTCAGACGAAGAAGTAAACCTCCTCCAGGTGGTTGGGAAGTTAAGATATGATGGAGGCGCTCGACAGAAAAAGTATCGTTCGTGCCATCTTTTGTGGTTAGAAGGGCAAGTTCCTTTGACAAGGATGCTGCCCCTCCAATCAAGTTCAGCCTTATTGCGTTTGGAAAGAAAGACCCATCCGGGAGGATGGGAGATAGAAAGAACATGAAAATGTACAAAAAGAGAAAGAGATGGCGTAATGCCAAGCTCAAAACACAAACCCAAGAAGCCGACGATGAGACGCCAGCTATTGGGGAGAAGCATTCAAGGACAAATGTTCCAGTGATTCAAAATTGCGGAGAACAAAGGATTAAAAAAGGGAAAGCGAACCCCGCTTTCCAGTGCATCTATATACAAAGAAAATTCACCCGAAAGAGATGAATCAACCCTCTCATCAGGATGGGGAGCCCTAACCTGATATGAGGAAGGAAGATCAAAATCTTGGACAGCTGAAAGAAGGGTTTCTCCATTGTAAATGGAAGGAACAGAGCCAGATCCACCATTGGACCCGGAGGTTTGAGGCTGCCTAGAAGACTCGACAATCTTGGAAGATCCAGACTCGAGAAGGACAGGAGAAGTTTCGGTTTTTCTTTCGAAACCTTTTTGAGAAACTTCAGCGAACTCCCCGCGGAGGACGGTTAGGGTTTTGTTATCACTATCCGATCGTTCGAGAGCAGGAGAAGCAAAAGCATCACTGCTATCACCAACATGGGGTACTAAAGAAGCCCTATCGTCCGCCATTACTCGTTTCAGTAAACTACAAAAAGAAAAGACCAAGAAACTTACCGATCGAAGTGAGACGGAGGCTTGAGAGTAGGAAGGCGCGAAGGCACAACAAAGGTTCAAATTCCAGACCGGAAGAATGAAACCTACGAAGACAACGAACCGCTTTTAAAACTCCCGCACGAGTGTTCGGGAATCGAACGATCGAGATTGATTCAAAATCAACGATCAAGATTGAAAGACATTTTGAAAGTTTGAACTCACGAATCCGAAATAGGCGTTCGGAAACCGTCGCTTGGATGACGTGAGCCACGACAGATCAACTGCAACGAGATACGTGGCCTTACACTCACAACGCTCGAGGAAAAGTGACCACCGCATTAAATGTGATATGACATTTAATGAAGCACGCAGAGATCATCACTTGACGACGAACCCGGTTAAAAACCAAGCCCTCGGGATCGACCGAACGCTTGTGTCCGGGGGCTCGTGATATGGAGAGTTTATGATCAGACCGGGTTCATACCTGGTCCGACCCTCGACCCCGGTTGAGACGGAGAAAACCGAATCGCTCCCGAGCGAACCAGATCCGGAAGATGGCTTGCTGAAGAAGAAAGCTTATTCGGCTGCAAGCGTGCCCTAATCTTACTTATGGATTAGGGTAACCACCCTGATGACAGCAGACTCAAACTGACGGCTGCGGATAATCATCATCAAAGGGATAACTATCGCATAACCTAACGGTTATCTCAGGAGTCCTCTACTAGCCCAAACTAGTAGAAGTCTATCGCTCAACGGATCTCACTGATAAGATCCAACGACAACCCGAAGAAGGCTCAAGTGCATCCAACGAAGGAGATTCGAAGGTACACTCTATATAAACCTCACTACCATACAAGGTGAGGGACGGATCAATCGATCAATAAGAATACTATCTGAGACTCAGGTTCAAATACATACTGATAGACCTAAACTATCAGCGTCCTGCGATCTAGATCACCTTTCCCGTTTCTTCATTCACTAGCTCTGTGCTTCTAGCAGAGCCGTTTGTGATTAAGTTCATCAACTGACTTAGCCTTCGGAGGTGGACTCCAGCCCCGGCGGTCGGGCCACATCCGACGCTTTCGTTTTGCAGGACATCACGTGGAGATCCAAGGGCTGAGCAGATTTTGGACGCATCAATAATTAATGCCGTCGAACGGGTGCGAACCCAAAACCTCCCCTAGGGAAGTTGGGCTTTTAACCGCTTTAGGAGACATTTTAAGGCTATGTGAGGATATTGATGTATGCAATTTTCTTTTTTCTTTTTATTTCAAGAGTGTTTAATGCTTTAGCAGACATCTTAGCTAGAAGGGCCTGGACAGTGTTGAGCTTGACTGTTCAGGTTGTTTCTCTCAGTAGTTTTTTATAAATGCAATTTTATTATCCAAAAAAAATAAAAAAAATAAAAAAAATAAAAAAAATAAAAAATAAAATAGTTGTAGTATGGAGTAATGTTGAAGTGTTAACAGTTAATATAGAAGCGTAACGATTCAACATAATCGGTTAACGGCGACGAAGGTAATAGCTTGAAAGTTGAAACCATTGCAGCACCGTCTTCGATTTGCTTCGTAAAGCTTGTTTCAAAGACACAAAACTCAAGCCCCACTCACATGGGCCAGATATACTCCTCCAAACAGAGAAGATCCAAAGCAGGTGTTTATTCCAGAGACAAAATCTACAAGTTTACACAGGAAGACATGAATTCGGTATTGCTAGGGCCGCAAAGGGGGTTTCGAGAAAGGAGAGAGGAGAAAGAATAGAAGAGATGCGAAGCTTAGTATAGGATGGTGGACTGAGGTTGTGCTCTTTTAATCCCACATCGATCATCTCAGAAGAAGCTAAGGTAGAAAGAGGATATAAATATGGAACAGGTCTGTAGGAGGAACATACTTACCTGGACGGGGTCAATGGCTGATCAAGAAGGGCCATGGCCTAGGTTGGTGACCTCCATTGCACTTGGGAGGGGTGCCCGCCTAACATCTCCCCAAGTGGGAGATTGTACGTCATAATTTGTGGCAGAGGGGGTACGCGTTCGCGCGGCCCCTACCAATCCAGTATCAGTCAAAGTTTTCCTAATTTATGTCTCTTTGTGTTGATTTGCAAGGAAATGAACCACGGAGCAGCAATGTTTGGAACTGATGATAAATGATCAACAGGAAATTCAATGGTGAATTAGAAGCTCTCCTGATTTACGTACCCTCTGTGTTGATTTGCATGGGTATTGAACCAGCGAAGCAGCAGCAACGGTTGAAATTAAAAAAAAAAAAAATCGGGGAGAAAAAAAAAATTTTTTTTTTTTTTTTTTGGGTGGTTTAAGTAAGATTTCTAGTTTTATTGTAGGAGGAGAAAAATTTTTATAATAAATTTTTGGAGGAAAGAGGGGGGCACAAATTCCTTTTTCGTTAAACTTTTCCCCCCCGCCCTCTTATTCTATGTGGAATGACAAACATCTGGTTGCCTTACCTCTTTTACTCTTTGCTCGTACAATAAATCATTCTAAGGGATCCGCTGTTATCTGTTGTTTGATTTAGTCCTTATACACATTCCAAGAATAGCAATCGTTATGGGTAGGCTTTATTTTTCTTTCATCTGTTTCATATTGGATGCGATGAAGAAACCATTTATTTTACATCCTCAGGGTTCACAGGAGTATAATATGGTTGTCAGCTGCTATAGTTTGTGTTTACTACTCTAGTGCGCTGGCCACTTTTTGAGTATGCAAGGCTTTCATCCCATCCACAGTCAAGCTGAACAGATGAATTCTGAGCTGCTAAAAACATACAATCTTGCTGAGAAGAAATCCGAGGGGTTGAATCAAAATTGAAATGCATAACCAGGCATTAATATTTTCTTGATGCATGTAGAATTCAACCATACCTGCTTATTGTTCTTGAGATTGTTGGAGATGTGCAAAAGATGGGGGCAGAAGAAAAAATAAGAATTGATTGTGAGATGATCATAGCATGAGAGGGTACCTATTTGGCATGGGATGCATTATACTAGTATTGTAATTGGTGTCCACACAGTTGTCAGTGTAGGGCAGAAACTGAAGAAGATGTAAATTAAAGACTAGCAAATAATATAGCAGCAAAAAGTGTTAATGCTGGTGCCAGTGGCTTATGGTAAGTAACTAGGGGCAAGCATTGTCGGCAGACCACAGTTGTAGCGTGAGGTCTGGGCGTCAATTCAATTTCAGTTTTGAGGCTATTAGATGAGATTGCATGGCTTGAGGTCCGTATGATAGATGGTTGTTGCAGTGGTAGGATGATATTTGGATCAATGGAATGTCAATGTTGTTGTAGCTATGGAGATATTGATTTCACCTTGAGTTAACTTACCATGCTCAAGTCAAAGTAACTCTCAATTTCTATAATTATCGACATAACATAGAAGTTCTAGCAAATAAGATGCAAATCCGTAGATTTTTATTGAACAAAAAAGGGCAGGCTAGCTGGCTGGCTTTGACGTGGCTTGTTTGGTTATTTGATTTATTCAGTTTTTCTTAGAGTTCCAAAGGTTTTTTTTAGTATAAATTTATTTGTAGGCAAGAAGCATAGTTTGGTCCAAGCCATCTGGAGTCAAGTTACAGTGTTACTGGATGAAGAGTGTGTAAAACAAATATAATTGATGGTCATTTGAGGGTTGATTTTTTTAGTAGTTGTTGAACTTCAAAGCTTCCAAATGAGATATTCTTTTAGATTGGAGAAACTAGCTCTTATTTTTTTATGTTTAACTAATATTATTTTAATTTTTTTTCTTACTTTTCAGTTATCAATTATTAGAATGTTTTTGAAGCTGGAATCTATTTAATGTTATGTGGCTCAATTGTGATGTAACCAGGTCTAGAGTTAGGGGTATTTTAATAATTTCCCTAGACCTAAGGCTTGCCCAGGAAATCCCAGCAAGGGTAGAAGGGTTTAAGGGTTTTTAAAAGGGGGGGGGGGGTTTAGAGCCTTCTAAAACTTAACTTCATATCTGAATCATTTTGTAATTTTAATTTCAGATTTGAAAAACAAATCTGCAATTCTGAAGGTTGAGATGAAGTACAGAATTTTTTAAGTCAATGGAATGCAACATAACTGCAGAAAAATACTTGTAGCACTTTGAGTCTATGACCTCCTGTGATCCTAATGGGAGTGAAAGGGGTGGAAGTCAGGGTGTCCTAATGGGGTTTGGATGTGGCTACCGTGGGAGAGGAGGGGGAGGGAGGCCAGCGGGTGCAACGGTAAGTGGGGGCAGGGGCTGGGGAGGTTGTGGGGGTTAGAGGAAGGGGTTAAGGGAGTTGTGGAACCTAGGCAAGGCTGCTAGATTGATGCAGTTGCAAGGTGAGGACTTGGGGAAGGCTGCACAGGGCAGGGTAGGGGTGGGGAGGGTTGCGGACAAGAGAGGGAGAGCTGGGAATGGGTTGGGGATCTTCGACTTACTTGAATGCTTACTAGACTTGATGAATCAATCTCTAGAACTTGCTTAAATGCTAGAATCAAATCAAGAACTCTCAAAGACAATTGCAAGGTCCCCCTCAAAGGAACCCTACCATTCACTCAGGCAATCCAGAATCGAATTTTTTAATTCATCAAATCTGAAAATCACAATGCAAGAAGAGGCCATTTATAGCCAAAATTAACAGATTTTAACTCCAACTGGGATCTCCTACTGATAGTATCCCATTACATATTGGACTGAACTCTTATCCAAAACTCCTAACGGATAAGATAAGGAATAAAATACCAAATAGGACTCCTTCAAAAACAACTTCAGCTCAAAATAAAATACTTGAAACAAATCCAAACTTGACTCAAAATGATTTAACAAAATTCTGAAAATTTCCTAAATTAATTTTAGGGATGAATTAAGGGCTAAAATGCCCAAAATATTCCTTATGAAGGGTTTGGCTAGCCTATGGAGGTTTCTTAGAGCCATCTTGAGGGCTCCACGTGGACTTTTGTCCAGGGGGTCTTTATGTCCACATTAAATTGGAAAAATAATAAATAAAAATTCAGTGCCAACTGTTTAGGATCCCAGGTTGGCTGTTTTTGTTTTTCTTATTAGTAACCATGGCAGTGTCCTCTGTTTATTTAGTAGGCCAAGTTGAAGTTCAGTTTAGAAACTGTGATGGGACCAGACAATATTTTACTACAGTTGACCCTAGTAGGAAATAAGGTGAAGAGACATTTGGAGTGGTATAAGCACTTGCACTAGAGGATACCCAGTGCACTGCTAAGGGGGAGTAAGTTAATGCAGATTGGAGTTGAAAGACCAAGGAGTAGGTTCAAGTGGCTCTGGAAAAAGTGATTGAGTACACATGTATCCCTTAGATGAGGTAACTCTGTCATTTTAGTTGGTTTAGTTCAAAGAGTTCTGCCTCTTGTCTTAATTGTGTGTAATTTTAACAGAATTCTTGTGGTTGTAATTTCAATGTAATTGCTTAATCTTTTGGTTTTTCTATAACCTGTATTCTATTTGTTTGTTCTGTACTCTGCAAGGGTGTAATTACTTGTCTTCATCATATGACTGCACTATTATCTGTGTGGCTGTGGTGGTGGTGGTGTGATTCACTACTTAAGCCCTGATTCTTGATGGCCAGATGAAATGTTGTTTAGAATAAGGTGGTGAGGATTGGAATGGTTGATGATATAAGTGTTGATGCAAGCAATTAAATTAACTTTGATTTATCTTTGCTTCATTTAAGATGATCTTTTTAGACCATATCTCTTGGATCAGATAGTGTTGACTTCCGAATAACAAAAAAATTCAGTTATTGGCTATTCCATATCAACAATATCATGTGAATTTGATTGTTGGATAAATGTTTTCTAATTGAATAACGTGCCCTCTTAAATTCCACTGGTCAACTCGCCAAAGCTGTTGGTAAGTCCAGATACTGAATATAAAAGGATTTAATTGTGTTCGAGACAGTGGCGGCTGTGTATGTTTGTGGTGAATGGTATTTGCTATCTATGTCTTCAGCTAGTAGATTCTTTGTTACAAGTGCTTCAGTTTTTGCTTCTCTATCTCCATGCAAGAACACTGATTTCTTGTTTTGTTGTAGTTTAAACTACTTCTGGTTGGTTGGGTTATTTCTACTATAGATACAAAGATCTTAATATAATTGTTAGGTTGAGAACAAAATAGAAGAATATTGAACCTTGAGAAGAACTTTTCAGCTCTTTTCATCTTTTCCTTGCTATATCCGACTATTCTCTGGTTTTATGGTTAAATTTTTTGTTCAATGGACAAGACCACTGATGGGAACAACCATGGAGCTGAGCACCTATTTCACATGTCATAGAAGATAGAGAAGATGGAGGGAGGATATCTTAATACCATATTAGAGGTGATGATATTTTTATGAGCTGCTGCTCAAGGGTTTTTTGACATGGAGAAGGCCAGTACTTATCCCTGTCAAATTCTGGCCAAGCTAGTAGCTTCCTTTCTATTTGGGAAGCAGACCGCCTGAGGCTGTGGCTTCGTTAGTCCCACATCGGTCAGCTCAGAAGGGGCAATGGTAGAAAGATTTTATAGATATGACAGAGGCCTATTAGGAGAACATACATAGATGTGATCGATGGCTGATCAAGAGGGCCATGGCCTAGGTCGGTGACCTCCATAGAACTTTGGAGAGGTGCAGGCCTAACATCTCCCCAAGTGAGAGAGTGTACATCATAATTTGTAGCAGTGGAGGTATGCGTGTGTGCATCGTCCCCTACCAATTGTCTATCAACTGAAGTTTGTTATCTTGGTTCTGTTGAATTTCTTTGATGTAGGTGAGGTGAAGTGAGAAACAGCAGCAGAGTTCCCCAAACAATGCTTACAGGTTGTTCGAATGTCGAGGTTCTACTTTCCTTCACTTAAGGGCCTGGTTTATGATCTCAACTTCACTTACAGTGTTCTGGGAATCTTATGAGGGAATTAGTATCGTGCAGTGGGGCTGTTTTACTTCCTTTTTCAGGTGAAGTCATAAAGAAAAATAGACTTTCAATTCATTGAGAGGAATAATGCTCTATTAGGTTAAATTTTGGATAAAGCATATTATTCTTTTTTTCCTTGGAGTTTGTAATCATGGTTGATCCTAGATTATGGCAGGAGAATGTAATTCATCCATTTCTGTTCTGCTCTTGGGGTTACTTATCCAAAATATATAAGAGAACATATATGATACAAAATCGTCTCATTGTCTTCAATGAACATTTGAGACTTTCTTCTTCGCAGTTTCAACCACCTTGCTTTCCATGCTCTTAATAGTTGTCATTTGGCTTCTGTCTCAGCGAATCTAACGTGTGTGCCAATTTATCAGGAACAAGAAGAATATTGTTTGTAGATTATCGTATTACCTATGCATGGGGATCCTGTGGGTTGTATTCTGCATTCTGGATTTTTGGTCCATGATGACTATTAATTATCGTGGAGGGAACTTCTCAGATTCTCATCTCTTTATTGGATTGCAGTTGTTGTATATTTCAGAGAGGTTTGAATGCATGAGTAAATTATTGAATGGCATGCTCAGAGTAAATGGGCTATGTAGATGGTGGATTCTCTTATCTGGGTATCCAAACCTCATGTTTCTACCATAGAGCTCAGTGTGAAATTCTCTTATGTGGGTAATGCTGTCGAGGGGGTTGTCTAAACTTTGTATTGAGAATGACAAAGTAGCAGAATTATGAACCCTTAATTCTTTTGATGAAAAGAGAGAACCCTCAATGATTTCCCAACTACAATGGATCTTGGAAATTTTGAGCAGCCTCTCATATGCTCGTAGGCTGCCCCTTTCTTCTCTTTTTTTTTGGGGGATCTTCTTTCGCCTCTCTTCCTTGGGGTTGGTCTCTCCACTGGGTTCACGCCACACGACTGGCTGACCACCCCATGGCTTGGCAGCCTCTCATATGCTCGTAGGCTGCCCCTTTTCTTTCTTCTGTTTTTCATTGGGTGCTACAGATTCTTCTATTCAGCCTTTCTTTTCTTCCTTGGGGTTGTGAAATTTCATCATCCTTACTAGTTTGTGTGATTTCACTGTCCTTAACATCATTCTTGAACTTGGAACTTTTTAAAATGACCACCTCCTATTTGTTCGTGGTTTTCCCTTCTTATCTTCTACCATTCATTACTCATTGGTGATCCCATATCGAGTTCTCTGTTCTTCTTTATCATTGTTGGGTGTTCAGAATTTCACCATTCCAGCTAACAATTTCTCATTTTTTTTAACCATCTCACACATTTGTTTTTTGGGGGATAATATTTTTATATTCATCATTCATAACCTGATCATAGGAGTGTCAATTTATTCTCAATGTAATAGTTTGTGTTACGACTGTAGTCCTCTGGCCAATCTTAAAGGTGCAAGACTGTTGTCCATCAATAAGCAAGCTGCACTAGATGAATTCCAAGCAGCTAAAAGACTGCAATCTTTGTGCAATTGAAGTTCCTTGATAAGAATAAGGCTGGCCGAAGAAGAGACTGCATCTAAATTAAAACGCAGAACTAAGCATCAATATTTTTTTAATGCCTGTGACCATATCTGCTTATTGGTCTTTAGATTGGGTGAACATATAAGCAATTGCAGAGGGAGATTGTTTAAATGTACAATAGATGGGACAAAGTAAAGTATTAACGGTGTCAAACTCTGAACCGTTGACCCTGTATGCCTGTAATTATTGTAGGACCTGAAGGTATCTATTAAGCACAGAAGACATCGTTGTAGTGTTGTAATTGTTGTCAAAACAGTAAGGCAACATAGACTAGACTAGAGAGCCATGGCAGCACCTATGAAGATTTTACATTCGTCATGAGCATTATGTTCTCAGTTCTGTAGAGAAATGCATCTTGGCTTCGTCAGTCATACATGGCATAAATTGATAATCTGCAAACTCAAGGAAAGATGTCCATGATTTGAAGGTCAGAGTCAGGATGGATTTCCATGGGTTGTTTTTGAGTTGCAAGCAGAGTCATCTTGTGTTATTGCAGTGCACCTGACTTTGGGTTAGTTTTTGAGCGCCTTTCAAGCAGAATTAGGAGGATAGTGGCATTAAAATTTTTAGAGTTCGAGTCTTCTTTCATATGAAGCAAAAATCAGATAATGTGGAGGCGCCCAACGATATCAATGTAGGTAAATCTGTCCAGCAGTCTTCGTCAAATTGGGTGTGTGAGATTAACTTTGGGTTAAATTCTTTTCTTGAAATTTCTGTACCCTCTAATGAGTTAGCCATGTGTTCGAAGTTTTTAACTCTCAAAAGAAAATCAAATGGACACAACCAGCTCAATGAGCTATGGAGTAAGTAGAATGGCGTTGTCAATACCAAGTAATAGCAAATAATCTGTTTCTTGCGGTATCAACAAGGAATTTAGGGTGAAGAAGGGAAATGTTGGTTTTGACGGTGTATGCCTTCCAAATCTAGTCAGTAGATTAGGATCTGTGAGACATTTCTGAATGTTCCATTGTATGGGAAATAGTAGCACCAAACACCAAGCAAGCATCAGTGTCATAGATGGTAAAGCCTTCAGCTGTCCAACGGCCAATGGCCTATCGAAGGGGATGGCATTTGCAACAAGGCAAAATGGAAGCAAGAGCAAGGTATTAGATGGGTTTGCTGAAAGAGCAAGGGAAGAAGAGGTTTTGAATATCTTCCTCTAGATGGTTGTAGAAAATTATTAATAGTCATGTCGCTTGGAAATGATAATCAACCAACCAAATTCAAAAATTATTTGTTATTTGTTTAACTAACTTGCAATTAATATATTAGAGCTATCTACCATTAGAATCATTACACTTACTTGGTCTCTAAACCACTTTGGAAATGATTCTGCATGTAGTTTCAATCTGGCTTGCTCACGTACTTTATGACTTATCTTTCTTTTAAGTTCTTGAAGATGTTGCCTATAAAATATAATATTAATAGTCATGTCGCTCAATATAGTCATTAATATGAAAAGTTAAAATTAAGTAACTTGTACATTTACTCTTAATACGTCTTAATGCCATCATAATGGATCAATACATATCGATGTGTTAGGTTTTTTATTAAAATCTATATTATTTATATATTAAGTTTTAAAAATAAGTTTTTGCATTTCTTTTATTTAATTATTTTGTTAGTGTGTGGGACCCATGAGGTAAGGGTGGTAATGAGGCATTATGCCGCGGTCGGGAGTCCACCTCCGAAGGCTAAGTCAGTTGATGAACTTAATCACAAACGGCTCTGCTAGAAGCACAGAGCTAAGGAATGAAGAACTGGGAAAGGTGATCTAGATCGTAAGCCTCTGATAGTTTACGCCTACCAGTGTGTATGTGAATCTGAGTCCCTCACCTCGTAGGCTAGTGAGGTTTATATAGAGTGTACCTTCGAATCTCCTTCGTTGGATGTACTCGAGCCTTCTTCGGGTAGTCATTGGATCTTAACAGTTAGATCCGTTGAGCGATAGACTTCTACTAGTTTGGACTAGTAGAGGACTCCTGAGATAACCTTTAGGTTATGTGATGATTATCCCCTTGATAATGATAAGCAACAGCCATCAATTTGTGCCTGCCATCATTAGGGTAATTAACCTAATCCATAAGTTGGATTAGGGCGTGCTTGTAGCTGAATTAGTTTTCTTCCTCAGCAAGCTATCTTCTGGATCCGATTCGCTCAGGAGGGAGTCGATTCCCTCTGTCTCGACCGGGGTCGAGGGTCAAACCAAGTATGAACCCGGTTCGATCATATTTTCTCCATATCACGAGCCCCCCAGACCAAGCGTTCGGTCGAGCCCAAGGGCTTGGTTTTTAACTGGGTTCTTCGTCAGGCAATAGTCTCTGCATGTTCCATTAAATGTCATATCACATTTAATGCGGTGATCATTTTTCCTCGAGCGTTGTGAGGGCAATGCCATGTCTCTGCAGTCGATCTGTAATAGCTCACGTAACCCAAGCGACGGTTTCAGAACGCCTGTTTTGGATTCGTGAGTTCAAACTTTCAAAACGTCTTCTAATCTCGACCGTCGATGCTGAATCAATCTCGATCGTTTAGATTCCCGAACACTCGTGCAAGTGTTTTAAAAGCGGTTCGTTGTCTTCGTAGGTTTCATTCTTCTTGTCTGGAATTTTAACCTTCATCGTCTGCTTCGCGCCTTCTTGCTCTCGAGCTTTTGCCTCACTGAATCAGTAAGTTTACTGGTCTTTTTCTTTTGTACCTTACTAAAACTAGTAATGGCAGATAATAGGATTTCTCTAGTTCCCAGTACCAGTAATAGTAGTGGTAACGAAGCTTTTGCTTCCCTTCCTTCCGAACAGTCGGATAGTGATAACAAAACCCTAACTGTCCTCTGGTGCGAATTTGCTGAAGTTTCCCAAAAAAGTTTAGAGAGAAAAACCGAAACTCCTTCTATCCTTCCTGAGTCTGGATCTTCCAAGACTCCTAGGGTAACTGCCGAGTCTTCTAGGCAGCCTCAAACTTCCAGGTCTAATGGTGGACCTGGCTCTGTTCCCTCTTCTTACAAGGAGGAAACCCTTCTTTCGGCAATCCAGGATTTTGATTTTCCTCCCTCTTATCAGGTTAGGGCTCCCCATCCTGATGAGAGGGTTGATTCAACCCTTCCGGGTGAGTTTTCCCTGTATATAGATGTACTGGAAAGCGGGGTTCGCTTTCCCTTTTTTAATCCTTTGTTCTCAGCCGTTCTGAATCACTGGGACATTTGCCCTAGAATGCTCCTTCCCAATAGCTGGCGTCTCATCGTCGGCTTCTTGGGTTTGTGTTTTGAACTTGGCGTTACGTCATCTCTTTCTCTTTTTGTGCACTTTCATATTCTTTCTATCTCCCATCCTCCCGGCTAGGTTTTTCTGTCCAAACGTAATAAGGTTGAACTTGATTGGAGGGGCAGCATTCTTGCCAAAGGAACTTGCCCTTTCAACCACAAAAGATGGCGCGAACGATACTTTTTCTGTCGAGCGCCTCCATCAAATCTCAACTTCCCGACCGTCTGGAAGTGGTGTACTTCTTATTCTGAGAATAATCAGGGCCTTCCCTTATCCAAAGAAGACGAGGCGGCCATCAGGAAGATCAAATCCATTCCATGGTATTAAGAGATACATGGTCTTGAGGTAGAGTATAACTCCATCCTTCAGTACTGGGGCTTGGCTCATTGTGAGCTTCTAACCGTCATCCTTTAATTTTACTGAAGTGATACGTCTTTAATTCTGACTCTTGTTCTTCTTTGCAGTGCCTCCAAGAATGAACCCCGAGAACCTGCGAGTGAAGGCCGCTAGGGCCGTTGTAACAGCTGAGCAACGGTCACCTAGAGCCTTAACCGTTGACCAAGAGGCTTCTGTTCCCTCTCCCGACCCTTCTTACAGGGGTATTAGGAACATTAGGACCGTGGCTGATGCTTCGGGTAAAGGGAAGAAGCCGATGGTGGAGAGGTCAAATGTCTCCTCCGCTCGAACCAAAAGGAAGCATGATACAGTTGATGCTTCCTCCCATAAAAAATCCAAAAATTCTGAAGATTATAAGGAGGTCTTTACCCCTCAGTGGACCCTGAAGTTGACCGATAGGGTGACACAAGACCCTGAGAAAGTTGCAGAGTGGAGCTCCCTCAGTCTTATACCTTCTGATCGTCGGGAATTTGAAGCCTTGGACGATGATGCCCTTGTTAGTCAGTCCACAAGGTATTGGTCTTCCTGCTTGTTCATTTTTTCATAATCTCTTATGACTTCTTCTGATAATCTTTGCCTTCCCAGGAATGCTGTGTTGAGCTTCTATCAGCACATGGAAGCATTGAGCCGGGTTGGCCACAACAGCTCCTTGCTGCAGACCTGTGAAGAGAATTTGGCCAAGGCCAATTCTGAGATAGACCGGCTAACGGCAGCTACTAAGGAGCTGCAAAGAAAGCATGAAGAGGAGATGAACTCCCTAAAGGAGGCCCTCAATTCTTCAACGGCTCGCGCTGTTGCTGCCGAGCGCAAGGCCAAGAAGCAGAAAACAACTTCCACATTGTTTGGTGACAGACTGGAATTTAAGTGTGCAGAGAACGAAAGATACTTGAAGTTGGCGATTCCTAGCAAGCCCGAGCATATCAAGCCAGAGCTTCGAAAGGATTGTGTTCGGAAATATCTGAACAGCGTACCTTTCTCCAAACTGCTGGGTGCCTTCAACATCCAAGCTTACCGTTTGGGGCAAAATGATGTTTGGGAAAAAATTCTCGAATCCATCCCTTCCTTCGATACAGCTCCCTTTCGTGAGGTCTGTCACAAAGAGGTCTTCGGGAAATTAGACATGGATCTCCCTGACTGGGCTCGGTAAAAGGATGATCCTTTTCCTGCTGACCCAAAATATGAAGAATATCTTGCTGACGAACCGCCACTCCAAGAGGAAAAGTCACAAGCCAAGTCACAAGCTACTGCTGAAGAGGACTCTGACAACGACAATCCTGAGGAAGGCTCTTCTCAGAATCCTGAGAAAAGTTCTCCTGTACAGGGCTCCTCAGGCAATAATGAGGAAGAGGCTTAGGGAGTTATCTTTTTTTTTTTTTTTTTTTTTTTTTTTTTTGTAAAGATTGACCTCCTTGTTAATGAATAGATACTTCTTCCATGCTTGCCTTAATATTTCCTCGTCTCCTATCAAAAGCTTGTCTTGAATATCAAAATATAAATGATAAAACTTATCACTTAACTTCATATTCCTCGACGAATGATAATCTTGTAAAGATATTATGAAGAGATGTTGTGGAGAGATGCCTTAACCTTCCCAAATCCTTCATTTATTGCAAAGTCCACACGTTTCCCTTCTGGTACCTGCGAAGTCCAAACGTTTTCTTGCTTTGGTATACCATTCACTGTTTCCAATAAATTGGTAATACATCCATTATCACAATGGCGGTGCGACGGTTGGAGGTATTCTCGTATCAGGTGTTCATTTCCACGTGACCTCCCTTTGACCATTGATCTTGCTTGTTGTGGATTTCAAAGCATCTTTTCGATCTGGGCCATTGGTTGCCTTTGGCTCTCAACCGTCGTCTCAATACCTGAGGCTATTTAAAGCCTTCGTGGGTACTCTCCATCTATCCTGCTATCTGCAAGTTAGATTTGCAAAAGCAACATTCCGTCCTCCTTGCTTCCGTATTCCTCGTACTCCAACAATAACTCTATCAGCTTCTGAACAAGTGAGCTTTTTGCTATCACCAATCTCTTCCCCTTTCCTCCTTAGTAAACTGCACAGTAGTAATACTTGGGGTTTATTTAATGGGTATTTCGAATAATGCATATCTGACAAAGAACTAGGGTTTTCCCTCGTTTCTTTTGTTGTTGGGTTTTTGTACTGATACGGCTTTTTCTGTGTTTGCAGTGGCTCCCAGAATCGATCCGAACTTTATCAGAGCAAAATCTTGTAAGAAAATCGTTCCATTGGCGGTGGTTGGGGCCAGTGAGGTGGTTTCAGCTGGTGAATCTTCTAAACGTAAGGCGACTACTGTTGATGAATCTTCAAGTCAGATTCCCACAGTTTCTATTGATGCCACCCCTACACCTCTTCTGCCTGAAGTGATCGCTCGTTCTTCCCAGGAAGATCTTGATCACTCCATTGTTGATGGCGCTACTGACGCCTCTGCTGCAGAGACCATTCATGCATCCCCGAAGGAGACTCTTTGGGCATCTGAGGCAACTAAGTTGGCATCTGATGAAGGTGCGGTCCTAGTAGGTGCTGCTTCTATTTCCAACTCTAGAGCTTGTTTGGCATCCTCTTCCTCTCCTTTGGAGTTGGAGGATTTTGCCACCAGGAAGTGTCGTCGGTTGGCAAGTGATGTAGCTCATCCTTCTCTTGATGTAGCTCATCCTTCTCATCCTTCGCCTGAATTAGTGTCAAACGAGTTTGACAAAGCATTGGAATGGTGCACTACTGCTCGAATGACTTCTGAGAGCGCAGTTCTTTCCAAGCTTCCAAACGAGGTATTTATGAAGTCAATGGTGATGTAAGTCTTTCTTCATTATCTTTTGATTATGAATATTACTCTTCTGCTCCTATTTAACTCGGAAGTTGTTTGCAGGAGTCTTCGCTGGTAACTTCCACAACCAAGTGGAAGCAGCCTCTAGGCTCAATAGGTTGAGCAATGAAGTTTTCAGGTTTCGGGAAATCTCTGAAGCTAAAGAAGCTGAGATTGCTCACCTTAGAAAGCTAGCTTGGGAGGTTGCAGGAGAAAAGAATTCGGTGATCGATCGTCTCCGGTCAGACTTGGATGATGCCAGGGAGAAGATCCGGCAACTAGAGCGAGGAGTTGGTAAGTCAGGAGCCAAAGGATCTGAAGCGTTACCTCAAAGGCAAGTTGTCATTCCTTTGCCCGAATCCCTTCAAACTAACGTTCGCAGAGCCTGCGTCTTCAAGTATTTACACAATAAGCCCTTTGTTGATATGCTGAATGCTTATAACTTGCAAGCGTACCGGGACGGTGAGAACGAAGTATGGGAATCGATATTAAGGAAAAATCCTCATTTTGATACGACTCCCTACAGTGCTGTTTGCCATCCTGAAGTGTTTACCAACCTGGGTCTTCCTTCTCCTGACTGGACCAAAAATAAGATTGATCCTCCGCATTCTGATCCAGATATTATGCATTATCTGGAAGATTCTCCTGTTTATTCTCCCCTAGAAGGATTCAATTATGATGAGCTCGCCTTGAATGCAAGTTTGGTCGAGGACCATACTTCTCCTGGACAAGCTGGACAAAGAGTATGAAATTGCGGAGGATTTTATACATACTGAAATGTTTTTTGTAATCCTTATTTCTCCTCTTCTTTTTCTTGAATCCATACCGCTGCGTGACTCATGTATTGTTCTAGCAAAGCTACGTCGATCTTGTATGACTTCTTAATGATCACTGATGATGACTTTCTTTTTTGAACGAAGGTTGTATCCAGCTCTTGTAATCTTATATTTGATATCAAAGATTGGCCTCTTTCGGTCTTTTGAAGAAATAAGAAATTAACTTCATCTTGAACTTTGCTAGTCACTTGAATCGCTGTTGCACTAGGTCTTAGTTGTTTAGAACAATGCCTTTACTAAAAGATTTCCGGAGAAATATAATAAGTCTTGAATGAACTCACTCAGGTTTTAAACCGATGCCTTTACTTAAAGATTTCCGGAGAAATACAATAAGTCTTGAAGGAACTCACTCGGGTTTTATACATACTTAGGAATTCATTAAGTATGTTAATTACGGGGCATCGGTTTAACACCCAAATGAGACCTCTGAATGCTTAAGAATTCTTAGGAATTCGTTAAGTATGTTAATTATGGGGCATCAGTTTAACACCCGAATGAGACCTCAGAAAGCTTAAGGATTCTAAGGAATTCGTTGAGTATGATAATTACGGGGCATCGGGCATCGGTTTAAAACCCGATTGACCCCTCTGAATAAGTCATGTTATGAATACACAAATAAGACGAACGGGAAAGCAAAAAGCTGTCATTGATGCAAAGACCTGAATGGGGGCCAACCCTTAATAAAAAAAAACAGAGAAGAGAGAGCAAATAAAAGTACAAAAGTATTTTGAGAACAGTCATAGTTCGACAAGAGGGTCAAGGGGCTGGTTATGGGCCAAATCGGGAGTCTGATTTTGAGCGGCTGGCTCAGCAGTTTCCTTCGGGGCAGCACTATCTTCCATAGCTTCGCGTTTGGGGGTCAATGGGGGCTCATCACTAAGATAGCCTTCAATATTCGGGTTCACCGAGGGAGGATCGTCCTTCTCCAACACCCATTCTAGGGTTGCCATGTCCAACTTGGGAAAGATCTTAGCATTGATGAGATCTGTATACTGCTTAATCGGGGAAACATGATCCCTCCTCAAGATGGACATCCAGACGTCATTGATACCGGCCTAGTAAGGCAACAAGTTATAGCGAGCCAACAATTGACCAAAGGGCTTGTTGTTCAGATATTTCTCAACATAAGCCTTTTAAATCTCAAAAAGCTCAAGCCTTCGAGATCCGAAGGAGTGGCAGATGCTAGTTTGTCCTCCAGCTCCTCCTTTTCCTGGATGAGATCCCCGACCTAGGATTCGGAGGAAGAGAGGGAATCCTTCAGATGGTTCATCTCCCCTCCATCTCTTCCATTTGGGCCTTGGCCACCATTAGCTCCCCAGCTATAGTGTGAAGCTGGCTGCTCTCCTCCTTTAACTTCGAGACCTCCTATTGCTTGGTCTCAACAATGGCATTGCTATGCTTAGCTTGAGCACTAAGACGGAAACCCAGCCCTAACCTTGACCCGGAAACCTTGTTATTTGTAGGTCCGATGACCCGAAGTAAAGTAAGAAGTCAGCTTTGGGCCATCCCAGGAGAGGACTTGGTGTCTGGCTTTGAATCCATGAAGGTTGATGATGAGGTTCTATTTATGGAAACAGAATCCTGATGAAGATCTAATTAGTTGATGGACTTGGAGTGCTCTCTATCTTGGTTTGAAGGCATTTCTACCTACTAGGTAAGTCACTTGACTTGTGTGCAAAACCCCTTTAGGTTTGGATTTGATCCGGGCCTTCAATTCCCCGTTTGGCCTGCGCGCATTGGTCGATCGATTGGTCGATCGGGCCGATCGACCAATCCACCGACCAATGGGTGCTGTCTTTGGCAATTAGGTTGATTCTTGCTCTATTTAAGTCTAACCTCGAGTCAACCGTATTTGCTGCCTCCAAACCCCGGAACGAACCAAAGACCTCGCAAGTCATCTCTCTTGCATCCTTGGAGTTTTCTTGGCGGATCTTCGTCGGAACTCTTCTTTTTGCATCAAAAGGTATGTCTACCTCTCTTCTTCTCCTACATCTTTGTTTTTCTTTCCTTTTTGAGTTGAGACAGAGAAGAGATGCTGCATCCTCGTTGCAAACATCTCCGAACATGTTCTCATGATCATCCTAAGGATTTAAGGCTAGAACAATGATCTTAACCATGATCATTGCAAGCTTTGAAGGATTCATGATCAAACCAGATTTAATCTCGTAATTTCCTAATCGAATCCGATCTCTTTGGATCTTCTTTCATTGATCATGTTAGTGGTTAATGGTTGTGTTTTCTTTCTATGATCCATAATCCATAGAATTCTAGTTGTTCTCTTCTACCTTACTATGTGTTCTTCATGATGCATGATAGTACATATATGGTAGGTTTTATTCCTTATTTAGATTTATGCTTCTAAGCCTTATTCTATGAAGACCTATGCATGTTTTCATGTTTTCATTACCGAAAGCAATGATCCATCCTCCTATAGTTCTTGTCCTTGTTTTCTATTTCAAAATTCATCAAGATCCATGTTTGATTTATTTATGGTAACTTTGTTTCCTAATTTGGATCTTGATACCTTGATTTGATTAGTGTTTTGAGGTCCCCTATATGCTAGAATACTACTGATGTAGTCTACCCCTTGATTAGTACCCTTTTGAACCACCAAATTGGATTTCATATCTCAAAACTCCGATTTTCTAAGTCTATCGCTGCATTGGTCGACTGATTGGTCGACTAGACCACTCGACCAATCCACTGACCAATGAGTACAGCAACTCGAATTGGTCCGTTTCGGATGCTTTGCTATATTTTCTGTTAGGGATCTTTCCTAATATGTTGTATATACTTGTTTAGGACCTTCTTCTCAAGTTTGCCAAGATCTTACTTGATTTCTTAGGATTCTTTGCGAGTTATAAAAGGTAAGGATGGTTATTTCCTTAATTACATAGATAGCATGAATCTAGTTTCTATATTTGAATATCATTAATATGTTTCTTAAATTAGATTCTTACAATGATATACTACTGTTGCATAACTTTGATTACGTAGCATTACTTATTCATATTGAATTGATTCATGTATGATTTACTTACCAATGTTATACAAATGATTGTAAATATTGATTTCTTTCCATATATGGAGTTACCATATATGTGATGATATGAATTGATGCATGTGTATGCTTACGTATGGTTTGGAAAGGAGAGGTGTCCTTTTGACATTTCGTCCTTGGACTACTACGGGAATATTATGGGATGTTTCCGGAGATGCCCTCCGGACACCTTCCTAAACCGTTGGATGACATATATAGGATTGTCTAGTAGTGTTTGGCAGGAGGAGGACCAAGGAGGGGAGAGAGAAGAGGGAGCAATGGGGACAGGGGAAGAGGAAAAGGAGAGGACAGGAATACATTGTGGGGCCAATGGAGGGGAATGGTAGACGGGCCAGGGGCAAGAGGAACCAAGGAGAGGAGGAGAGCTCGACAAGGGATGATCAATAGGGGATGAGTGAGTCGAGTTGGTGGGCCAAGGAAGGACAGGGAAGGATAGGAAAGGAGGGGAGAGGAAGGAAGAGGAGACGAGAACAAGAGAAGAGCAGGAGGAACCGAAGGAGAAACCAAATGGTGTGAGAGAGTGGGAAAGAAGGTTGGAGGAGAAGGACCAAAAGGGGAGATATCTTAAATGGTGGAGGGAATAAGATATCTAAAGGGAGGAGGAGGGATCAAAGAAGAGGGAGACAAAGAGGAAAGAGACAGATACATAGAGTAGAATCACACCAGTGCAACAAGCAAGGGGAAGAAGAAGGAAAGAGAGGAAAATCAGAAAGGAGACAGAGAGGAAACAGAGGCCCAGAAGAAGGAAGGGAAGAGGCAATCGGGAAGGGAGGGACACAAAAAGACAGGGGGAGGAGAGCAGGAAGGGGAAGGCGGAAGAGATCTACACAAAGGAGGTACAAAGGGAGAAAAAGACAAGACGAGGGATAGCAAGTATAAGCACGGGATGAAAGGGGATTGCTACTACAGGGACAGAAAAAGGAGATATCTAAGGAAGAATCCGACGTTAGGTGTAGATATGTATGTTTAGTGGGAGGTGATAGAAGATGGGGGACACACGGGAGGAAGGGAGGGGGAGGGCGGGAGAGGATGAGCCCAAGGTTGAGGAGATCCTAAACAAAAGGAAAAGAACATGAGAGAGAAGGACCTCTACTCTAGAAGGAATAAAGAAAGAAAGAAATGAAGAGGCATAAGAACAGAAAACAAAAAATACGAAAAAGACACAAGCAAGGAAAAGAAAAGGCAAACATACAATAATAAAGAGAAACAAAATGAACCATAATCAAAAGTACAAGATACAGAAATGAAAAGGGAAAAAGGAGGCACAGGGAACGATTAAGCGAAGAGGAGAGAGCAGGGAGACCCACCTGAAGGGACCCCAAGCAGAAGAGATAGGCACCAAGAGAAGGGAAGCAGGAAGGGCCAGCGAAGGGAGAAGGAAAGGAGAGGGAGGGAAGAAGGGAACACAGGGACGAACCTCTCCTCCAGATCCCCATCCTCACCGATAATCACCACGGACGGAGATCTCCAACGAGAGTCTCAGGAAGGCGAGTCCCAAGGGGAGGAAGGCCAGGAGAGAAACAGAAAGGAAGATAAAGGAAGCCCAAGCAAAGGGAGGGGAGAATAAGAGAGAGGAAGAGAGGAAAGAGATGAAGCCCAGAGAGGGAAAGACCAAGGCCACAGGACCCGAGGGAGGGGGAGATGTGGGAAGGAGAAAAGGGAAGTCAGGCAGTCCAGGGGAAGAGGGGAAAGGAGAGCAAGGAAGGAGGAGAGGGAGGGGAGGAAAAAGGGGAGAAGGGAGAAGAGGGGGGAGAGAAGGAAGAGGGGGAGGAGGAAAGGAGGGAGCCCGGGAGCTCGGAAGAAGGGAAGAACAACCTCAAGCGGAACGGAAACCCGGGAAGAGGGAGTCCAGAAAGGGAACGGGAGAAGGCGAGGGGAAGGAAGAGAGCCCAGAGAAAAGGAAGAGGGAGAAACGGGAGGGGAAAAGGGGCCAACCTCCCGGGGAAAGGAAGAGGAGAGCACCAGAGGGACCACCCGCTCCCGCAGAGAGGGAAGAGACAAGAGACAATCAATAGTGTATAAGATGAGCCAAAAGGGAGAAGGAAAATCAAATTTGGGGGAAAGATTGAACAACAGCAGGCACAATACGGAACAGAGAAGTGGAGAAAAGATCGAAAAGGATAAAGGAAAAAAGCAAGAAGAAATGGGGATTGCAATAGGTCAAAAGGATTGAAAAGGAAAGGTAAAAAAGAGGACCTATCTACAATGTCAGAGCAGTAGAGAGGAAAATAAGGGGAGAGAAAAGAAGTAAAGATACGATGGATAAAACGGAGATGAGCACCAAATGTGTTAAAACGTGTCTAGCATGTCATGGTTAAAACCTAGGGAATATGTTCTAAGCATTCCTAAGCAGATAGCAGGATACAAGAAAGAGGATGAAAGAAGCAGAGAAGAGAAAATGGAAGAAAGAATGAGAGATTTACCGGGAAGATGGGGGGTGTGTGGAAGCACTAAATCACCAAGAAACGGGGAACTCTGGATATTCCTAGAGCTCTCTCACCGGAAGAAGTAGAATGAGGTTGGAAGGGGAAATGAGGCATAAGGAAGAGAGGGGAGAGGGGGGACCGACCAACCACGAAATGGTAGGGACTATGGGAATTGGAAAATGTGATTGATGGAATATGTGATGACATATGGAATATGAGCAGATTAAGTTCAAATATGGACGGGTAGTGAATCTGAAACGGATTGATGTTGGGGAATGGTTACTGAGAAGTGGGCGGGGAATCCAGGGTAGGAGGGGGAAGACCGGGAGGGGGAAGTACCTCAGGAGGGGGAGATACCAAAGGACGGGACCAGAGATCGGGCCCGAATGTTGGAAGTGAGATATTGCCAAAATGGGAAATGAGGAAAAGGCTGGCAACCAGAGGGTGGGAGACTGCATAAGAGACCGAGGGGCAAGGAAAGGAGAGAATGGGGAGGAGGGAACTCCTCATACTACGATGGAGAGTTTTCGAAGATGCAAGTACCCACTGGAGTACCAAGGACCCCTGTTCCAACAAGTGGCGGAGTTGGAGAAGGCCGGCAGCAAGCGGAAGCTGGAAGATTGGGAGGAAGTTGCAACAAGAAGCGATGCATGGGGATCTCCAGTGGGAAGGTGCAGCGGGAGTGAAGGGAGTTATTCAAAGAGGCGAGAACTACTTTCCCGAGGCGGGAAGGATGCAAAGGAAGGAGTAGAGACTCAAGGAACGGGGGAGACAAGAAGTGAGGAGCTCCATGCTGATTCTGAAGGAAGACTGCAAAGCAAAGAAGTTCTCAAAGGAGGCGAAAAGCTATCCAAGCAGAAGGAGCTAGTAAGGGGGGAACGAAGAAGGGAAGAAAAGAGAAGGAAAGGGGGGAAGCGGGACAAGGAAGGCGGGGATGAAGACCGGAGGAGACCACACCCACCCACTCCACCAGGCAAGAGGAGGGAACAGGGAGAGGGGAAAAAGAGGGGAAAGACCACCAGAAAGAAGGCAAGGAAGGGAGGCAAGGGAAGCGGAGAGGGATCCGAAGGCTCGAAGAAGGGAGGGGGGGGGAGGCAGGGGAAGAGGCCCGCTCCTCCCTGGAGAGTTGATTAGAGAGGATCCAAGCCAGATGGAAGGGACAGTAGGCCATGCATTGTCTAGAAGGGGCATTATGCTAGTAGCATTCATCAAGAAGATAATAAGAGAAGTTGTCTAGTGTTAGATAGTACACCAGGGGGAAATAGATAAGGGGTTATCTAAATGTGTGTTGATTGGTGAGAAGAACTGGAAGCCAATGTGATTCTGACAGAAGGACTGAGTATGGGAATGATGGGAAGCCACAAAGGGTCCTGTTCCTCAAAGAAGATAGCCATATGTGGAAGTCCGGTCTTGAATTTCAAGGTGAAAAGAGAAGGGTTGTAAGAAGGGGAGAGAAGTCTATGCCCTAGTGGATGATGCTTCATCGAAGGCAAGGGTATAGTGGAGAAAAGAGGAAGGAGGGGAGGAGGAGAAGGAGGGGAGAGAGGAAAGAGGGGGGGAAAAGGAAGGAGGAGAGGAAAGAGGAAAAGGAAGAGAGAAGAGGGAAGCCAGGGACGGGGAGGGGGAAGAAGAAAGAGGAGAGGGGAGAAGGAGGAAAAGGACACAAGAAAGAAAGGAAGAGAGAGGGAAGGGGGGGGAAGAGAAAGGGGAACAAAGAAAGGAAGAGGAAAAGAAGGAAGGGAGGAAGAGAGAGAGCGGAGACAAGCGGGGAGGAAGAAGAGAAGAGGGAAAGTGGAGAGAGACAGAAGAAGAGGAAGAAGAGCAGGAGCATCAAGTTCACGAAAGGTGGGAAAAGAAGTGGCAAGTAGCAAGGGAGACTAAGAGAGTGGTTCCGGAGAGTTAGGAAGGAGGGAGAAAGGCAAGGGGGAGGGAGAGAGAAGGAAGGAAAAAGAAGTGGAGGGGGACAGAAGGAGAGAACGGGGGAGATAAGGACAGGAAAGAAGAGAAGGGGGGGGAGAAGAATCCAAGAGGAAGGAAGAGAAAGGCGGGACAAGAAGTGGGGAGAAGTATACCGAGCAAAGATGGTGGGGGAGAGAAAGGCAAGGGAGAGCGGAAGAAGGAAGAGGGAAACCCCAAGAAGAACGGGGCGCGAAGATGGAGACATATCTAGGGAGAAGATGCCACAGGATCAAAGAGTTGAAATACTCTTACCCAAAAGGAGGAACAGAGACAAAGGAGAGGGGAAGGAAGAGGAAAGATCAGGGAAAGAAAGGGAGCCAGAGGAAGAAAGAAGAAGAGGATAAATGCGAGTTACCAGGGCAGAGAGGGGGAGAGGAGAAGAAGAGAGGAAGAGGTCAGAGAAAGAGGGAGAGGAGAGGACAAAGGAGAAGAGAAGAGGGAGAGGAAAGGATGGGGGTAGAGGAAGGGGGGAAAGAGAAGAAGAAGAAAAGAAGGAAGCAACGAGGAGAAGGAAGCACCAAGATGACAAGGACTGAAGGAACATGGGGAGGGAAGGGGAGGAGATTGGCCAAGGGAGACTGCAAGGGAAAGGGAAAAGGAACCAACCCCTCCTATCCAGTTGGAAGGGGAAGATATAGGAGGACAGCGGGACAAGAAAGGAAGAACGGGGGGAGGATAGGGACCAAATCAGCCCATTCATCCAGAAGATCACAAGGAAAGAGCAGGCAGGGATAAGTGGTGGCATGGGGCTGAGATGGGATCGTGATCCTAGGTTCACTCAAGGTGGAACAGGGAAGGCCTGGGAACCCAAGAACGAGAAGCCATCATCAGGGAGGAAAGAGGGACAATAGACAGGAAGACAGGGATCTGGGGGGATATGGGGGAAGGGAGAACACCTAGCTGGGAGTTGCCATAACAACAGTATCAAGCAACAATAGGCATGGCTCCACAAGGCGATGGAGTACGAGGAACGGGAGAGAAGGAAAGAAAAGAGGGAGAGAGAAGACAAGGTATGGAGATATGATAAGAGAAAGGAAAGGGAGAAGAAATCTAGGATAAGAGAAGGACGATGGAATTAAGTTGGAGAGAAAGTTTGAAGGTCTCACCAAGAAGGGGTGATGAGATTAATGTTAAGGGAAAGCAGCCCTGTACAGGACCGAGATTTGGAAAAGGTGGACGTGGATGATAGCAACCTGTGGGGGCACAATGTGTCATATGAGTGAAAAACAAGAGAATGGAAACATGCAGAAGCACGAAGGACAGGGAGAGAGAAGAAGGCGAAAGGATAGGAAGGAAAGGGGGAATGGATCGGGAAGATGGGGAAGAAATACGAAGAAGCTTCGGGAGAAGGAAGAAGACAGAAGGAGAAGTTTCCTTACCTCTTGGAAGAAGAGCAAGGGGAGAAATTCAAGGGGGAGAAGGAAACAGCCCAACCGACCGGAAAGTATTTGAGGTGATGACCGAAGTAAAGTAAGAAGTCAGCTGGGCCATCCAGAGAGGACTGGTGTGGCGAATCCAGAAGGGATGATGAGGTCATAGGAAACGAATGATGAAGATAAAGTGATGGACTGGAGTGCTCTCTATCTGGTTGAAGGCATCTACCTACAGGTAAGTCACGACTGTGTGCAAAACCCCTTAGGTTTGGATTGATCGGGCCTCAACGCTTGGCGGCATGGGAGATGGGATGGGCGAGACCAATCCATGACAATGGGGGTGGAATAGGTTGATCTGCTCTATTTAAGTCTAACCTGAGTCCACCGATGCTGCCTCCAAAGGAAGAACCAAAGACCTCGCAAGTCACTCTCTGCATCCTGGAGTTTTCTTGGGGATCTCGTGGAACTCTCTTGCATCAAAAGGTATGTCTACCTCTCTCTCTCCTACATCTTGTTTTCTTCCTGAGTTGAGACAAGAGAAGAGATGGCATCCTCGTGAAAATCTGAACATGTTCTCATGATCATCCTAAGGATTTAAGGCAGAACAATGATCTTAACCATGATCATTGCAAGCTTTGAAGGATTCATGATCAAACCATGATTTAATTGTAATTCCTAATGAATCGATCTCTTGGATCTTCTTTCATTGATCATGTTAGTGGTTAATGGTTGTGTTTTTTTCTATGATCCATAATCCATAGAATTTAGTTGTTTTTTACCTTACTATGTGTTCTATGATGCATGATAGTACATATATGGTAGGTTTTATTTCCTTATTTAGATTTATGCTTCTAAGCCTTATTCTATGAAGACCTATGCATGTTTTCATGTTTTCATACGAAAGCAATGATCCATCCTCCTATAGTTCTTGTCCTGTTTTCTATTTCAAAATTCATCAAGATCCATGTTTGATTTATTTATGGTAACTTTGTTTCCTAATTTGGATCTTGATACCTTGATTTGATTAGTGTTTTGAGGTCCCCTATATGCTAGAATACTAGATGTAGTTACCCCTTGATTAGTACCCTTTTGAACCACCAAATGGATTTCATATCTCAAAATCGATTTTCTAAGTTATGCGCAGGTGACGATGGGGGACCATGACCAATCCACGACAATGAGTACAGCAACTCAAGGCGCTGGATGCTTGCTATATTTCGTAGGGATCTTTCCTAATATGTTGTATATACTTGTTTAGGACCTTCTTCTCAAGTTTGCCAAGATCTACTGATTTCTAGGATTCTTTGCGAGTTATAAAAGGTAAGGATGGTTATTTCCTTAATTACATAGATAGCATGAATCTAGTTTCTATATTTGAATATCATTAATATGTTTCTTAAATTAGATTCTACAATGATATACTACTGTTGCATAACTTTGATTACGGTAGCATTACTTATTCATATTGAATTGATTCATGTATGATTTACTTACCAATGTTATACAAATGATTGTAAATATTGATTTCTTTCCATATATGGAGTTACCATATATGTGATGATATGAATTGATGCATGTGTATGCTTACGTATGGTTTGGAAAGGAGAGGTGTCCTTTTGACATTTCTGTCCTTGGACTACTACGGGAATATTATGGGATGTTTCGGAGATGCCCTCGGACACCTTCTAAACCGTTGGATGACATATATAGGATTGTCTAGTAGTGTTTGGCTAGGATGTCTGTTATGTCAGACCCTAATCGGAGGGGTATTGAGACCGAACGACCCGTGGTAGCAATGGGGATTCATGGGCGCTCAAGACCGGTAACCAACCCGTGAGAGGACAGGAATCACATTGTGGGGGCCATTTATTGGTAGGGTTGCATATGGTTAGACTTGGGCTCACGGGCGCTTAAGACCGGTAACCAACCCGTGAGAGGACGTGAGAGCTTCCCGTTTACCATATGTGGATGATCAATAGGGTTGATGAGTCCGTAGTCCGAGTTGGTTGGTGCCATAGGATACGCCGACTCTAGTGTGAAGGATACCGGAAAGGATCGTCGGGACGAGGAATGGAAGTATCCGGATCGACTTGATGTAACCAAGTAGAAGACTTGCATTTGGCTAGGTATTACCCGACATGCGCAAGACTTATACCAAATGGTTGTGAGAGAGTGTGTTGACTTAACCCCCGCCAAGGTTTGTCCCGAGGGATGAAGGACCCATTACCAATCGGTGCCCGAGATATCTTAAATGGTTGGAGGGAATCCAAGATATCTTAAATGGTTGAGGATGTGAGTGGACTTTCCTAAAGAAGTACGGTGCTATGACTTAAAGCATGTCTGCCAATAGAGACCAGCATACATAGAGTTAGAATCATTCATCCATTGTTTGTCTCATATCATATTGCATTTATGTTTGTTCGGAACTGCCATTTATGTTATTATGGATTTTAAGCTTCCCGAGTTTCTTGAAACTATTCCTTTATTGTACAATGTTGTTAGACTATCCTGCAGTACGGAATACTATGACGGTCCCTATGAAGAAGCGCAAGGCGAAGAGGCATATCTCCCGGAAGGTGATTGCGGTTACCACAATTACTCAAGATCCCACGGGTGGTTATGCTCCGTACGATGCTTAGTCCGACCATTGTGTGGAAGCGCCGTGCTATTTATGAGATCTACACCTACAAGGATGTCGTCTACAAAGTGGAGAACAATTTAGTTACCCAATGTACTTGCTACTGGGATTAGCTTTTATCTAGTTTATTCTTTCAAGCTACTTTCCACGGATGAAAGTGGGATTTTTGCTCACTACTATCCGGACACCGATTATATCATTATCCGTTCGTTTATGATTCATTCTTTCATTATTGGATCTATGATTTATCTTCCGCACTCTTGTTATGGTTGTTCATGATTATGTTATTGTTTATGTGGGAGGTTGATCACTCGATACCTGATCTTCGGGCTGTGGATCACACTCTCGGGTATGCCAGATAGGGTACCGGCTGGGAGGGCGTGACAAAGACGACCCACTCTCATTAGCACTTCCATATCACAATGGAAATGCTCTGTGAGGACCCTCCATCCAAAAGTCATTCGAGAATCAGTCAAGTAAAGACTAAGGCAAAGAAGAAATGTGAAGTACCAAGAAATGGAACAAACCTGATGGAAGAGTTCACCAACTCTTCATCGGGCATGGAGTCCAAGACCTCCCGATCACCTGGAGCCCAAGCATTGACTGCCCAATAAATGGCCAGGTCCCGAGGCTTCAGCTTCCAGTTGGGGATGTAGACCCCATCTTGACTGATTTTGCTTCTCTTGGAAGCGGTGTCGTCAACCAACTCCCATTTCCTCCGAACGAGAGCGGTGTCATCCTGAGTGGACTTAGCAACATCCACTGGCTGCCTCCCCTTGGTAGAAGGATCTTGCCTTGCTTTCAGAAGCCCCTTCAGGGTAGAAGCGAAAACCCCCTTCAGAGCAGGGGAACCTTCGGGAACTCTGTCCTTTCCCTTGGTTCGGGGTACTCTATCTTCTACAGCTTCAAAACTTTGTTTGGCCAAAGCCTTCATTGCGAGCTAGGTTGAATCGGGGAGGCACTGCAAAAACAAAAGAAATGTTAGAATTATAGAAACAAGAAAAAGTAAGTAACAGGATTTGGGCGCTCACCTTGGGTTAAACTCCAGTACCGAAGGACCCCTCATACTCCATGGCATATCTATTGGATTTCTTGACGCGACCGAATAGCTTTGATGGCCTGAATCGCCTCATCTTCGGTTGCAGATAGAGGAAGAGGATGATTAAGCTGAGTATAGGAGTTCAAGCGACTCCAAGAGATCGGGAAGTTGAGCTCAGATTAGGGAGCATGGCAGAATAGATACCGATGGCGCCATCCCATATGATTTGAAGGGCAGGTACCTTCGGCAAGAATTCCACCTTGCCAGCCTAACTCACCCTTACTGTGTTTGGAGAAAAACACCCAACCGAGAGGGTTAGACTTGCTCAGAAAGTAAAATTGAGAAAATAGGGCGAGAGAAGGGGTTATGTGGAGATCGATACAGAGCCCGATGAAACCAATAATGTGCCTCCAACTGTTTGGGAAGAGCATTCCTGGGTAGAGTTTAGCAAAAAGGAAGGAATAAAATGGGAGCCGAACTCCACTCCTAAAGGTGTCAACATAAATCGAGAACTCTCCGGGAGGATTGGAATTCACCCTTTCGTTAGGGTTTGGGACTCGAAGAGTATAAAAAAGAGGAAGAGAAAACTCTGGAGAGAGTTCGTTAACTTCGGTTGGACAAACTTGAGACACATAGAAAGAAGGACTGGTGGAGGGCCTTTTGGAGGGTCGGGAACTCCCGACCATTGATTGTTTGGGAGCCTTCCTTTTCTTTGAAGAAGCTCCCCAAACCCCAGCCATATCATCGGGAGGATTCCTAAGGTTTATAGGAGCTTAACGCAACCAGCAATCGGTGATCCTCTCATCCCGATCGCCTGACAACTCTACAAAAACTAAAGGACTTGTGATTCAGAGGTTGATGCTTGAAAGGTTGGAAAGCTTGAATCATAGGAACAGAGGTTGGAAAGCTTGAATCGTAGGAATAGAGGTTGGAAATCTTTAGAGCAAAAGCAGAGTTTCGCCAGCCAAAAACAATTTGCAGAGAAGTGGAGAATGAGAATGAAGATGAAGTAATTTTATAGGCTCAAGGGTAAGAATGGACGAAAGAGATAAAACTCGATCAACGAACAAGATTGAGTGATAGTTCGAGTAGAATTAATCAACAAACCAGATTCAAGATCATCAACACGGCTCTCGATCGCTGACAGTTTGAACGACAGGGTAATGATGGCTGCGCTTCCCAAAGACTATGTGGCATACGCCGCGCAAATAAGGAGGAGTTCAGGCAGTTCGACGGCACACCGCTGGATAGAAGTGTCAGAAGCAATAAATGTGATTTTATCCAAAATGAAAAGACGTTTCAGCTTCATTAGCGATCGGGGCAGAGAAAGCCAAGCCAAGTGTTCGATCTGTAGACTCCTCCCGATCACTCGGCTTGGGGGCAAATGATACGAGAAAATGAAACCGAACCCGATTGAACCAGGTTCGAGTCTTAAACCCCGGTTGAACCATTATCGAGACCAATCTTGACCAGGTCTTAGTGATCGTGCATGGAAAAACAATTTGACGGCTATAAGGCCTAAATGTGATCCCGAATATTGCGAGATACGTGATCGAGTCACAATAGGAAACTACCACTGATATGGAGTGGAGATCGTGCCAAGGTTGGTAACTACCCATAACTCCGAATATCAAGGGTAAAATCCCTAAAGATCCAATGACGATCAAGAGAGGATGCAAACAAATTTAACGGTTGGGATTTGAAGGTAAAAACTCTATAAACCCTAACCTACGTACAGAGGAGGTATCTGAATCATTTCCTCTACAATCATATTCAATTTTGGCTCTGCAACTAGCTAGAGTCTTTGTGATTAGTTCTAAGACTTACTTAGCCTTTGGAGGTGGCCTAACCCGACCCCATGGTCGGGTTACATCTAACCTTATTTTGCAGGTTTTCATCCTCAGGGATTCAAGAGGTGAGCAGATTTTGGACGCATTAGCCACCATCCCATCTATTTATGTCCATATTAGAATGCGGACACCGATACATGCACGAAAGAATGAAAACCATATTTTGATATCAACGAACAAGCTTTCCTTCGTGGGATAATTTTACGCGTTGATGAGGGAGAGACTATCTCAGTTTTTAATTTTTTATATTTTTGGTACAAAGGGGCTTTATTAGCTAGGGGATGGGGATATTAGTATGCCTTCGTAAGATTCGAACCCATGACCTCTTAGTGATTTCCAACCACTAGAAGTCTAGGACATATATGCGTTGGCCAGTTTTTTATTTTTACACAAACAATCTGATACCCTTCCTAAGCGTACTCCTTTTGTTTCTTCAGCGGAGAAACCAGCAGGGAAAATCTCAGTTTTTTAATTTTACACAAACAATCTGATACCCTTCCTAAGCGTATTCCTTTTGTTTCTTCAGAGGAGAAACCAGCAGGGAAAGAGGAACTAAGAATTTGTCCCATATCGGAACAAGAAGCAACTTCGTGCTCCGAGGACCTTATTTAACAAGCACTTGAATTCTTTGTCAAATCACGCAGCCGCGCGGTGAGCACAGAGCGAACTATTCTTTCGCCTTTTACTAAAGAATACCGTGTGCTCGCCGCAAAAAGCGGCATACGCCAATTTTTGCCGAGTTTCTCTTTACCAGAGAACCTCACCAATACACTAGTTTTCAAGATCAAATTAAAACAAAGCACTCTCTATGAGAACGAGCTGAATATGCCCCGACTTGATCTCGGGCTACATCTTCGTTTTTGGGGAGGATTGATTGGCTTGGCGGGCTACCGAGGGTTTTTTGCATAAAGAAAATATGGTCTAATTGTAGTAGTGGCTGTAACTTCGGGAAGGCGGGTGCGAATTCTCAAGATACCAATTTATTTTCTAGAGCTCTCGAGGTATCAGCAGCTGAGGTCTAATTTGCAGGTAACGCGCAATGAAAACAGACTTTACTGGTAGAATCTATATGCAACGATTCTGCCGCTGCTGTCACATGTGGTTTCCGTTTTCAACTGTTGTGGAATCTCTGTTAAATCTTCTTAACTTTCCTTGAGCTTTCCCGTTTGACACTGTTTACCAAATCAGTGCTGGTTTTTACCAGTCAGATCATTTTTTTCTTGTCCAATTAACAAATTTTGTATTAACCTCTGCTTTTTCCCTTCTTTTGTTTCTCTTGTTTGGGGTTTTGCAGTTGTTTTCAATATTAAAAGGTGACTCAAATTTCAGTAAAAGAAAGTATTTTAGTTCCAGAAAAGTACCCTTTCTATGGCTTAATTTTCTGTCAGATCTAAGATGCTGTGTTATCACCAAATTGCACATTTTCTAAATGTCTATGGTGCTTAATTACTGTGCTTTGCTTCAATGTATTTATAATCACCAGTGGTTATTACCAAATTGCAAAACACCCTTGAATGTGTCAATGTTGCTTACTTTGCTTCTGTGTATCGTTTGGCTTCTCCACCCAAACGCTAAACTCTCTGTTATCCATTGCTAGGGCCATGGTTTGCTTTGGATAGGTAGCTTATTCATAAACCACATGCACTTAAAGTTGTATTATTGTCTCTCCAAACTGGTTGCTGTCCCTTTGCTAGAGTCAAATCCCCATGGTTGCAATTTTCTCTCTTCCAAGCTGTAGATGCATGCATCAGAATCCTTCGTAGGAGGACCAGTATTCTCATTCACTCTTCCATTGTACCATTGTGACTATCCGAGTGATGTCAATCACCACTTTTCTTCAGGGGCTTAACACTACACCTTGACTCCAGCTTCAACTACTGTGGAAGCTCAACTCTCCACCTTGTTACCCATAATGGAATGTGTATATATGGTTAGTCAGTGAGTTTCAATACTCAATCAGCACAACACATTTTCCTTGAAAAAAGGATGGATTCAGTTCGGTTCTTGGACTGAGATTCTTTTAGCTACTGATCTGTGAAGCAGAATATGCATTTTCTTTTTTCCAGATAGAAATTTGTGCCATCCTTATTAGACCCATTACTTTATTTGGCTTCAATTACTACTTTAAGCTGTAGGGTTTCTCATGATAGAATTCTGTTTGTGTCTGAATTGTGATGTTCTTACATGCTGACAACTTTGGGACCATAAACCTTGTTGAAGAAAGCATGCTGGAGAACTGGTGTGATGATACCTATTCTCATTTGTTTCATTTCATCAATAGAGATTCAGTGGATACTAATTAATGCAGCTTACAACCTCTCTAAATTTATTGGGATGTAACATTGACAGGAAGACTACAACAGGGAACTTTATCAGGTTTAGCCGTATAACAAAGCTCTTCGAGTATCTTCATTGTTTACACATTTAAGTATGGATCTCACATTCCAGCAAGTGATGATATTATATACATTTATAACAATGAAGCTATGGATTATATTTTTCCTGCAGAGGTGCTCATATGAGTGTAGCTACTCTGTTTTCTGCTGATAATCATAGCCTCTGTTAGGAATTAATGGAGTTAACCTCAAAGATTGGTTCTAAGTCAGCTAAGAATTATTCAATCGAGGAAAAAAAAAATAAAAAGAGTTAGCAATGAATTTCATGTCATACGTGCAGGGAACTTTATCAGGTTTAGATGTGACCAATCCAAAACGATGGAAACAATACCCAAGTAGTTTCACCAAAAAAAAAAAAAAACACCCAAGTAGTGCTTCAGTATCCATGAATTTAATATTTTACAGTGTAGAAAACAAAATAAAAGACAACCCATTTGCAAAAGAATATGAAAAGACAATCAAAAAACACACATAAATTCAGAAGAACCAAGCCACGAGTGAAACTATAGCTGCAACAGTGGCTGGTGCTGACAGGGCAACTCCAACACTCTCCATGGCTGGTGAAGGTGCAATTCTTTCAAAATCTTGTACTGCAGTTGTGCCTCCGATGAGACCCATCAAAACCAAAATGCAGGTGCAGGTGGTGAAGACAATGGCCAACCTGAAGTTCTCCATATCTTGATAAAACCTGGAATTCTTAGAAGGGAAGAACTGGATATATGCCTAAAGAACAAGTGCTCTATAGAAGTGGTTTTGAATTCTCAGAAGAGGAATGGGGAGGTTCTAAGCTTTTAGAAGAGAGTTTGTGGAGAAAAGGGGAATTTGTCAGTTCTTTGAAGGTGGCTTAGCAACAAAAATAATCATTCAAGAAGGTGGCCTGTCAAATTGTGTTTTACACTTCTCTGGCTTTAATTGCCATCTCCTAACAGGCTGGACCAAGAATATAAACAACTCAAGCAAAGTTATTGGACTCTATACATCTGTCCCTTATCACTTCTGTAGTGATTCAGAGATTTTGCAGATTTCAAGGTGCCACTGATTTGATGCTATTATTCAGTAGTTACCAATGATTTGTTCATATTATATATTTGATTGATATTTCCAGGTAATCTCTACTGTTACTAAATTATAGGTGCCAGTGCTAATCAGTTAGCTGAATCGATTATCTTGCAAACATGGCTATTGGTTTTGGGAGATCACACCTTTCAAGGTACATGGGACCCGATGTTCCTTTATGGCAGCTCTAAATTCATATGTACCCCATGTAGATCTCAAGTCTTACAAACTTGTTAGCTAAGGCTTTAACAAAAGTAAATAAAATGGAACAAATTACATGTTTACCTTTTTGTTTGTGGATTATTATGTTTACACCTTGAGAAAAAGTCAAGATTTTATTAAAAAAAAAAAAAAAAGAAAGAAGAAGAAGAAGAAGAAGAAGAAGAAGAAGAAGAAGAAGAAGAAGAAGAAAAGAAAAGCTCAAGAAAATATAACCGTAATAGTTTATAAAGTCAATGGTGTGCTTGTGTGTCCCTTTGAAGACTCTCATTACCTAATTTTACTTCTTGGAACGGTCAGGCTGGGTTGGCATATTGTTTGGCTGACATTATTGTTTCGAAAATTGGTTTTATATCGTGGATTTATGTCAATATGAGCTCGCATCGATATTGTAAATCGTATTGTAGGCACTGATGCTGTTGGTGATTAGTAATATGGTATTAAAAAAATCAAGTCTTATTATCAACAATATAGTATCTGGAGAGTACAACAGTTCAGAATTGAACCACAGCTCAATTATTATTTGATGATGTCGCTGCTTTAATTCTTGAAAAAAAAAGTGACGAAAAGGCAGAGAAGATAGACAGGCAAACTCACAACAAGCAGAAGTTCTGTCTATGACTCAAGGAAAGTCGATGGAATGTGATTCCGGCGGGAGTCACAATCAAGGGATGTTAAAATCCAAGGGTAAGAAGAATTTCAAGTGCTACAATTGTGGCAGAAGGGGATACTTAAAAAATGAGTGTCGATTCAAAAAGGGTGTAAATAAAGCAGAGACGTCTCAATGGTGCATTGCTGAAGGAGATATTATTTATAGCGAATTAGCAATGGCAGCCAAGGATAGATTGGAGCATACTGATGCTTGGATCTTGGATTCGGGAGCAACATGGCACATGAACTCTCGCAAAGATTGGTTTCAAACTTATGAACCTATCTATACAGGGTCTGTGTACATGGGAAATGATCATGCCTTGGAGATTGCTGGAGTTGGCACCATCAAATTGAAAATGTACGATGGTATGGTACGCACTATTCAAAATGTGCAGCATGTGAAGGGCTTAAAGAAGAACCTATTGTCTTTGGGACAATTAGATGAAATTGGGTGCAAGACACGCATCCAAAATGGAATGATGATGATCGTCAAAGGAGCGCTAGTTGTAATGAAGGCTGAAAGAAGCGCTCCAAATTTGTACAAACTAATGGGAGAAACGAGTCTGGAGGCAGAAGCATCAGTTGCATCAACCGGTACTGCGGAAGAGATGACAAAAGTGTGGCATAAAAAATTGGCCCACATGTCAAAGCAATGGTTGAAGGTTCTCGTAGAACAGAAATTACTTCCGGGTCTCACAAATGTTTCATTACCCTTTTGTGAGCACTGTGTTACAAGTAAGCAGCATAGATTGAAGTTCAATGCATCTAATTCCAGGAGTAAAAGTATTCTGGAATTAGTTCACTTTAATGTATGGCAAGCACCAGTTACATCTCTGGGAGGAGCAAGGTACTATGTATCTTTCATTGATGATTATTCTAGAAGATGTTGGGTGTTTCCTATCAAGAAGAAGTCATATGTGTTTTCAGTTTTCAAAACATTCAAAGCCAAGTTGAACAAGAAACTGAGAAGAAAATCAAGTGCCTTAGGACGGACAATGGCGGTGAATATACAGGGGATGACTTCTTTGAGTTTTGTACTCAAGAAGGCATCAAGAGACAATTCACGGTGGCTTACACTCCTCAACAGAATGGAGTAGTGGAGCGGTTGAATAGAACTCTGCTCGAAAGAACGAGAGCCATGTTAAGAACTGCAAGTATGGCTAAGTCCTTTTGGGCAGGAGCCGTAAACACTGCTTGCTATGTGATTAATCGATCACCAATAAGATCGATTGATCTGAAAACACCGATGGAGATGTGGACTGGCAAGCCAGTTGATTATTCACGCTTGCACACAATTGGGAGTCCTGTGTACATGATGTATCATCCCCAAGAATTTTCAAAGTTGGATCCAAAATCCAGAAAATGCAAATTTTTGGGATATCTTGATGGAGTCAAGGGGTATCGACTGTGGGATCCCACTACCCACAAGGTCGTCATCAGCAAAGATGTCATTTTTGCAAAAGATAAGCTGCAAAAGGAAGATAAGAGTAGCATTTCAATAGAAATTTCGGAGAGTACAACAGTTCAGGAGGAAGAGAAGTCTAATCCAGAAAATTCTTTTGAAGCAGAATCAGAAAATGAGGAACAAGTACCAGTTGAGTCTACAACTGTAGAAGTTCGACGATCACCTCGTGAAAGACATACACCAACCTGGCAGTCTGATTATATTATGGAGAGCAACGTTGCATACTGTCTTCTAACAGAAGATGGGGAGCCATCAACATTCAAAGAAGCGATTGATAGCTCAGAAGCGTCATTTTGGATGGCAGCTATGCAGGAAGAACTAGAAGCTCTTCATAAGAATAAGACGTGAGAGCTTGTACCTTTACCGCACGAAAGGAAGCCCATTGGTAACAAATGGGTTTACAAGATCAAACGAAACAGTGATGATCAAGTAGAGCGGTATCGTGCAAGAATGGTGATCAAAGGATATGTTCAGAAAGAAGGTGTTGATTTCACAGAAATCTTTTCTCCAGTGGTTCGACTTACTACTGTCTGGATAGTTCTGGCACTTTTCTGGTTCTTGAAAACCTTTTGGTTAGAGCATATAGATTTCTTCTTCAAGATCTCCATGAAGAAATGCAGTTTTTACATCTAATTGCTCAAGATGTAGATCAAACGTAGCACAAAGTGCCAGAACTATCCGGACAGTAGTAAGTCGAACCACTGGAGAAAAGATTTCTGTGAAATCGACACCTTCTTTCTGAGCATTCCTTTGATCACCATTCTTGCACGATACCGCTTTACTTGATCATCACTGTTTCGTTTGATCTTGTAAACCCATTTTTTACCAATGGGCTTCCTTCCGTGCGGTAAAGGTACAAGCTCCCACGTCTTATTCTTATGAAGAGCTTCTAGTTCTTCCTGCATAGCTGCCATCCAAAGTGATGCTTCTGAGCTATCAATCGCTTTTCTGAATGTTGATGGCTCCCCATCTTCTGTTAGAAGACAGTATGCAACGTTGCTCTCCATAATATAATCAGACTGCCAAATTAGTGTATGTCTTTCACGAGGTGACCGTTGAACTTCTACAGTTGTAGACTCAACTGGTACTTGTTCCTCATTTTCTGATTTTGCTCCAGAAGAATTTTCTGGATTGGACTTCTCTTCCTCCTGAATTGTTGTACTCTCCGGAATTTCTATTGAAATGCTACTCACATCTTCCTTCTGCAGCTTATCTTCTGCAAAAAGGACATCTCTGCTAATGACGACCTTGTGGGCAGTGGGATCCCACAGTCGATACCCCTTGACTCCATTAACAGATCCCAAGAATCTGCATTTTCTGGATTTTGGATCCAACTTCGAAATTTCTTAGGGATGATACATCACGTACACAGGACTCCCAAATGTGTGCAGGCGTGAATAATCAACTGGCTTGCCAGTCCACATCTCCATCAGTGTCTTCAGATCAATCGATCTTGTTGGCGATCAGTGAATCACGTAGCAGGCAATGTTTACGGCTTCTGCCCAAAAGGACTTAGCCATACTTGCAATTCTTAACATGGCTCTCGTTCTTTCGAGTAGAGTTCTATTCAAACCGCTCCACTACTCCATTTTGTTGAGGAGTGTAAGCCACCGTGAGTTGTCTCTTGATGCCTTCTTGATTACAAAACTCAAAGAAGTCAATCCCCTGTATATTCACCGCCACTGTCCGTCCGAGGCACTTGATTTTCTTCTCAGTTTCTCGTTCAACTTGCGCTTTGAATGTTTTGAAAACTGAAAACACATCTGACTTCTTCTTGATAGGAAACACCCAACATCTTCCAGAATAATCATCAATGAAAGATACAGTACCTTGCTCCTCCCAGAGATGTAACCGGTGCTTGCCATACATCAAAGTGAACTAATTCCAGAATACTTTTACTCCTAGAATCAGATGCATTGAACTTCAATCTATGCTGTTTACTTGTAACACAGTGCTCACAAAAGGGTAATGAAACCTTTGTGAGACCCGGTAGTAATTTCTGTTCTACGAGAACCTTCAACCCTTTCTCTGACATGTGGGCCAATTTTTTATGCCACACTTTTGTCATCTCTTCCGCAGTACCGGTTGATGCAACTGATGCTTCTGCCTCCAGACTCGTTTCTTCCATTAGTTTGTACAAATTTACAGCGCTTCTTTCAGCCTTCATTACAACTAGCTCTCCTTTGATGATCCTCATCATTCCATTTTGGATGTGTATCTTGCACCCAATTTCATCTAATTGTCCCAAAAACAATAGATTCTTTTTTAAGCCCTTCACATGCCGCACATTTTGAATAGTGCGTACCATACCATCATACATCTTCAACTTAATGGTGCCAAGTCCAGCAATCTCCAAGGCATGATCATTTCCCATGTACACAGACCCTGTAGAGATAGGTTCATAAGTGTGAAACCAATCTCTGCGAGAGGTCATGTGCCATGTTGCTCCCGAATCCAAGATCCAAGCATCAGTATACTCCAATCGATCCTTGGCTACCGTTGCTGATTCGCTGTAAAGATTATCTCCTTCAGCAATGCACCCTTGAGATGTCTCTGCCTTATCTATAATTTGATGAGGTGATGTGATTTTGGCTTCATACAATTTGATGAGGTGATCACAAACCTCCTTAGCAGTTTTCTTCTCTTCTATGCCCGCTAAAATATCATCAGATAATGCTAAATGCAAATTGGAAAGGGCCATCGCATATATTCTGTTCCACTTTTCGTTATCTGTGAACTCCACCGGCCGACACTGATGGCTTCCAGGCAGTTATCTTTTATCAATAATGCCTTCATCTTCATTTTCCATAATGAGAATTTCGTGCCGTCAAACTTGCCAATGTCGATCTTTGCTACCATTGCTTCTATCACGAACTATTGTTGGCTGCAGAATAACTCCCACTATTTCACGTGAAACTTGTCTTCTCAGGTTATCTTCAACTGGTCTATGGTTGATCCAAAATGCACCAGGAAAATTTCCAGGAAAGACTGAAGGGACACAAGCGGTCCGTTTAAATACCAGACTCCTTAGACAAAATTTTCCTAGACTTGCACTTAATCACCCAATACACCTTTCTAGGATACCCGAAAAGAAACACGTGAAATTGCGACTTTTACAGCACCTCCGTAGGATGAAAGACAATATCTTACTTATTTTTCTGATGTGAAGGATCTACCTAAGTGGCAATCACTGAGCATACTATAAGTAGATACTCACACCCTAAACCAAACAAATAGACCCCTAAGGAATTTTCCTTTTCTAATATGGAAGATCAGACTATGTTGCAACCACAGAGCATACTTCGGAAAAACCTCGCTCTGGTACCACTGTTAATTGTATAATCAGGGAAAAATATGTAAAATCTAGAAAGAACAAGAAGAGATAACGTGGTTCGGCCAGAGGCCTACGTCCACGGGAGAAAGAAGGCTGCTTTAGTTTTCATTAATTCTAGGGTTTTACAATGATTCACAATTTATAGGTTTATTTCCACCACCTTACCCTCTCTACCTAGGTACGGGTTATGATCCGACCCAATACAATTTAACACTCCCCCTCAAGTTGGAGCATGGACATCATGAATGCTCAACTTGCTAAGAAGAAAATGATATTGTTCTTGACTCAAAGCTTTAGTAAAAATATCTGCCATTTGATGCTTAGAAGAAACATAAATTGTTTGAATTTGTCAAGTCTGAAGTTTTTCACGAATCACATGACAATCGATCTCAATATGCTTTGTTCGCTAATGGAAGACTGGATTTGCAGCAATACGTATAACCGCTTTATTGTCACAAAATAGATCCATAGGTTCTGGATGCAAAATTCCTAAATCCTTAAGTAAATAGCGCAGCCAAGTCAGTTCACAAGTTGTCGTGGCCATAGATCTGTATTCCGCTTCAGCAGAAGATCGAGAAACAGTTGACTGCTTTTTACTCTTCCAAGAGATAGGACTTGATCCAATGAAAACACAATAGCTAGTAGTAGAACGACGAGAAGTGTGTTAAATTGTATTGGGTCGGGTCATAACCCATACCCAGGTAGAGAGGGTAAGGCGGTGGAAATAAACCTATAAATTGTGAATCATTGTAAAACCCTAGAATTAATGAAAACTAAAGCAGCCTTCTTTCTCACGTGGACGTAGGCCTCTGGCCGAACCACGTTATCTCCTCTTATTCTTTCTAGATCTTACATATTTTTCCTTGATTATACAACTAACATGGTATCAGTTAAGGTTCTTGATCCATCTTCATCGGTGCTGCAATTTTATTTTTTCTCTCTCTGGTTTCATTAGAGACGGCGACGACGTCGTTGGTGAAGCCGTCCAACTCTTTTGTGCATTGGTATTGTGATTCCAAAGCCCTTCTTGGTGATCCGCAAAGCATATAAAGACAACACAGCAGGTTTTTTATTTTATTCGATTAGCACCCATCTCTTGTTGCTGATTTTCTACCCAACATAGAAATACAAAACAAAGGTTTCGATTTCTTACACCAGCATATACAGCCAAAAGAGAGGATTCAATTTGATTTGAGTGGCAACCCTATTGCACGATTTGTCTTATATACAGGTTCTTGCTCGCCACCATACACTTACTACTTTGAAGTCAAATAAGTTGGTTTTTTCGGGTGAAAACGACCGCCAATTGGTCACAATTGAGAGGATTTTCCAGGTAGAATCGTAGAACTTCAATTCTGCAGTTCTTTTATTCATTCGATTGGAAGCCATCTCTTATTGCTGCTTTATTGCATAGCATATACAGCCACACACACAAAAAAAAAAGAGGATTATCTTTAATTTGATTGGCAATCATCTTAGTGCTCGGTTTGTTTTTTTTTTAAGTTTTTGGTTGCCAAAGATGGCTGCCCCATTGGATGCTTCAACATGTACCGTTGAATCTGGTGGATATCATTCACCTTATTATATTCATCCATCTGACAATCCAGGTATCACTTTGGTCACTCAAGTTCTCACTGGGGATAATTATCATACTTGGCGACGGGTTGTGTGGATAGCTCTCTCTGCCAAGAATAAAGTTGGTTTCATTACTAGCACCTTATCTAAACCTTCATCCCCACCTTCCGCAGTTGATGCTTGGATTAGATGCAATGACATGGTCTTATCTTGGTTACTTAATGTTATTTCTCCAGAGATCTTATCTTCAGTGGCTTTTATTGATACAGCCTATGATCTTTGGAATGATTTGGCAGAGCGTTTTACTGAAGGGAATGCCACCCGCATATGTCACTTGAAACAGACCATTAGTAACCACACTCAAGGTCAATCTTCCGTTTCCATTTACTTTAATAAATTGAAAGCTCTTTGGGATGAGTTGGCTTCACTTTCCATCATTCCACAATGCTCTTGTGGGGCCTTAAGGGAATTGACAACATTACAGCACGCAGAGAAGGTATTTCAATTATTGATGAGCCTTAATGATAGCTACTCTATTATTAGCAGTCAGATTTTGGCCATTGAACCTCTTCAAAATATCAATAAAGTATTTTCTATGGTTATTCAAGAAGAGCGTCAACGAGAATTGTGGATTACTCATTCTGTACCTACTCATCTTGATGTTGCTGCCCTTACCGCTACTCGCAATAATTCTAGCCGTGCGAGTCGTTCTTCTGGCACTTATCGATCAAGACCTAAATGTGATCATTGGGGACGTGAAGGGCACTTGAAGGCTCGTTGTTATAAACTTCATGGTTTTCCTCCTAAAGTGCCAGATTTAAATTCATCCTCATCCAGTGTTGCAACTTCTACAGTGGCTCCTAGCTCTAGCCCATCTCTCACAACTGAACAATACCAGCAATTTATGCAATTTGTCAATACTGGAAGCCCTTAACCTTCTGCCAATTTGTCTAGTGAGTCTATTTGTTGTTCCTCCATTTCTTCATCTCATTGGATCATTGATACAGGTGCTACCAATCATATAACACACTCTTTGCATCTTTTAAATAATGTTTTACCTTATGATCATTCTAGACCTATTCGTTTACCTAATGGTACATCTGTCCCAGTGACTCACAAAGGGACTGCTCACTTATCTTCTTCTATTCACCTTCATGAAGTACTTTATGTTCTTGATTTTCATTATAATTTATTGTCTATCAGTCAACTCACTAAATCTCTACATTGTGCTATTATTTTCTTTCCTGATTTTTGTGTTTTTCATGACCTCACCACGAAACGGGTGGTTGGGATTGGTGAAAAGCATGGTGGTCTCTTCTTTTATCTTGCTCATTATCATTTTGCTTCATTTGTTTCACAACCTTCACAAAATTTTGACATGTGGCATTGGTGCTTAGGGCATCCTTCTCATTTTCCTCACAATTTTTATCTCAAATTGTTTCTGATGTTACCATTTCACCTCGACATTGTGATATTTGTCCTCTTGCTAAACAATCACGTTTACCTTTTCCAATGCATGTTGAACGGAGTACTTGTCCTTGTTCACTTTTACATTGTGACATATGGGGTGATTTTTCTATTACTTCTTTTTCTGGTGCTCATTACTTTCTTACCATTGTTGATGATTATTCTCGATGTACTTGGGTTTTTCTTATGCGTCACAAGTCTAAAACTCAATGTCTTTTTAAAAATTTCATTGCCATGGTAAAAACACAATTTAATTACCTTGTCAAGAAAATTCGTAGTGATAATGGTCTTGAATTTCTCTCTCTCTCTTCTTACTTTAATGAGTTGGGCATAATTCATAAACGTAGTTGTGTTGCTACTCCTCAACAAAATGGAGTTGTTGAACGCAAACATCGCTATATCCTTCAGGTTGCTCGAGTTTTACGTTTTCAAGCACATCTACCTTTAGCTTTTTGGGAGGAATGTGTTCAGACTGCAGTTTATCTCATTAATTGTCTCCCTACCCCTTTGTTAAAAGGGAAAACCCCAAATGAGCTTGTGACTGGTGTTTCACCTAAGTATTCTCATCTTCGTGTTTTACGTTGTTTATGTTATGCTAAGAATTTAACTCCTTATCAATCAAAGTTTTCTCCACGTGCTATTATAGGCATTTTTGTTGGGTATCCATATGGGCAAAAGGAATATCGTATTTATAATCCTATCACTCGTAAGATATTCACTAGTAGGGATGTCATATTTCATGAGACGATATTTCCATACCAACATGTAAGCTTCCCTCAATCTGTTCCTTCTCCCCACTCCTCTTCTCCACCTGTCCTTCCTTGTCTTGCAATGATCCAGTATCCCCTCCTCCTCCTACCCCACCCCCCTCTTTACTATAATCACACTCTGATGATCCTAGCGTCCCTCTTCATCATAGTGTACTTGTCCTACTCGCCCTCCTCCTCACCTCCATGACTATCAGTGCAATGTTGCTTCTCTTCCTTCTTGCCCTTATCCTCTCAATAATTACCTCTCGTATTCGGCTTTTTCCCCTACTCACCGTGCTTTCCTTTCTAGTATATCTACTGATTTTGAACCTCGTTCCTTTGTTGAGGCTTCCCACAATCCCAAATGGTGTGCTGCAATGGCTGATGAGATTAAGGCTCTTGAGCTAAACCATACTTGGAGCTTGCAACCTCTTCCCCCTGGCAAGGTCGCTATCCAGTGTAAATGGGTATACAAAATTAAATATCGAGCTGATGGTTCTATTGAACGCTACATGAAAAATTCTGCAGAAACATGTCTTGGTCGATACTTGTTGGTCAATACCATCGACCCAATGTATCGACCAACAGTGTTACGGAATTCGAATTAAAGATTCTGTGGAATATTCCCTACTCTATTTATTCCATCCTCGTGTTTTGAACCCTATTCTAATCATTGAGGCACCTGAGAACGTGGATGAGACTCCCAAGAACTCCTCCTTGGTAATGGTGAAGCATCTTCCCCACTAATCATTGCCAACCACTCACTTCCACTCTCTTACTCTACTCTCAAGGTATGACTCTCTCTCCTAGTCTCTTTCTCACTCATCTTTACTTGCCTTTTTACTGTTTGGACCATGGCCAAGGTGCTGCAACCTTGCAAACACCTTGCCATGAGTCTTCTTTACCTCATACATTGATGTTTTCCCCAATCTTACTATGATTTACTTACCTCTTGAGCATTAACTATGCATTTCCATGATTTGTTGCTTACCAACTTACTTTATTTACCAAAACTGAGATGAAGCCCATGATTAACCTAATCTATACCTTGCATATGATTTCAATATTGTTCCTAAGTTATTCCCTACCTAATCCACTATGTTTTCCCCCAATTTGTATTAAGTAATAACCAATGCCATGATTTCCAACTCTTGAACTTGATATGCCAATTTGGGGATTTCTAATTTGACCATTGGATGATGTTAATTCTTTGATAATTAAGGTCTCTATAGTGTGCCTAGACTATTCCCCAAGTTTCGTATCGATCCGAGACCCGGAAGACCAAATTTGTGCCAAAACCCAAAAACCCAGCTTGCTGTCCGAGACTCTTTGGGTCGATACTTGTTGGTCGATACCATCGACCCAATGTATCGACCAACAGAGTTGCTGTTAGCAACTTTTGCCTAGTTTTGATTCGTTCGATCTCCGATTATTCTAATTTCTTCTCTAAACCTTCATATATGTTTTTTTTAGGGTTTTAAGACTAATGGGCCACTTGCTTGTGATCTTGGACCATCTTCTTCTCCAACTCAAGGTAAGGATAGTTATCGCTACAATCACTTAAGATGTGAGATTTTGACTTGATATTCCTAACATAGTGAACATAGTCTCTATCTCATGTTCTTACCATTTTAGACTTGCTACATATGTCTTATAACAGTAGCATTGTGTTTACATTAGTTTTATCATAATGCCTTATTATGTCTATCAATTTCAATATATGATGAATTATGTCAATGTTATGAATAGAATGTTTACTATGATGTTGTATCTTGTGAATTGATATGATGGACTTGGGCATGTGATTGCTTAAGTATAACTTGGGATTGAGGAGTACCCTACTGGTGCTTCTGTCCTTGGACATCGGAGGGAATAGTATGGGATGTTCTCCGAAGATGTCCATCGACGTTTTCCCGGGTTATTGGATGACATACATATGAATTGTCTAGTGGTGTTTGGCTAGGATGTCCCTATCATATCAGACATGAATCGGAAGGGCATTGAGACCGAACGACCCGTGGTAGTAGTGTGGATTTGTGGGCGCTCAAGACCGGTAACCACTCCGTGAGAGGACATAAATTACATTGCGGATACCCGAAAGGGGCCATTTATTGGTAGGGTTGCAAATGGCTAGACTTGGGCTCACGGGCACTCAAGACCGGTGAAATGATCTGTGAGGGGACGTGAGAGCTTCCCGTCTACTATTTGTGGATGACCAATAGGGTTGATGAGTCCGGTGAGTAATATCCGTGACTCTAGTGTGAAGGATACCGGAAAGGATCCCGAAAGGGGAGGAATGGACGTATCTGGAACTGACATGATATGACTAAGTAGATGACTTGCATTGGGCTAGGCTATACCTTGACATGCGCCAATACTTAGACCAAATGGTGATGTGAGAGAGTGGTGACCGAAACCCCAACCATTGATTTGTCCGAAAGGGATGCAGAACCTAATTCTCCCCGGTGATGAGTGACTGAGAGTACCTAAAGAAGTATGGTGCTACGGCTTAAAGCATGTCTACCATAGATGACCAGCATACTTAGGGTTAGAATCATATTACATCGTATGTCTCATATCATCTGCATCATTTTATGATTATCATGTGGATTATGTGTTGTGGAATAACTACCTTGCTAAGTTCTTTTGAACTCATTCATTTTTTTTGTTTCAATGTTTTGTTAAACTACTCTACAGGTGATTATTCTGGATGGTATGTTCCCGAGGCAGACCCGGATACCTCATACTACTATCCGGAGGCTAGCTACCGTGAAGACTTCGGTGACGGTACTGAAGAAGATCCTTCGGCGTATTAGGGTTAGCCATTGGATAGTGTGGGAGCAGCCATGTTGGATCTCTATGGTCTTCACTTTTGAAGAGAACTTATTTATTGTGGAGGAGACTTATGCGTAGTTACCCACCCCCTTTCTTTTGTGCCTGTTAAACTTGGAGGAATTGTAATAACTATCGATTTATCCTTATAACTTGAGACTTGTAATTAACTAGTTTTGACCTCACTTTCTGCTTGGTTGAAGGAGTGGATTTTGCCCATTGCCTTTTTAATTATATATGATAAGATATTTATTTCCGCACTCTGATTATCTTTGGTATCTCATTTCCGAATTCTATTATTATCAATTGTTTAGCTTGATATTGATTGTTCATGATTGTATTATCGTCGATGTGGGTGGTGTGGTCCCTGGACTATGGATCTTTGGGGCTATGGATCACATCCGGGTATGCCAAGATAAGGTACCGGCTGGGTGGATGTGACAACAACAACCACTTAAGTGTTCATGGAGATTCCTCAACAAGTTTTCAACATTAAATAGTTGCTCGTAATTTGTTGATCTTTCGACAAAAAGACAACCCTTCGATTGTGGTGATTCAACAAGCACAAAAAGGCTGTTGATGAATCCTTGATAGTATTGTAAAAAAAAAAAAAAAAAAAAAAAAAAAGAAAAGAAAGAAAGAAAGAACAAAAGGAAATGATGAGCATACGGTGGATTCTCTACAAGAGGATAACAATTTAAATCAAGTGTCTTCTCTTCTTTTTTCTTCCCAATCTATATCTATAGTACTTACAGTATTATGTGATGCTAGTTTTATAAAGATTGGTTATGCTTTTCTTTCTCCAAGTGAAAGTCTCTGTGCAGGCTGTTTCGCATAAAAAAACCCGTCTTCTTTGATGGGTGAAGTTTTGTGCCTTTGTGATGCTCTTCAGGATGTAATTCGAAGTGGATATAGACGCATTCAAATTTGTTCTGATAATCAACCAATTATCCATTTCTTAAATGACATCAATTTGATCTTAGATTGGGATGTTAGTTTAATTTATTGGAGAAATTTTTTTTTTTTGGATGAGGTTCATTCAGGCCAGCTTACGCGCACCACCATTACATCCTCAAGGGAGATTTTATACATATATATAATTAATGCCGTCGAACAGTGCGAACCCAAAACCTCCCCTAGGGAAGTTGGGCCTTTAACCGCTTTAGGAGACATTTTAAGGCTATGTGAGGATATTGATGTATGCAATTTTCTTTTTTCTTTTTATTTCAAGAGTGTTTAATGCTTTAGCAGACATCTTGGCTAGAAGGGCCTGAATAGTGTTGAGCTTGACTGTTCAGGTTGTTTCTTTCAGTAGTTTTTTATAAATGCAATTTTATTACCCAAAAAAAAAAAAACAAAAATAAAAAAATAAAAAAATAAAAAATAAAAAATAAAAAATAAAATAGTTGTAGTATGGAGTAATGTTGAAGTGTTAACAGTTAATATAGAAGCGTAACGATTCAACATAATCGGTTAACGGCGACGAAGGTAATAGCTTGAAAGTTGAAACCACTTCGTAAAGCTTGTTTCAAAGACACAAAACTCAAGCCCCACTCACATGGGCCAGATATACTCCTCCAAACAGAGAAGATCCAAAGCAGGTGTTTATTCCAGAGCCAAAATCTACAAGTTTACACAGGAAGACATGAATTCGGTATTGCTAGGGCCCCAAAGGGTGTTTCGAGAAAGGAGAGAGGAGAAAGGAGAGAGGAGAAAGAATAGAAGAGATGCGAAGCTTAGTATAGGATGGTGGACTGAGGTTGTGCTCTTTTAATCCCACATCGATCATCTCAGAAGAAGCGAAGGTAGAAAGAGAATATAAATATGGAACAGGTCTGTAGGGGGAACATACTTACCTGGACGGGGTCAATGGCTGATCAAGAAGGGCCATGGCCTAGGTTGGTGACCTCCATTGCACTTGGGAGGGGTGCCCGCCTAACATCTCCCCAAGTGGGAGAGTGTACGTCATAATTTGTGGCAGAGGGGGTACGCGTTCGCGCGGCCCCTACCAATCCAGTATCAGTCAAAGTTTTCCTAATTTATGTCTCTTTGTGTTGATTTGCAAGGAAATGAACCACGGAGCAGCAATGTTTGGAACTGATGATAAATGATCTTAACAGGAAATTCAATGGTGAATTAGAAGCTCTCCTGATTTACGTACCCTCTGTGTTGATTTGCATCAAGGGTATTGAACCAGCGAAGCAGCAGCAACGTTTGAATTTAAAGGTAAAATAATCCTGGACGAAAATTCAATAGTTTCTTTCTGTTTTTTGCATGGTTAAAGTATGATTCCAAGTTTATTGATAGATGAGATACAGTTTCATTATTATATCTTTGAAAGATATAATGTTGCCACAATCTCCTGTTTCCTGATACTTTTACCCCCAGCCTCTTATTCTATGTGGAAAGACAAACATCTGGTTGCCTTACCTCGTGCATAGAATCCTCTTTGCTCGTACTATAAATCATTCTAAGGGATCCACTGTTTTATGTTGTTTGATTTAGTCCTTATCCACTTTCCAAGAATAGCAATCATTATGGGTAGGCTTTCTTTTTCTTTCATTTGTTTCATATGGATGCGATGAGGATTTTGATGTTCAACCATTTATTTTACATCCTCAGGGTTCAGAAAATTTTTGATCCTTATCAGCGGAGTATAATATGGTTGTCAGCTGCTATAGTTTGTATTTACTACTCTATTGCCCTGGCTACTTTTTGAGTATGCAAGGCTTTTGTTCCATCCACAGTCAAGCTGAACAGATGAATTCTGAGCTGCTAAAAACATACAATCTTGCTGAGAAGAAATCCAAGGGATTGGATCAAAATTGAAATGCAAAACCAAGCATTACTATATTCTTGATGCATGTAGGATTCAACCAGACCGGCTTATTGTTCTTGAGATTGTTGGTGAGTGAGAATGTTGGAGATGTGCAAAAGATGGGGGCAGAAGAAAAAATAAGAAAGGATTGTGAAATGATCATAGCATGTGAGGGGTACCTATTTGGCATGGGATGCATTATGCTAGTATTGTAATTGGTGTCCACACAGTTGTCAGTGTAGGGCAGCAACTGTAGATATGTAAAAGACTAGCAAATAATATAGCAGCATACAGTGTTAATGCTGGTGCCAGTGGCTTATGGTAAGTAACTAGGGGAAAGCATTGTCGGCAGACCAAAGTTTTAGCCTGAGGTATGGGCATGGAGACAAACTCCTAGCAACAAATTGCTGGGGTAAGGTTGCGGAGGAAAATTGCATCTTGGACTCTGCTTGCGTGGAAGCTTTTCAGCACTGGCTTTATCTTATTTTGGCTATGGTAACTTATCTGGCAAGCATTTGATCAGATAGACTAGAGGGCCATAGGAGCATTTCTTAGCATGTTACATCACCCTGTCATTGTATTCAATTTCAGTATTGAGGCTATATAGATGAGATTGTTTGGCTTGAGGTTCCTATGACAGATGGCTGTTGCAGTGGTAGGATGATATTTGGCTCAATGGAATGTCAATGTTGTAGCCATGGAGATATTGGGTTCACCTTGAGTTGACTTACCATGCTCAAGTCAAAGTAAAATCCCCATAACATAGAAGTTCTAGCAAATAAGATGCATGGCTGGCTGGCTTTGACAGGGCTAGTTGGTTTTTTGATTTATTCAGTTTTTCTTATAGAATTGGATGGGGGCTTCCAAAGGTTTTTCTTAGTATAAATTTATTTTTAGGCAAGAAGCATAGTTTGGTCCGAGTGTGTAAAACAAATGTAATTGATGGTCATCTGAAGGGTTGATTTTTTTGATAGTTGTTGAACTCTCAAGCTTCCAAATGAGATATTCTTCTAGATTGGAGAAACTAGTTCTTATTTTTTTTATGTTTAACTAATATTATTTTAAATTTTTTCTTACTTTTCAGTTATCAATTATAAGATTGTTTTTGAAGCTGGAATCTGTTTATAGGGCTTGCCCAGGAAATCCCAGCAAAGGTAGAAGGGTCTAAGGGTTTCTAAGGGGGGTTTTAGAGCCTGCTAAAACCTAACTTCATATCTGAATCCGTTTGTAATTTTAATTTCAGATTTGAAAGAAAAAAATAACCCTGCGCTTTTAAATTTTCTGCAAATTCTGAAGGTTGAGATGAAGTACAGAATTTTAAGTCAATGGAATACGAGAGAACTTGTAGGATTTGAGTCTATGACCTCCTGTGAGCCTAATGGGAGTGAAAGGGGGTGGAAGTCAGGGTGACCTAACGGGGTTTGGATGTGGCTACCATGGGAGAGGAGGGGGAGGGAGGCCAGCAGGTGCTATGGTAATTGTAGGCAGGGGCCGGGGAGGTCGTGGGGGTTGAAGGAAGGGGTTAAGGGAGTCATGGAACCTAGGCAAGGCTGCTAGATTGATGCAGTTGCAAGGTAGGGACTTGGGGAAGGTTGTGCAGGGCAGGGCAGGGGTGGGGAGGGTTGTGGACAGGAGAGGGAGAGCTTGGAATGGTTTGGGGATCTTCTGGACTTAACTTGAATGCTTACTAGTCTTGATGAATCAATCTCCAGAACTTGCTTGAATGCTAGAATGAAATTAAGAACTCTCAAAGACAACTACGAGGTCCACCTCAAAGGAACCCTACCACTTACTCAGGCAATTCACAATCAAATTTTTTAATTCATCAAATCTGAAAATCACATTGCAAGAATAGACTATTTATAGCTTAAATTAATAGATTTTGACTCCAATTGGGATCTCCTTACTGATAGTATGCCATTACATATTGGACTGAACTCTTCTCCAAAACTCAGATAAGATAAGGAATAAAATACCAAATAGGACTCCTTCAAAAGCAACTTCAGCTCAAAATAAAATACTCCAAACAAATCCAAACCTGGCTCAAAATGACTCAACAAAATTCTGAAAAATTCCTAAATTAATTTTGGGGATAAATTAAGAGCTAAAATGCCCAAAATATCCCTTATGAAGGGTTTGGCTAGCGTATGGAGGTTTCTTAGAGCCATCCTAAGGGTCCACTTGGACTTTTGGCCAGGGGGTCTTTGTGATCGCATTAAATTGGGGGGAAAATAAAATAAAATTCAGTGCCAACTGTTTAGGATCCCAGGATGGCTGTTTTTGTTTTTCTTATTAGTAACCATGGCAGTTGCCTCTGTTTTAGTTAGTAGGCCAAGTTGAAGTTCAGTTTAGAAACTTTGATGGGACTGGATAATATTTTACTACAGTTGACCCTTGTAGGAAATAAGGTGAAGGAGAGACATTTGGAGTGGTATAAACTTGCACTGGAGGTTACCCAGTGCACTGCTAAGGGGGAGTGAGTTAATGCAGATTGGAGTTGAAAGACCAAGGAGTAGGGTCAAGTGGCTCTGGAAAAAGTGATTAAGTACATATGTATCCCTTAGTTGAGGTAACTTTGTCATTTTAGCTGTTTTAGTTCAAAATAATTGTGTAATTTTAACAGAATTCGTGTGGTTGTAATTTCTATGTAATTGCTTAATATTTTGGTTTTTCTATAACCTGTATCCTATATGTTTCTTCTGTTCTCTGCAAAGGTATAATTACTTGTCTTCATCATAAGACTGCACTATTATCTGTGTGGCAGTGGTGGTGGTGGTGTGATTCACTAGTTAAACCCTGATTTTTCATGGCCAGATGAAATGTTGTTTAGAGTTAGGTGGTGAGGATTGGAATGGTTGATATAAGTGTTGATGCAAGCAATTAAATTAACTTTGATTTATCTTTGCTTCATTTAAGATGATCTTTTTAGACCATATCTCTTGGATCAGATAGTGTTGACTTTTGAATGACAAAAAATTTGGTTATTAGCTATTCCATATCAACAATATCATGTGGGTAAATGTTTTCAAATTGGATAACATGCCCTCTTAAATTGCATTGGCCAACTCGCCAAAGCTGTTGGTGAGTCCAGATACTGAATGTAAAAGGATTTAATTGTGTTTGAGACAGTGGTGGCTGTGTATACTTGTGGTGAATGGTATCAGCTATCTATGTCTTCAGCTAGTAGATTCTTTGTTACAAGTGCTTCAGTTTTTGCTTCTCTATCTCCATGCAAGAATGCTGATTTCTTGTTTTGTTGTAGTTTAAACTTCTGGTTGGTTGGGTTATTTCTACCATAGATACAGAGATCTTAATATAATTGTTAGGTTGAGAACAAAATAGAAGAATATTGAACCATTGAGAAGAACTTTTCAGTTCTTTTCGTCTTTTCCTAGCTATATATAACTATTCTCTGGTTTTATGGTTAAATTTTTCTTTCAATGGACAAGACCACTGATGGAAACAACCATGGAGCTGAGCACCTATCTCTCATGTCACAGAAGAAAGAGAAGATGGAGGGAGGATATCTTCATACCATATCAGAGGTGATGATATTTTTATGAGCTGCTACTCAAGGGTTTTTTGACATGGAGAAGGCCAGTACTTATCCCTGTCAAATTCTGGCCATGCTAGTAGCTTCCTTTCTATTTGGGAAGCAGACTGCCTGAGGCTGTGGCTTTGTTAGTCCCACATCGGTCAGCTCACAAGGTCCAATGGTAGAAAGATTTTATAGATATGGCCGAGGCCTATTAGGAGAGCATACATAGATTAGGTTGATGGCTGATCAAGAGGGCCATGGCCTAGGTCAGTGACCTCCATAGAACTTTGGAGAGGTGCCGGCCTAACATCTCCCCAAGTGAGAGAGTGTATGTCATAATTTGTAGCTGCGGAGGTATGCGTGCGCGCGTTGTCCCCTACCTGTTGTCTATCAGCTGAAGTTTGTTATCTTGGTTTTGTTGGATTTCTTTGATGTAGGTGAGGTGAAGTAAGAAGCAGCAGCAGAGTTTCCCAAAAAATGCTCACAGGTTGTTCGAATGTCGAGGTTTCTAATTTCCTTAGCTTAAGGGCCTGGTTTATGATCTCAACTTCACTGACAGTGTTCTGGGAATCTTATGAGGGAATTAGTATCGTGCAGTGGGGTTGTTTTACTTCCTTTTTCAGGTGAAGTCATAAATAAAAATAGACTTTCAATTCATTGAGAGAAATAGTGCTCTATTAGGTTAAATTTTGGAGAAAGCATATTATTTTTTTTTTTTTTCTTGGAGTTTGTAATCATGGTAGATCCTAGATTATGGCAGGAGAATGCAATTCATCCATTTCTGTTCTGTTCATGGGGTTGCTTCTCCAAAATATATAAGAGAACATATATGATACAAATCGTTTCATTGTCTTCAATGAACATTTGAGACTTTCTTCTTCTTCAATTTCAACCACCTTGCTTTCCATGCTCTTAACGGTTGTCATTTGGCAAGAAGTCTCAGCGTGTCTGACGTGTGTGCCAATTTATCAGGAACACGAAGAATCTTGTTTGCAGAATATGCATGGGGATCCTGTGGGTTGTATTCTGAAATTTAGGTGTTTGTAGAAGTCTCTCAACCTTTGCACGTGAAATTTAGGTGTTTCACATGCTCTTATTCCTTCTTCGAATAGATCAAGATGTCATCAATGAAGATGATCACAAACTTGTCAAGCACATCATGAAATACTCGGTTCATGAGATCCATGAACACAGCCGGAGCATTAGTTAAACCAAAAGGCATAACTCTAAACTCATAATGTCCATAATTTGTTCTAAATGCTGTCTTGAAGATATCACTTAGACTTCACCTTTAACTGATGATATCCAGACCTCAAATCAATCTTTGAGAACACGGCTGCACCTTTCAACTGATTGAAAAGATCATCAATCCGGGGCAGCGGATATTTATTATTGACGGTCAACTTATTCAATTCCTGGTAATCAATGCATAGATGCATGCTACCGTCCTTCTTCTTCACAAACAAGATTGGAGCTCCCCAAGGATACACTAGGCTGTACAAAACCTCTCACTAAGAGCTCATTCAGTTGTGTTTGCAATTCTTCCAACTCGGTAGGTGCCATTCTATACGGAGCTTTAGATACCGAAGCAGCTCCAAGAATCAAATCAATAGGAAACTCAACTTCTCTATCAGGGGGTAGTCCTGATAGATCATCTGGGAACACATCAGCAAAGTCACTAACAACTTTGACTTCCTTAAGCTTCTTCCCTTCCTTAACCTTGCTTCCAAGTGAAGCACTTTCCACCAATGGACGAACTTGCATCAATGCGGTCAAAGTTTTCTTACTAACTCTTCTCTTCTCGCCTTGGAATTCAAAAACTGAATTTCCACACATCTGAAACTGAATTCTCTTTGAAGAACACAAGATTACATCATTGTGGGATGTCAGCCAGTCAATTCCCAAAATCATATCAAAGTCTTTCATGTCAAAAAACACTAAATTCGCCTTCAAATTCTTCCCACAAACCAACACAAGACAATCTTCTAACACTCTATCTAGTTTCACAACAGATCCAACAGGAGTACTAATCATCAAACAACTAGATAAGCTCGTGGGTGTTAAGTTAATCTTCAAATCAAATGTGGATGAAATGAACGAATGAGATGCATCCGTATCAAATAGAACAAATGCATGCATAGAAGCAACTAACAATGTACTTGTTACAATTTCATGACTTGCATCTTGTTCAACACCAAACATGCTGACACTTTGCTAGAGGGAGGGGCAGGGGCACTCTTCACAGTAGGGGCAAACGGCTAAGCAGGTCTCTTCGGGCAACTGCGAGCAAAATGCCTAGTCTGCTTACAATAGAAACAAGCAAGGTCCTTTGGTCCAACCGGAATCGCTACAACAGGAGGTCTCGAAACATAGGTCTATGATTCACAATTCCAGGCCTAAAAGGCGAGGGTTCCTTAGCTGCCAAGGCCTCTGGACACAAGCATTCTCTTTCTTGGTCTCTTCAAAGTTCTTTGAATTCTGAACCACCTGGGCATAGCTCTCAAGAGGGAGAATGGTGAGATATGCCTTGATCGACGGCCACAGACCTTTGAAGAACTTTTTCGCCTTAGCATTATCAGGCTTGATGGAATTAGGGGCAAAAAAGAAAAGTTCCTCAGATTTCTACTGGTAGTCTAGCACAGACATCGAACCTTGTACCAGGGCCATGAATTCCGCTTCTTTGGCATCCTTAACAGCTTCGGGGAAATAGTTCTTGCAAATAGCTTCCTTGAACAAATCCCAAGAGACAACACGGCATGCCAGGTCCTCAAGAATGGGCTGGGTAGAAGTCCATCATGCATCGGCTTCGTGCTGAAGCTTCTACACGGCAAAGAGAACCTTTTGGGCATCCGAACATTGCAAGTTCCTGAAGGCTTTCTCTAATCACAGCCATTTGGTGGGAAAGAGAGTATTTTTAGTGACACTAGTAAACGAATGTACTTGCAATTTCAAGAAGCTTTCCATCAACCGGGTATGTGGGGTCCCAGTGAACCTCTCCACATACGGGGCTGCTGCATTTGCGTTCCCATGCCCATCAGCACGAGTCTCACTATGGAGTGCCTTGAAGGCAGTCATCATTTGGTTAAATTGATTGGTCTGCTACTGCATCATGTTACTCATGACGCTAGCAATGTCTCGAAAACTTCTGATATTTGGAACACCCGGAATGTCATGATCGATATAGTTGAGTGACCGAGTATGAGGAATCTTTGCTTTGGGTGACTATTAACTCTCATCTTTAGGCATTTCGGGGTGAGATTAGATGACGAGGAGATGACGACCAGAGACATGGGATATCCTATTGGCATGAGGACCATTGGACTGATGCAATTAGATGATGCTGAGAGATCACCAGGTCCAGAGGATGAGTCGTAGTAAGAGTACAAGGATGATGCTGTACCAGTGGATAAGGGACAGGCTAGTCTAGATTCAGATGATCAGGATAGAGATGATGCGGAGATGCGCCAGGCTGATCCAGATGATCACGGGATTCCCGCACCACACTTCGAGGTCGGAGGCCCATTATATGCCGTTCCTGAGACACCGGATTTATATGCTCAGATGCTTTCCATGACTTCCATACTGGAGAGGATGGAGGTCAGGCAGGAGCAGATGTATGAGAGGATGGAGATGAGACAGGCACAGATAGAGTCTAGACAGGAGCAGATGCAGTCTTAGCTCACTCAGATTTCGGATGATGTCAGGGCACTGAGAGATCAAAGGCGGTCTCCTAGATAGATAGATTGTACTAGGATTTCAGTTTATGCTTTTCATATGTAACTCGTTGTAAAACTTTCTTTACTTAATGAAGTACACTTTGTTTCACTTTATTGTTGTGATTTATGCACATTTTTTTTATTGCATTAAGTGATGCTTGTTAAATCATAATTATAGTGTATTATTCAACAAACAACTTATGCTTCATTAATTAAGTTTCTAGTCCGAGTTATCTATTACTCACTCTAAGAATACAGGAGTCACTTCTAAATATATGACTCGGGAATGTTCCGTTATCGTTCCTGTGGTTGGGGTTTCACTTGAACTTGGGCTCTGATACCACTCTGTCACATCCACCCAGCCGGTACCCAACCTGGCATACCCTGGTATGTGATCCACAGCCCCAAGGATCAAGTATCGAGCAACCATGTCTCCCACATACACAATAATATAATCATGAACAGAAATATAATCAAAGTTATAGCATATAAACAATGAAATCATGATAAGGATAAGAAACAATATAATCAGAGCACGGAAATAAAAGATACCAATGTATATAATCCAAAAGAAAGAGAGTGAGCGGAAATCACTCCCTCAGTAGCAGCGAAAGTAGATCAAATTATAGTTAAGGTTACAAATCCAAGTCTTAAAAGGAGAAATAACGAGATGAATATCTAAACAATTGTTTCCTCAATCTTATACAGAATGTCCTCATAAGTGTAAATATAAGAGACTAGGCACGGCCGCTCCCACACCAGGGTCGAACTAATCTTGGAACGTAGCATAATCACTTGTAGGATCCTCACAGTAATCTTCATAGTAGTCAACACCTAGAGGGTAGTGTGCTTCATCGGGGGTCTCTTCATAGAGGGGCCCATCAAGTTCTTCAACACCTACAGGATAGTCTAACAAACATTGCACAAAAGGAGTGAGTTCAAAAGAACTCAAGACGACGATTCCTCATAACGTCAGCTTCGATTCGATTCATTTACACATTTTCGAATCGCCGCCCGATCGCAATCGTCAAACTTAACTGATCTTGACCATACACGTGTCCACAGGCTAGTTTATTTAAAAACCGCCTGTTGCTTTTTCAAATTTCACTCTTGTTTGCAACTTGAAAACTCGTCGTCATCTTTTCTGTGCCCTAACTGCCTTTTTTGCTTCCAAGCTTCTTACTCTGGCTAACAAGTAAGTTTAATAACTTTTTTCTTGCCTTCTTTGCTTGCTTTAGTTACTCCTTTTACTTTCGCATTTGTTTCTCTTCTAATTTAAAAGTCGCAACCAGAATTTTCTTGCAATGGGAAGCGGTAAAACCTCTGACGAGGGCTCCCCTGAACGTTACACCGATCAGGGAGATTCTGGTGGTGAGACCACTGTTTTTACTTCTGCCGAACAATCATATAATGAAGAACATAAACTAACTGAGGCCTGGCGTGAGTTTGATGAAGTGAGCCAAAGGAAAGAGATTGAGGTTTCGACCGTTCCTCTCTATCCCAAACCCTCTAAACCTTTGAAGGCTCCTACCAAGGCCCCTCAGCAATCTAAAAGATTCGAAGAAAACCTGAGTTTTTATGTTTCCAAATATACCGATGCCGAGTTGACTTCGGCATTCCAACAATTTAAGTTTCCCTTTAATTACTTTCTTCGACTTCCCAATTCGGATGAGAGGGCAGACTCGAACCTTTCTGATGAATTCTCGTTGTATCTGGACACTCTAGAAAGTGGAGTCCGGTTTCCCTTTCTCAATACTTTGTTTTCCGCTGTTTTGAATCATTGGGAGATTTGTCCCGGAATGCTTCTCCCCAATAGCTAGCGTCATATTGTCAGCTTCCTTGGTTTATGCTTTGAACTTAGCATGAAACCTTCTCTTGCTCTTTTTGTACATTTCTATGCTTTGTCTCAATCCAACCCTCCTGGTTGGGTTTTTCTTTCCAAGCGTAACAAGACCGAGCTTGGATGGTCGGACAGTATCCTAGCCAAAGGTACCTGTCCTTCCAATCATAAACGGTGGCGCAAACGGAACTTTTTCTGCCGAGCGCCCCAAAAAGATTTGAACTTCCCGATCGGTTGGAATTGGCTTGTTTCCTATACCGACGCTAATCACGTTCTTTCGCTGAACAACGCCGAACAAGCCGCTACCAAAAAGATCGAGTCAATTCCATGGTACTAAGAGATTCACGGTTTGGATATGGAATACACAGCCGTCCTTTAGTACTGGGGGCTGGCTAAGTGTGAGCTTTCTGATCTTCATGTTTTTCCCTATCATTATATCACTTCCTCGAGATGTCTAACTCCATCTTTTTTGTAGTGCCTCCAAGAGTTGATCCGAATGCCGTTCGGGCAAGGGCTGCTAAGAAGACTACCTCAGCAGAGAAAAATGTTGTCGAGTTTGAAAAGGTAGACGCTACTCCTTTCGAAATTCGGGTTCCAAAGGCACCAGTTGTCACCTCGTTAGCATCTTCTTCAGAGAGAAAGGTCATCGGCATGAGGAAGAAAGTGTGACTCCTTCTACCGTCCCGATCCTGGAAATCATAGCTGTTGCCTCGTTGGCATCTTCCTCCAAGGCTCCCGTGGGCATGGAGGCCCCAACCCTGATGGTGGAGGATCGGGTTGTTTTTGAGGAAGCCGAGGGCATTGCTTCTAAGAAAAAACATCCTCGTTCCGATGATGAAATATATAGGCCTGCCTGGTCGTTGAAGAGATCTGACTTTGTGACGGGAAACTTTGACAAGGTGTCGGAGTGGTGCACCTTCGCCCAAATGCCCACTGAGAGCAGAGCCTTCAATGCTGTTCCCGACGAGGCCTTCGTGAACTCATTAGTAATGTGAGTATTGCCTTTTCCCCCTGCTTTTTTGGAGTATCTTCAGTTCTGAATAACTCTGATAATGTTGCAGGAGTACTGCTGATAACTTCCACAAACAAGTGGAGTCAACTTTTTGGATCGGGCAACTGCAGTCCGATCTTTTTAAGCTTCGTGAGGAAGTCAAAGCCAAAGATGCTGAGATCGAATGCCTTCGGGATGAGCTCTGGGAAGTAGCTTGAGTGAAGAACACAGAGACCGGGCAACTTTCCTCTTCTTTGGACATTGCTAACGAGAGCATTCGCAGATTAGAGCGAGATGTTGAAAGGCTCTCGGGAGCGCTGAAGGAATCCAAGGCAAGAGCCACCGATCCCCAAAGGCAGGCAGCTCCTTCTTTACCCGAAAATACTCCCGTCGAGGTTCGGAGGGCTTGCATCTTCAAATACTTGCATAGTAAGCCTTTTGATAATTTGTTGGATATTTGTCATCTACAGGCTTACCGGGAAGAGCAGAATGATGTTTGGAAGTCGATCCTGAAGAGGGATCCGAGCTTTGACACAGCTCCTCACCAGCAGCACTGCCATCCCGAAGTATTTGGAGAATTGCGACTCCCACTTCCCAACTGGGCTGAAGACTTGGAAAATATGCCAACTGAGGACCCGGATATATTGCTATATCTTAATGATTCTTCTCCTTTGACCCCTTTCAGGGACTTGGTCTACGGAGAGGCTGCCCCGAACGTCAACTAGGCTACAGATCAAGCTTCGGTATTGGTCAAAAAGGGCAAAGAGGGTGAAGCCTAGAATTCGGCATTCCTCCCATTCTTCATTCTTCTTGCTTTTACTTGGGGGAAGCTTACGGAACTCTTCGCAATCTTCCCCGGAAAAGCTAGATGAAGGGTATGGGATTGTGGAGTTTTCCTCAAGCTTTTGTAGGTGGGAACTTACGGAACTCTTTGCAATTGTCCCCAGAAAAGCTTGATAAAGCGTATGGAATTGCGGAATTTCTCCCGACTCTCCTTCGACAAATGGAAGCTTACGGAACTCTTCGCAATCACCGATGATGATACTTAGAATTCATTGTTTTTCGATTGAATGAAGATTTGACCTTGACAACTGTTGTCTCATATGTATTTTTCTGAGGAAAACTTTTTGATGTTGTAAAGGTTGGCCCCTTCTGGTCATTAAAGAAATAAAGAATTGACTTTATCCTTAAATTTTTCCGATCATTAGAGATGTTCGGGTTTCTCACCAAAGTCTTCTTTTGAGCAATTCCTTAGAATTATTTCTTTTAGCTGGTTGGAAACGAAGCTTTGGTTTGGAAGGTCTTAGTCGGTCGAAACCGAAGCCTTTGCTTAGAGATTCCTGAGAATTCTTCTAAGCTTTTGAAGGTCCCACTCAAGTTTTAAGCCGATGCCTTTACTTAGAGAATCCTAAAAATTCTTCTAAGCTTTCGGAGGTCCCACTTGGATTTTAAACCGATGCCTCTACTTAGGGATTCCTAAGAATTCCACTAAGCGTTCAGAGGTCCCACTCGGATTTTAAACTGATGCCTCTACTTAGAGAATCCTGAAAATTCTACTAAGCGTTTGGAGGTCCCACTCGGGTTTTAAACCGATCCCTCTACTTGGAGAATCCTGAAAATTCTTCTAAGCTTTCGGAGGTCCCACTCGGGTTTTAAACCGATGCCTCTTGAAGGTCCCACTCGGTTTAAACCGATGCCTCTTGAAGGTCCCACTCGGGTTTTAAACCGATGCCTCTTGAAGGTCTCACTCGGGTTTTAAACCGATGCCTTTACTTAGGGATTCCTGAGAATCCCACTAAGTGTTCGGAGGTCCCACTCGGGTTTTAAGCCGATGCCTCTTGAAGGTCTCACTCGGGTTTTAAACCGAAGCCTTTTGATTCATCATCATCGTTCAAGTACTGATATGTAGCAGCTCCCAATCAAAAGATTTGTTGTTTGAAACTTGAAATTGCATTGAATGAGTGAAAGACTACATCAGAAACGAACATGGTAAATCTTTAAGGATAGTACTTCTTCAAGGGCCTTGCATTCCACGATCGGTCAAGTTCTTGCATGGTGGCCATATTCTTTAGCTTGTATGCACCCGAACCGAGCGGCTTGACTATCATGTATGGTCCTTCCCAGGAGGGATCCAGCTTCTTTTGATTACGAGGATCTGAAGCCAACGTGTTCCTTAGAACTAAGTCTCTCGATCGGTATTGGCGACGTCAAACTCGAGAGTTATAGTGCGATGCTATTCTCCGCTGGTACTGTTGAGTTCGGGCAACTGCTTTTGTTCGAACTTCATCTAGCAAGTTGAGACTGTCTAGTAGACCTTGTTCATTTGTTTTTTCCTCGAACTCTCTTTCTCGTAGTGTCCCCACCATGACCTCCACGGGTGCTAGTGCTTCAGATCCATACACCAATTTGAATGGAGTTTCTCCGGTTGGGGATTGAACCGTGGTTCGGTGCGCCCAAAGAACATTTTGTAGCTCTTCGACCCACAAAGCTTTGTCCGACTCGAGTCTCTTCTTTATTCCGTCTAGCAACATTCAGTTCATGACCTTCCACCTGACCGTTGCTTTGTGGGTATGCCACCGATGACATTCGGTGCTCGATCTGATAGATGTTGCAGAATTGCTCGAACTGGGGATTGTCAAATTGTGTTCTGTGATCAGTAACAATGACATTTGGCATCCCGAATCTATAGATTATAGATTCCAAAGTGAATTTCTCCACCTTTTTCTCAGTGATTGTTGCCAGAGCGCTAGCCTCTACCCACTTCGTAAAATAATCAATCGCCACAATAAGATATTCCCGTCCCTGAGATGCCTTGGTGAATTTTCCCATAATATCAATTCCCCACATTGCAAACGGGATAGGATCGAGAATTGACGTTAGGGTTTCGGCCGGCCTTTTTCATACCGTTGCATGAATTTGACAATTGTTGCAGGCACGAACATACTTCATTGCAGCTTCTTGCAACCTTGGCCAATATAGCCCGAGCCTTAGGATTTTGTGAGCTAGGGCCCGACCGCCCATGTGTGCCCCACAAATTTCCTCATGAACCTCGGCCAAAGAGGTTCTTGATCCTTCGGGACCCAAGCATCTCAGGAGTGGACCAGCATAAGATCTTCGGTACAACCTTCCGTTCTGCATAGTAAATCTCGACGCTCGTACCTGAATCCTTCGGGCCTCCTTCGCGTCTTCCGGTAATTTGTCATCCCGAAGATACTCTACGATCGGGTCCATCTAGCAGCGCTCAGCTTCGATATAAGATATCTCATTTTCTTGATTGCTCGGGAGGGCTAGCTCCTCTATATAAATCGAAGAGTCGAGTGTCTTTTCCTTGGAATAGCCAATCTTGAGAGTTCGTCCACCATTGTATTCTCCTTCCTCAGGATCCGACTCACCTTCAGATCTCTGAATTATTTTTGTAATGCCCGCACAATTTCTTGATACTTTTGTAATCGGGGCTCCTTAACGCCGTACTCTCCTTGTACCTGATTAACTATCAGCTGCGAATCACTGTATATAGTGACATGAGCTATCACCAGAGCTTTTGCCAAGCGAAGTCCGGCTATCAAGGCTTCATATTCGGCATCACTGTTGCTTGCTTCAAATGCAAATCTTAATGCGTACTGAATGATAAAACCTGTTGGACTCTTGAGTAGAATTCCTACTCCAGCTCCATGCTTATTGCTTGAATCATCAACGTATACCTCCCACATGGTCGGAATTCTCGGTTCACTTTCTTCTTTTATTGGGGTCGTGGTTTCCACGACAAAATCTGCTAATGCTTGGGCCTTGATCATTGTACGAGACTTGAAATTCACTTGGAATTCACCAAGCTCTACCGACCATGCCACCATCCTTCCAGACAAATCAAGCTTATGAAGAACTTTTATCAAAGGAAAATTTGTTAATACCTCTATCGGGTGTGCCTGGAAGTATGGTCGCAGTTTCTTGGCCGCAATCATCAGAGCCAAAGCCTGCTTCTCAATCTGGGAATACTACATCTCTGCATCAAGGAGCACATGGCTAACATAATAGATGGGCCATTGCTTCCTTTCCTTCTCTCGAACGAGAACTACGCTTACAGCCGAGGGTGAAGTGGCCAGATAAACCTGCAAAGTTTCTTCTTTTTTCGGTCGGGACAATAGAGGTGGCTTTCCAAGAGTTTCTTTCAAACTCTTGAATGCTTTTTGGCATTCGTTCGTCCATCGGGCTTCCTTGCTTCCCCTTAAATCCTTCAAGGCTTTGAAGAAAGGGAGGCACTTCTCTCCAGACTGCGAGATGAAGCGGTTAAGCGCATCTACTCTTCCTGTCAAGCATTGCACGTCCCGAACGGTCTTTGGAGGTTCCATGTTAATCAAAGCTTGTAGTTCGGTTGAATTAACCTCTATATCTCTTTGAGATACCATGAAACCCAAGAACTTCCTCGAAGATACGCCAAACGCGCACTTCTTCGTGTTCAGCTTCATTTGGTATTTTTGTAGCACCGAAAATACCTCTGCGAGATCAGCAATGTGCCCCAAACGTGCGACGCTCTTGACCAACATATCGTCTACATAAACTTCCATATTCTTCCCGGTCAGGTCTTTGAAAATTTTGTTCACTGCTCTCTGATAGGTTGCTCCAGCGTTCTTTAATCCGAACGACATAACCTTGTAATAGAAACTTTCACGATCGGTCATGAAAGCAGTAAACTTTTCATCCTCCTGATTCATAAGAATCTGGTTGTATCCCGAATATGCATCCATGAAACTTTGAGTCTCATATCCTGCTGTAGCGTCTATCAATAGATCTATCAAGGCAAGGGATAGTAGTCTTTTGGGCAAGATTTGTTGAGCTCCGTGTAGTCAGTACACATCCTCTACTTTCCATTAGCCTTCTTGACCATCGCCACATTAGCCAACCAAGTCGGGCGTTCAATAGGTTCAATGAACCTCGAATTCTTCAACTTCTCAACGTCGCTTCTGATAGCTTCATGCTTTTCAATTGAAAAGTTTCTTCTTTTTCGGATTACTGGCTTGGCCTGCGGATCTATCCAAAGCTTGTGTTCTGCTACTTGCCGATCTATTCCATGCATGTCTTCAGCTGACCATGCGAATACATATCTGTTTTCCCGAAGGAAAATCTTCAATTCTGACTTGAACTCCTCCAGCTACTCGGATCCAATATGAGTCGTTTTCTTTTCATCCTTAGGATCCAGCTGGATTCATTCCAATTTCTCTACTAGCTCAGGTCTTTACATCTCTTCCTCATCCTGATCGTCACATATCTCAATTGGTAATGCCGTGGCCTTCGGACCCTCCTTGTCCTTCAAATAAGCTACGTAACACTGTCGGGAGATTCTTTGATCAGAAGACACTTGACCAATTCCCTTATCAGTGGGGAACTTGATCTTCATATGCTTCATTGAGACCACTGCTCCTAGCTTTGTCAAGGGTGGTCTGCCAAGTATAACATTATACGCTGGAAGCTCTCGAACCACCAGGAAATTCACCCGAATGGTGGTTTCCTTGGGGAAATTTCCGACCGAAAGATCTAGTTGAACCGATCCTTCCGCCACCGCTAACGATCCAGCAAATCCATACAAATGTGTGGATGATGACTCCATCAAGTCCTCTTCGATCTTCAGTTTCTGATAAGCTTCGTAAGACAAAAGATTTGCGGAAGAGGTATCAACCAACACTCTATGTACTTCCTGACGTCCAATTTCCACCTTGATGACTATGGCATCATCGTGAGGTGTGCCAATACCTCTTTCGTCCTTGTCATCGAAGGTGATCGAACTTTCACCATTCGGCCTTTTCTGGCTTCGCACTTCTCCAATTCCAACGAACTTAGATTTGGCCTTTAGCTTGAGGAGTGACTCTGGTTCGGGTCCCCCAAAAATAATTAGGATAGGAGATCGGCTAGCACCGACCACTTCCTTTCCATTCTTTGACTTGGGAGGCTCGACTTGTCGCTCTCGGCTTCCCGAACGATCCCTCTTCTCAACAACTATTCTTGGCTCTGGCGGTCGTCCTTTAATGAAACTCGAGAGATGTCCTTGAGAAATCAATCTCTCAATGTCGGCCTTCAGGTGTCTGAAATCATTAGTATAATGCCCATAATCTTTATGAAAACGGCAATACCTTTCCATGTTGCATTCTCCAGGTTTGGATACGCCCTTCGGTGGCCATTTCAGGATATCCTGTCTCTTGATGATATTCAGGATCTCTAACCGAGGAGTATTCAATGCTATGTACTCACCCTGGTCGGGAGAACGCTGCCTCCACGCCGGACAAGGCCTTCGGGCTCGATCATTGTTGGGTTGCTTAGGCTTCTGTCTTTTTTCAGGAGCCTTTGTTCTTTGGTGGAAGCCTTTGTGTCCCCCTAACGTGCATCAAGAATTTCCGTTACTTCTACTTGCTTTTGACACCTTTGCACCAGTTCAGCATAAGAAGTTGGCATGTCTTGAAGTAATAACTCCAAGAGTCTCCGATTTGTGAGTCCAGTGAACAAAGCAGGCTTAGCTACCTATTCATCTAGGTTCTCAATCTCCATAGTAACTTTGTTGAATCTTTTCAGGTATTTCCAAATTGATTCATTCTTCCCTTGCTTGATTGTAAATAGAGTTTCCTCCGTCTTTTTTATCTGAATTCCACTTTGGAAAAGACTAATGAATTTTCACGCCAATTCCTCAAAATCGGCAATTTTTCCCGAAGGAAGATTTGAAAACCACTTTTGCGCCGCACTGGTCAAAGATGAACCGAACACCTTGCAAAGGATTTCGTCGGAGTTACCAGCCACAGCCATAGTTTCTTGATAATAGCTGATATGGGCGACAGGATCTCCCGAACCATCGAACGAAGAGAAAGTTGGTAGCCAGAAATTGTGAGGAAACACAAATCCAGCAATTGCCTCAACAAAAGGGGTCTTCCAGATGACCGAATAGATGTCATCGGCCATCTTCCCTCTGGAGAGCAATCCCAACCTTTGATTAATATCTGCAAGCTCCTGACCAATGTGGACCGAACGTCCGTCACCTGTTCGATAGCTTTCTCGACCCGAATGCTTTGAGGTTGGCGAGTGAGTGCGTACTCCCCTACCCAACCTCATTACTAACCCAGTTCGGCTTGATTGCGGTCAGACGTACCGATCATTTCTTCCAGGTAGCTCTCCTATTCGTCGCTCTCTACCTCACTCTCGGGAATTCCCCCGCAAGTTCGGGCCATAATTTTGGCCGCCTGCCGGTTGCCTATCTCCATGCGGGGAATGCCCTCGCAGTGCTAGTATAAGCGTTTCCGCTTCTCTTGCATGCCTTCTGGCATCCTGATGATCAGGAGCCTGTGGAGCTACCACCTGCCTGGCTAACATACGAAGTGTTTAGTTCATCTCAAAGAATTGGAGCTGCATTTGATCTAACTATTGTTGGAGAGGATTCGGAGGGTTTGATTGATCATTACCCCCTCATCCTCCATTTTCTCGTACTTCACGAGCTTGACTTCCTTCAGGGATATCTTATGGATTATTCCCGCCAGGAAGTTGAATGTTAGCATCTCGCTGAGCCGCCACAGCCGTTGCTGCTGACCTGGTAACCATGACTTTCTAAAGCGTTTCCCACAAACGGCGCCAAATGATGCGTCCAAAATCTGCTCAACCCTTAGATCACGTGAGAATGACCTGCAAAACAATCGTCAAATGTGGCCCGACCGTGGGGGTCGGGAGTCCACCTCCGATGACTAAGTCAGTTTATGAACTGATCACAAAGGCTCTGACTAATTATAGAGCTAAAGTAAGAATACGATAACTGGGAATACGATAGCTGGGAATACGATTCAAATACCTTCTTCGTACGTTGGTTCCGTCTTATATAGAGTCTACCTTTGAATCCCGTTCGTTGAACTCGTACGTGCTTTCTTCGATGACCGTCCAGATCAAAACGGTTAGACCCGTTAGTGGGATTATGGATAACTTGCTTTGATTGCACGATCCTAATGCTATGGTCATGGCTGTTATCCGAGTTGGCACGATCGTCCACTTCTGCTAGTGCAGATAATCGTCTCTTTGATGAGTTATTCATCCTGAGAATCTCGGACTTGTGCTTGTTTGCTGATCGTGTTAGGTTTCTTCCTAAACACGCCATCTTCAAACCCAGTTCGCTTGAACCTAAATCGGTCGGTTCATCCCCGACCGGTGTTGAGGGTTGAACCAAGGACGGACCCAGTTCAACGATATTTTTCCTGTATCACACAGAAACACAGTGTAAATAAGAGAGTTCAAAATGTTTGAGCATGTACAAAGACATATAATGATACCAGTGACAACATGCTAGGTTCGTCCAAAATGTTGGAAGCATGAAAGTGGTGATGATTTAGGTTTTTAGACCTGTTGGAACAGTAGCTGTTAATATGTCTCTGGATAGAACGGAATGTTGTACCTCACTGTATGTTGCAGATCTTAATGTAGTTGGATAGTCATCATATTTAACCAATACCAGTTTGTTTGACACTATTGAGAACTAGTTTTTGCGTGCTTTATGCTAGCCAATATCAAAGTAGAAACAATTAATTTCCATAATCAGCTCCGGTAAGAACTGTATCTTTCCTGATTTCAAAAGATATGCTCCTTGGCCCTTGCAAGCTAAATAAAGATATTGTTGAGCTAGCATTTTATTCTCTGATTCTGCATTATATGAGCACAGCCTCGTTCTCTGCTTCTCTTGTTTTGTGCTATTGACACTTTTTTCTAATTATTTTTAAAATCAGGGAGACAGGAGGGATTTCCCTCTTCGCCAACCCACTGCTCAAGAAGTTTTGATTGACACAATATCCAAGGGGCCTTACTCTAGTTTTGATTGGGACACATTTTTTTTTTTTTTTTTTGGGTAGAAAGATTTAGATTTTATTCAAAGGGCAAAGCTGAGGAAGGCGAAACAAGGTTAGCCAACCAGGGAGTGGAACTGGGCCATACAGCCACGCCCATAAGTGACTAGGCTCTTTGGGCTAGATAATCAACTATAAAGTTGACATCCCTAGGAATAAAACAGAAACTACAAAAGGAAATTTTGGATTCTAAATGGTGAATATCAGCAATAATTGGTTCCAAAACTGTGGGTCTTGGTCGCTTCGGATGTTGAACAAGGTCAATCACTTCCTTACAGTCCGATTAGACAAAAACTTTTTCCAAGACTTCTCCCAATTTCGATTGGGGCACATACTAACATTGCCATTTTCCTTATGACTAATCCTCGTCTGAAGACAAATATTGAGCACATTTATGTGATGGGTGGCGGTGTGAGGTCAAAAAACCAAACTGGTTGTTGCCAAAGAATGCCATCTCCTCTTGCACACCTCGCCAGTGTGGGGACCATGGAAATTTCTTCATTGCCTACACTAAGAATCCTAATGTAGAGTTTAATATATTTCAAGAGCCTTTTGCAGCTTACTGGTTAATTAAATTGATTAATGGAGTTGCTTTTAAGTACGTAAATGAATAAAATGAAACAAAAAGATACAATTATCATTAAAGAAAAAAATGAATACTCCTTATCTATTGACCATGAGTATAAATACTTGTTATAAGCTGTTTATATATTAAATTTTTTACATGAGTTCCCTCCATTTCCATTAGAAACTAAATGCAACCCCTCAAACCCCTCAAAATTGAAAAACTTACGAAGCCCCCTCCATGTTTGATACCGTTAGGTTTTTGTTAGTTTTAACTTTACATTGACAATTTTACCCTCATCTGAATAAATTTATTTAAAATCTTTAAAAAAAAATTATACGTGCCGCCCCCCCCCCTCCATTTCAATTGGAAACACTTAACACCTCCCCAAATCAAAACCTTACAAAGCCCCCGGTCTACATTTTGCACCATCTATTTTATTTTAACCATGATATGATTTTACTTTTTCACCCACATTTAATAAATTTATATAAAATTATAAATAATATCAATAAATATTTATTTTAGAATCCAAAACAATATTTTGATGTCACCATATTACTCCAAATTATATTAGAGTTTCTTCAAATTAAAAAAAAAAAAAAAAAAATTCTCTTGCATGATCATTTATCACTGTATGGCCAATGTGGTCATATAAACAAATTAATTTGACTTTAATCAGTTTACTGCGTACCTTCACTAATGGTATGAAGTGTGAAGGTGCCTTGTAAATGTTTTGACTTCGGAAGTGGTGCATCATGTTTCCAAAGGAAATGAAGGGGGCTCACGTAAAAAATTCTTATAAATATTATTTTGGATTTCAAATAAATTTATAAAGTGAGGGTAAAATTGTAAAAGTAAATTTGAAATAAAAGGAAACTTGATGGTATTAAATGTGGAGGGGGACTTTGTAAGGTTTCAATTTTGAAAGGGATGTGCTGAGTTTTCAATTGAAATGGAGGAGGCTCATGTAAAATACTCTTATATATTTCATTTTAGCTGTTGGTTTTCCATTCTGGCATCCCAATTACCCTAGTTCCCTTGGATGCCACAATTCCCGTAACTGAGAAGTTCTTTTTGAAATTAGAAAAGAGAAAGCAAACATATGAGGCACAGTACTGCTTCCAGTCCTTAAAAATGACCCATGATACTTGGTTTGATGACCAATATTATACGCTAATCAATTTATTGGAATTAATAGATGAGTTTTATTCATTTGTATTATCTAGACCACCAACATTCTCTTGCTGTAAAATAACATGGCAATTTTTGTTAGATAATTTTGGCTGTTTGCTGGATTGTTTTTAATTTTGATGTATTAATAAGGCCATGGTTTCTGATTCACACTTTCTGGGCTTGCTCACTATTTGCCACGTAGCCCTAGAAGGTAAGCTGTGCATCTCATGTATCTTACTCAATATTAACGTATTGGGCTTAATTCTGTATGATTCAGATGTTTGTCAATTTTCCAATGTTCATAATTGTGATCTTGATTCTCGAGTAGAATTTATAGATCGATGCTTGAGTATCTTTTGGTGCAAGAAACATTTCAGTAGAACTCCAATGCGATTTCTTTCCAGTTCATGTTGATTGAATTTATCATTATCACTTCGTATTATTATTTTACTGAAAATGTTACCCATGTGAACACATATTGCTTAACCATTGTATTCTCTTGTTGAGTTGGATCTCAAATGATGAATGTCGTCAGTATATTATTGTTGCGGTAAAAATGTGCATTGAGCCCCCTGGTTCACTCCTTATCCGAATCTGATTCCTGAGACCAAAGCAAAAGTGAGAGTGGGCCACCTCTGGGGATGGAAAGTCACCTCCAATGATTAAGTTAGTTAAAGTAAGAAAACCAGAGACTCCTCTTGAGGATTAAATGCTCAAGGAGATAAAGAAGAGAATGTTCTTCAGGAGAGTAATGGCTGGAGTATTCAAGTCTTATTGTTGTTTAGGCATAGTCATGGATTATATAGTTGGTCCATACCTAAAGAGATAGTGGACGCTTCACAACCCTTATATGCTTATCTAACGAGATGGAGGGTGGAGATGACTTCTTAGAGAGGCTTGTGTAATAAGCCTAACTGTGCGATCTTTTTGCTGGTGGAAGATCCTGTTGATAAGCCTAGTAGTCAATCTCAAATTTGACACCAGTCCACAATTGGGGGGGACAAAAAGGTGCATGTGCAAGGCTCAAGGCAAGCTGGGATGAGGGAGAAGCTTCCCTGTCATCCTTGAGCATTTAATGGCGTTTGACACATTTAATGTGGAATTAAATGTCGTAATTGACATCTGGATAAAAGATATGCCAAATCCATTGCCAACGCTGCTTCTACCGAGAAGCCACATGATGATAGTTGTGTATCACTATGATATATAATTCTTGGGTTCTTAGCTAATGTCTCCTCCGAGATTGAGAAGCGTCATTTAAACCATCCTAGACCAAGCTTGAGCCCCAAGTCCCGGTTCAGGTATTCGGACCATAATGACCATAACATTAGCCCCATAGTCTTTATGGCAAGTCTTGCTATGAAGAATACATTGCCCAAACTCCAAAGCTTTCGAGGTCAGGGGTTATCCAAGAAGTCTAAGCAACTTCTTTGAAATGTTACAAAATCCCTTCTTGGAGGTTTTAAAATCTGGATAAGCTCGTGCCTTAAATCCTAACATCATTTGACAATTATGCCTTTTAGTCACATCACCCTTAATGAGGCGTACGATGCTCGAAATGTTTGCTTTTCCGCCACGTGTCTTGTTCTCCATAACTTCTTTTAAAGCTGAAGCGTCGAAGCTTGAGGACCTTTAATTGAAAAGAATCTGAGACGTTGCTTTTGGCTCCAAAACCATTATAAATTGAATCTTAGTATCTCATTGCTCATCCTATTTCTGCAAACTCTGCAACTTCCTGCTTGAACCGGCACATCTCAAGAACTTGCAAACCTTTTTTCTTCTCGTAAGTCTTTCTTTCAAACAGTACGATGAGTAGAAAAATTGCAAGAAAGACTACTCCACTTTCAAAGCCTAGCACTAGAAACTCCTCGAGGAAGGAGATAGAAGCCAGAGGAAACCCCTTATATAGTGAAGGTAGGCTCCCTTCCCCTTCTCCTTCACTTGGTGCGACCACTGGTTCTGCTGGTGAGCCTAAAGTGTCGCTGCGCAAGGATGCTGTCACACCCCAATCGCCGGTCTTGGTTACCCGCTTGACAACCCATGGGAGTGAACCGTCATAGGATCCACGGTCTTACCATCAATGATAATAAATGCAAGTAATAGATAATCATGAGCAACAATAAGTGCAATAATTAATAGAAAGATTACAGGAGTCCAAATACTCCAATAAAAATAATCAAGGAAAGAATCAATGATAAAAAGAATAATGAGTTTAGCAGTAGCAATCAAAATAAATTAAATAATCTTCTTTCCAGTTTCTTTCTGTAAAGCTAAGAACTGGTCTTCTAACTTAGCAAGGAAAGGGGTACTCCAATTCTTCTTCATATGATCGGCAAAATGTTTGGCAACCTGTCTCCTCCGTCCATCAATGGGTGCTATAAGCGCACTCCATGCACTTGCAGGAGCTCCCACACAAGCTATCTCCATCTCCCATTGACGGTGCCACATCTTCTTCATACGAGAAGGTTCTTTCATACTAATTCATTCCAACTTCCGTCGTTGGGCCACCATCTATGCAATTTATATTATACATACAATAAAAGGAATGAGTTCTAATGAACTCAGTAAGAATAACATAATTCTCATCCATATGTCAACACCATCAGCAATGCATATATAATGTGTATAAAATGCAAAAATATGAATGCTACTAAGATCTAACTATGCAAGTCTCTAACAGTTGACATGCTTTAAGATATACACCAGCCCTCCTCTGGGTAGGTCTAGTCACTCTGATCCCTCATAGACTGGATACCTCTGTTGGGATCCTAGGTAAAGGGGTAAGTCCACACTTGGCTCACAAACCATGGCTGGGGTTTAAGTCAACACTCTCTTACCATGACCATTGGCATGATTACTGGCGCATGTCGGGGTTTCTAATCCAATGCAAGTCATAATGGTAACACACTACATGAAGTCCAGATACATCCCCTATGGCACCAACCAACTCGGTTCCGTATCCTTCGCAACCTAGGAATGAGAACCCTTACGGACTGGCTACCGCTATTGGACTCCACTCCCTAACCTTATGATCATCCACATATTGTTGGGGCAGAAAGCTCTCATGACTCTTCACAACACCCGGTCCGCTCCTTGGACGTCCATGAGCCCAACCCTAACATATGCAACCCTACCATTACATGAACAATAGTGGACCATTGAATCTCCGCACGGACTGGCTACCGCTGTAGGATGAAACAGAGTCGTGTCATCGTCGTCACCGGTCATTGGGCTTCAATTCCCCTACTGAAAGGGTAGTAGTATGTAGGGTACCTAGCCATACAACTCTAGACTCTCCCTAGGTATGTCATCCAGTAGTCATGATAGTGTTGGAGGCATCAGTGAGCATGTGTCCCATACCACAGCCCTTTGATATCTTAAGCCAAGATATCCCAATGGAATACACTCTCTGTCACACCCCACCCGTCAGTCTTGGTTATCCGCTCGACAACCCGTGGGAGTGAACCGTCATAGGATCCACGGTCTTACCCATCAATAATAATAAACACAAGTATAGACAATCAAGAGCAAGAATAAGTGCAATAATTAATAAAAAGGCTACAAGAGTCCAAATACTCCAATAAATATCCAAGAAAGAATTAAAGGAAAGATTCAAGAATCAAATGTAATATCGAGTTCAACGAAAATAAATAAAATAAATAATCTTCATTCCAGTTTTCTTTTCTAAATCAAAAAATTGGTTTTCTAAATTAGCAAGTAAAGGGGTCCTCCAATCTTTCTCCATACGATCATCAAAATCCTGGAAATTTGACTTCGTCGGCCATCAATAGGCGTTAAAAGCGCACACCAAGCATCTTCAAGAGGCTTCATGCTCTACAAGTTCATGTACCACTGTATGTGCCACATCAGCTTCATATGAGAAAGCTCTTTCATATGAATCATCTCCAACTTCTGATGTTGTGCTATCATCTGTACAACTCATATAATATATACAATGAAAGGAATGAGTTCTAACAAACTTATTAAGGAACAAGCAATTCTCATATATATGTCAATACAATCCACGAATGCACATATGAAATGATATGGATGGTATGCAGAAATATGAATGCTACTAAGATCTAACTATGCAAGTCTCTAACAGTTGACATGCTTTAAGATATACACCAGCCCTCCTCTGGGTAGGTCTAGTCACTCTAATCCAGCAAGGACTGGATACCTCTGTAGGGATCCTGGGTAAAAGGGTAAGTCCACACTTGGCTCTCAAACCATGGCTGGTGTTAAGTCAACACTCTCTCACCATGACCATTGGTAATGAGTACTGGTGCATGTCGGGGTTTCTAATCCAATGCAGTCATATTCGTAACATACTATATGGAGTCCAGATACTTCCCTTATGGCACCAACCAACTCGATTCAGTATCCTTCGCAACCTAGGAGTGAGATCCCTCAAGGACTAGCTACCGCTATTGGACTCCACTCCTTAACCCTATGGTCATCCACATATTGTTGGGGTGGAATGCTCTCATGACTCCTCACGACACCCGGTCCGCTCATTGGACGTCCATGAGCCCAACCCTAACATTGCATGACAAACAGTAGACCACTGAGTCTCCGCACGGGACTGGTTACCGCTGTAGGATAAAATAGAGTCACGTCATCATTGTCACGGATCACCCGGCTTCAATTCCCCTGTTGAAAGGGTAATAACATATGGGGTACCTAGCCATGCAATTCTAGACTCTCCTAGGTATGTCATCTATTAATCATGATAGAGCTAGAGGCATAAGTGAGCATGTGTCCCATACCACAGCCCTCTGATATCTCCAACCAAGATATCCCAATGGAATACCCCTTCCATCACAACTACACTACATCACTCTTTATCATACCATGAATAGTTGTGCAATATCATAAAAGATAAAGTACATTAAAGAACATTACAAACAACAAGTATACAATAAGATTCACATGCTTTATACAATTACAGCAAGATACATAATTAAAGAATAGTAAATAGAACAACTGATTCATCATATATATGTAATTGCATAAAAATAAGAATGCATGTCCTTACCTTGTAATTTAGTAGAACCTCTTTAAGTTGCAATCCAATAATAATTATAAGACTTTAAGTAGAAACAGAGGATACCTAGGCATAGGGTTACAAGAATATATAAGAGTCAAGAGTCAAATCAAAGCCAAAATCAAACCTACACAGTCATTGAAAACCAACCGGTTGCTTGTGGTGGTTGCTTGGGTCAAGCGACCTCCACAAGCGACCGCCCCTGTTTCAGGCAGTTTCCAACTCCGAAAATCAAACTTTTGATCATTCGATTTCAATCCATTTTGGGATGATCTTAGTCCAAATTTCAATCTTAATAGGTCTATTACAAAGGGGTAATATGAAACCCTAAAATTAACACAGATCTAATACCCAAATCACTCACCTTGATTAGATCCATCCATTTAACAAATGCGGGGATTCGTTTTTGGAAGGATCCCATCAAGAATATTGGAAAGAGAGCTACAACTAACCAAGTGGGCAACCACTAACAAAATGGGGATGGGTTCATATCAATTAGAAGTTGAAAAGAAGAGAATGGGAGATGGAGATTCATTACCTTATCCAGAATCACCAAAAACAGAGGGGAAGAGGTTCCAGATCACTAATAGCACTTCGCCCACCTTCCAGCATGTTTCCACTGCCACCTAATCGCCCAAAATAGCAATCCCAAACATAATAATGCGTTAATAGGGCAAGGGTTGCTATTTATAATGAATAGGGGGGAAATAGGGCATTTTCAAAAAAGGGGGGGGGGGGCCCCCCCCCCCCCCCCCCCCTTGGCACCCCCCCCCCCCCCCCCCCCCCCCCCCCCCCCCCCCCCCCCCCCCCCCCCCCCCCCATCTAATTGCACACAAAGACTTACGGGCCAAACTGGTCACTTGCTTAAAAAAGTTCAATCAACCGCAAGTAGTGTTCTTACTAAGCGACCACCCCTAGTATATTGCTATACAAGGGTGCTTTGCTCAAGGGGTTGAAACCCAAACACAACCTAACCCTAATCAACACATGGGGGAGGTCTTACCTTCATTCCGGACATCTCCATACACCACTTGCCTTCTTCCAGAGGTCCAACTTCCAAACAAGCCAAGTTCATTATCAAGAGAATCCAGATCCATGGGTTCTGGATATGGCTCATGGACTTCTATCCGGACACTCCACAAATTAACCTGACTAGACCTTCGGGTTCTCGGACCTGCAATACGGATCCCAGGCTAGAAATACGAGGGTTGTTACAGATGCTGTGTCCGGTAGTTCTGCCGAAGTGGACATGGCTTCTAGAAGTATTGTCCCGAAGCCCTTCAACCATCAAATGTTACCCTGCCATAATGTGATGTGTTTCCAATGCCAATAAAAAGTAACCCATCCAATGGTATTTAACATCCAGAAAACCGCTAAATAAAATGTGTCCCAAGCCGAAATATCACAAGTACCGCCTCATCCCGGACCTTCACAAGGAAAACTATAACCAAATTCCTTTTTATCTGGCATTAACTGAGATCCATGTGCATCTAAAGCACCTTTTACTAAGATCAATATAGTTGTATGTAAACCTAGAGCAATCGCATGATGAACCAAAAAGTCTCCAGGACCTATTGTTAAGAATAATGAATTATTATTCTCATTAATAGCATTTAACCAGCCCGGCAACCATATGCTTCGACCCACATTGAATGCAGGGCCATTGGTTGAAGATAAAAGTACATCGAACCCGTATGAACTCTTACCATGTGCAAATATGAAACATATCTTCAACCCATTAGGAGTCCCTTCAAGAATTAATGTAGGACAAATATTTGAATGTTTGCTCGGGTTAGCGGGGGATCTGCTAGACAGACATTATCAAATAACACCTTTTGATGAGAGATATGAACAAGAGGCTTCGAGAAAACTAGTGTTTTCTGAATTATATGAAGCCAGTAAGCAAACAACGAATCCATGGGTATTTGAACCCGAGTATCCAGGAAAAAGCAGAATATTTGATGGAAGAACGGGAGATCCTTTTGAACAACCCGTTCTAATAGGAAAGTCTTATATTCTGAAATTAATTCATCAAGTTGATGATAAAATCCACGGGCGTTCAAGTGGACATTATGCACTTGTTACACAACAACCCCTTAGAGGAAGGGCCAAGCAAGGGGGACAACGGGTAGGAGAAATGGAAGTTTGGGCTCCAGAAGGATTTGTTGTTGCTCATATTTTACAAGAAATGCTTACTTATAAATGTGATCATATTACAGCCCGTCAAGAAGTACTTGGGACTACAATCATTGGGGGAACAATACCTAGCCTTGAGGATGCTCCAGAATCTTTTCAATTGCTCGTTCGAGAACTACGATCCTTGGCTCTATAACTAAATCATTTCCTTGTATCTGAAAAGAACATCCGGATTAATAGGAAGGAAACCTGATCGGAATGAATCATAAATTCTCTTCAATGATCGACCGGTATAAACATCAACAACTTCGAATTGGATTGGTTTCTCCTCAACAAATAAGTGCTTGGGCAAATAAAATCCTACCTAATGGAGAAATAGTTGGAGAGGTGACAAAACCCTATACTTTTCATTACAAAACCAATAAACCGGAAAAGGATGGATTGTTTTGTGAAAGAATTTTTGGGCCTATCAAAAGTGGAATTTGTGCTTGTGGAAATTATTGAGTAATCGAAGATGAAAACGAAGACCCGACCTTTTGTGAACAATGTGGACTCAAGTTTGTCGATTCTTGGGTACGAAGATATCAAATGGGATACATCAAACTAGCATGTCCAGTAACTCATGTATGGTGTTTAAAACGTCTTCCTAGTTATATCACGAATCTTTTAGATGAACCTCTTAAAGAATTAGAAGGCCTAGTATATTGTGATGTGTGATTTGATCGAAATTATGATTTTATAGAATGAGAAATTGTCATCCCATTCAATCCGATTGGGAAGTCCTCACTCTGACATGTCTCTTGGGAGGAGTAACATGAAGCTCAGAATTATGGGTATATTCAATACTCCCAAATAAAAGGGAATTGATCTATGGTCGATTCCTTATAAGATAAATAGGAATTGCTAGTTCTACCTCATGAAAAAAAATCTTTTTTGTGGAATTAACTATTCCATTTCTTTTAGAATGAAATTCTCTTCAACTAAGCAAATATGGCATGGTTACAGGAGTCTATCATCGGATATAGGCTTTAAGGGCATCATGACATAACCGTCGAGGCAATGTAGGGACCTAAAAGATCGAACAGAACGATACATAGACAAGTAAATCCCTTATGAGTTCCAAGGTATTCCTTTTGGGGGATTCATTATTCAAAGGGAAGTAGACTACTCAATAATTTCACATTTCATTTATGTAGTAATTGAACAAAGAATCTAAAAAAGGAAGACATAGAATGAATCAATGAAATGAAATCTTGGTTGATCTTCACTAGGAACTTGAGTAAGGAGTAGTTCTTTGGGGGTTTCTAGAACAAAATTTGAAAGCAAGAACCCCTTTCTTTATCTTTATTTGGTGTAACTAATTGAGCTGGATGAGAGGAAACGGAAGATATTGTCAATAAATAGAAGTACGTCTTGTTCATTAACATCCCGGAAATACTCTGCCATGGTTAGGGCAATCACTCCAAATTCTTTCATTTGCATGTAAAGATCATTTCCTTCATGAGTAACGTTCGCCTACTTCACCAAGTACAGGTACACCGCCATGCGCTTTGGCAATGTTGTTGATCAATTCCATGATGAGTACTATTTTACCCACCCCACCTATCACATCCACCCAGCCGGTACCCTACCTGGCATACCCGAGTGTGTGATCCACAGCCCTGAAGAACAAGTATCGAGAAAACCAACCTCCCACATACACAATAACATAATCATGACAAGATGTAATCAATGTAATATTATATAAACAATAAGATCAAGATAAGAAGAAGAGAGACAATATAATCAGAGTGTGGAAAAAAATGATACCAATATATAAATAATCAAAATATAGAGTGTGCAGGAAAATCACTCCACAACTACAGCGGAAATGTAGTTCGAAACTAAAAGGAAAAGATTACAACCGATTCTCAAAAGAAAGGAAAGAAAAGAAGTATCAAACTAAACTAATGTCTCTTCCGTCTTATAAAGAATGTCTTCATACACATAAACAAAAGAAATTAAGCATGGCCGCTTCCACTCCAGAGTAGGGCTAATCTTGGTATGCAGCATAATCACTTGAGGGATCTTTAATGTAATCTTCGTAACTGCTAGCACCTTGAGTGAAGTGTGCTTCATCTGTTTGCGTCTCATAGTACTGCCCTTCATAATCTTCAGTACCTACATGATAATCTAACAAAGATATTTGCACAAAAAGGAGTGAGTTCAAAAGAACTCAGCAAGGCAAGTTATTCCACAACAAAATAAATAACGTGATAGCAAAACATAACATGATGCAATATGATATGAAACAGACAATGCATGTATGAGTCTAATTCTATGTATGCTGGTCTCTATAGACAAACATGCTTTAAGTCATAGCGCCATACTTCTTTGGGAAGGTCTCAAATCACTGAGCATCAGTTGGTAATGGGTCCTGCATCCATCTCGGACAATCCATGGCTAGGGTTTAAGTCACCACTTTCTCACATCACCATTTGGTCTAAGTATTGGCACATGTCAAGGTAAAGCCTAGCCCAATGCAAGTCAACTACTTGGTTATATCAAATCAGATCCAGATATGTCCATTCCTCACCCCGGGCGATCCTTTATGTTATCCTTCACACTAGAGTCAATGTATCCTATGGCTACAACCAACTTAGATTACGGACTCATTAACCCTATTGGTCATCCTCAAATAATAGACAAGAAGCTCTGATGTCCTCTCACGGATATAACTCACGGTCTCAAGCGCCCATAAGCCTAAGTCTACTATTTGCAAGCCTATCAATGAATGGCCTCTCACGAGTATCCACAGTGTGATTATATCCTCTCACGAGTTGGTTACCGATCTTGAGCGCTCACAAATCCCCATTGCTACCACAAGTTAATTGGTCTCAAGACCCTTCCGAATTGGGTCTAATATAACAGGGACATCCTAGCCAAACACCACTAGACAAGCCGTAGGTATGACAACCAATAATTCAGGAAAGCGTCAAAGGGCACCATTGGAAGTATCCCATACTATTCCCACTGATGTCCAGTGTCTGTAGATTTTAAAAGTAACCGCAAGCGCACGGTATCATGTAGCTAACGGGTCGATCTCAAGGAGATATGTCACTTATAATTTAACTTCTTAATAGTAATGCGAGAGTGGAATGATTCAATTTTTGTTTACTAATTAACTAAACTAAACAATCCTAATCTATATGTCTAATGCAATCGAATTGAAACGAAAAATAAATTAAACACAATCAATGCATAAATAAAAGACAGGGGAAAAAATGCGAACAATAACAAAGAAATAAACAAAGCAATAAAAGGAAAGGAAATAGCTAAAATGCAGATGCAACACCACCCGTCACCAGAAGTAGAGGCACGACTGTAGGATTGCTCCGGTTATGTGGTCCGAGATGATGAATGAATAGGCAGAAAGTAAATAACAAAGCAATAAACAAAGCAATTAAAGGAAAAGGAAGCCTTAACCAAAGAGAGGCACGACTGTAGGCATCTCTGATCAAGGATCCAGGGGAAGGGAGAACAATAAATAATGCTGAAAGTAAATCCTAAATTAAGAATATGGAGGGGTAGATAGAAGCGGGAATGGAGGGAGGAAAGAAGATTAATAAAAAAAAATTACTTACTTGCGAATTGAACAAATGATTCGAATCTCAACCAACCCTAACAACCAAATCTAGATCTATAATGATCTAAATCTGCAATTGCTAGACCCAGAGAAAAACGAATCTAAAAACTTGAAACTTGAACTTGAATTGCATTACATAAAAATTAAATCTAAACATTGAATCTAGAAATTTAAAATCTCACAAATTGCAAGCAAAGAAAACTAGAGAAAGCCTAAATAAACTAAAGAGAGAAGAAAGAATGCTACTACTAAGCTCTAGAACATGTTCTCCTTTGATGGAATATGATCTCCTTTTATAGAGCTTACATGAGATATGAAGCACGGCTGAATTTGAATAAAACTTAGGGTTTCTATCTGACTCAACAAATTAGGGTTTTGACATAGCAATCGCGCCAACTTAGAGAGATCAAATGCATAATTCCACCGTTGGATTTGAGGTTTAAGTAGTCTTGAAGCTCTCCTCCAAAAATCAGCACGATCGGACATCGGATGACCGTTCGATGAAGGGTATGATCGAAACTGGACAGAGGCACTCAAAAACGGGATTTTTCCTCTTTTTCTTTTTGAATATAATTCTTTTTCCTCTTTTTCTTTCTTTAATTAAATCCAAGATAAGAGATAAGATATTGAGGTATGCAAGGACTCTTTTCCATTTGGACTCTCTCAATAATATCTCTATAGATTTGATTTAAAATCTCAGCCGTAGATCAAATTTGCCTTCTTTATCTCTTCAATATTTCGGAATTGGCCCATAATCACACATCTCTAGCCCATCATGCTCCAGATCAGGCCCATTTTCGCATTTGAGAATTTGAATGGACTTCTTGACGTGTAAAATAGCATGATTCAAGCCCAAAACTCCAAATATTTGCTTAAATCTTGAAAAGTCCTAAAATCTGCAAAAACAACATAAAACCCAAGGTAACTCCACTCTAAGTGTATAAAATGCATGCTTTATGCCCTAAGATTTCACACATAAATGTGCTCATCATCCACGGACAGAAATGTCAAAAGGACATTCCCCAATCCCAAATCATACCTAATCAATCACAATCCCAATTTAGTCACAACATACTCAATATCCCATCATACAGAAAGATACATAATAACATGATCAATCGCATATGTAAATGACAAGAATAAGTATTCATAATAACAAAAGAATACATGAATATCGTACTACTGTACTTGAAGTACCTACAACAGTAATACAATACTAAGAAAATACAATAATGGTAGTGAATCTAAGAAATTCCCAAAATAGAAACTAAGATTCACACAATCTATGTAATTATGGAAACAATTGTCCTTACCTTAAATAGATTCGAAGATATTCTAGAAGTCAAAGAAATCAAGTCCAAAGTTAGCAAATCAACCCTAGACAAGCATAGATACAACATTAGGAGAAAAACCTAGAAGATCGGAGGTCAAATGGATCAAGTCAGACGAAAGCATCAATGCTGTCCATAGCTGGCTGACTGGCTAGTTGACCGATCCAATCAACCAAGTGAACGGTAACAGAAGCCAAACTGAGTTTTTGATCCGAAACCATACTTTTGGGACTCGAAACACTCTGAAATTCGAAAGGAATCTTAGGAACAATGAACTAAGATTATCTAGCAAGAATTAAACATCAAACAAGGATCAAAACCATGGCTTTCTATTTTGAAAACATGACTTTCTAATTTTGATCAAAGCATGGTTTTCAATGAAAACAACCATGGATGCAAAGGAGAATGGAGGATCATGTCAAGAGGATCATTAGAAATAGATCAGAGATGAATACTATCATAAACTTAGATCCAATATGCTAGAGAAATCAAATTAGAAGAATGATCATGCTTTCATGAAGAAAATCATATAATCATGTCTAGAATCAAGTATGTGAATCATAGCATTCATATAATGAATCTCCATTCATTCTAACTCAAAGGAGAATGTAGAAGAGGTGTTTGCAAGGTTGCAATACCTTCTTCATAATCACAGTAGAAAGAACAAGATCAAACAAGAGTAAAAATCACAGAGAAAACAAGAGATTACTAACCTTGAAGATGAACTAAAGAAGAGAAACTATAGATCTTCAAAGAGTTCTTCACAACCACCAAGGAGAGGCTTTGAGAAAGGATTCACACGTTCTCAGAGAGTTCTAGCAACAAAGGAGGCTAATAACCACGAAGTCTACTTAAATAGAACCTTAAAAGACATAAAAATCAAATATTCTCAGATCTTACAATTAGCGGGCTGACTGGCTGGTCGACTGGCCAGTCGACCAGGTTAGAACAGCAAGCCTAGACAGGGATTTGACAGCCTAGAACAACTCAAAATCAAGCAGGCTTCTTCCTACTTCTCAATTGACTAGTCTAGGTCATAGAATTACCTTCAATTCATGTCCAAGGGTGCATTAGGTCCATCAACTAATCTCTCCTTCTTCAAGGTGCAGTTTCTTATCAAACATTGCCAAAGCTTCCAAGTATGGAGCACCATCATCAATCTCCATGGATTCGGAGTCAAACACCATGTCTTCTACTGAGAGGGCCCATAGTTGTCTTCTTCCTTCACTTTGGGACTTCGGACCTACAAACAACAGGGTTTCCGGGTCAAGGTTAGGGCTGGATTTCACAGCAGCTCCCCTGAATAGTCCAATTTTTCCTCCACAGCAATAGGGAGCTAAAAGATCCACTACCTTAATTCCTGTTTCAAAAATAGATAATTTGGTATCTAACTGTATAAAGGCAGGCGCAGATCTATGGATAGGAGATGTTGTGCGGGTATCTACAAAACCTAAATTATCAACAGGTTCTCCAAGAACATTGAAAATTCGTCCAAGAGTTGCTCCACCGACTAGAACACTTAGAGGAGCTCCTGTGTCAATCACTTCCATTCCCCTCATTAGGCCATCTGTAGCACTCATGGCTATAGCTCTAACTCGATTATTTCCTAATAATTGTTGTACCTCACAAGTCTCATTAATTTG